>NC_143206.1:15060000-15375833 GCF_051530095.1 Phoenix dactylifera | reverse complement strand
CTGAAAAATGCCCGTCTGAAAACCAATGTGAAGACTTTCCTATCCATATCTCCTATCCGCCTCTCCCTCTCTTAAGACTCCTTGTCCACTCCCACTTCGCTCTTTCTACAAGACAGGTTTCTTTTGGCTTTCATGTACCTTATAAACCAGACTACCCATATTTCCACCACTCCCACCTCTGCAAATTCTCCCTCCCAATACCATCCAAAGCTCCTCAATCAAATTGTGTGGACAAAACTTCCATTAACCATGAATTCAGAGATTCCAAGCCTCCAAATCCTCCCATTCCAAGCTTCTTTGATCATGAATGGAAAAAGGTTCCCACAATAAAAAAGCTACTATTAATTCAATTCCTCCATGTTAGACAATTGAAGCTAGGGGTTCAACGAATCCCGAACAATTCTCCAAACAAGGTTCCACATGTCATGGCCAATGTGGTGGTAGCAAATTAAGTAGGGAATGTTGTTAACCAAAAAAATTAAGTAGGGAATGTTCCCCATAAAGGGGTCATTATCAAAGTGAAGCCATGCATGGAGTTTAATGCTGTCGGCTATATGTTGGTTCCAGCCACTCAATCTTGCATTGGACATAAAAGCTACGTGAGCCCAAGACATCAACCTAGTTGGATTTCCAGGCTAGCTAATTCCGATGCCCATTTTGGTTACACCAAAAAGAAATACTTTTAATATTCTCTATCATAGACATGAATAACCTGTTATATTCAGTTACGTTTCACTTGGTTAGTTTGATGGATTGCTTCTTGTTTTCAGGCTGTCACTATTACTTCGTTATTTATATATAAATTTGAGCTGCTTCTTTTGCACGAAAAAAAAAAAAAAAGTGGGGGGCACTATGACACGATGCCTGATTCGAAATTAGTGCCGATTCCGAAGTAGCAAATGTTGCCCATCTGTATCGGCTCTGAATCCAATCGATTACAATAGTTGAGTCACCTTCCAAATAGATGCTACCTGCGTCTAGGAGCGGCCCAATATATTTGGGGGTCTAAGGTCATTTTGTCTTTAAGGCCTTTTCTGCAGTGGGTCAGTTTAAGACGAGCTCACATGGGGGCTTTTTTTCTTTTCATTTTGTCTCTGAGGTCTTTCTTACGGTAGGTCTTCTTTAAGCCGAGGCCTTAGGCGACCGCCTAAGTCGCCTAAGGGTAGGATCGGCCCTGCCTACGTCCAATGCAACGAACATGAAGTTGTGGTTCCTAATCACAAAGCCCACTTTCTTCCTGCCTCCGCCATCCAAGACACTACCATCGAAGTTGATCTTGAGGAAGTTAGATGGTGGGGGCGTGCGACAATAACGCTTAATCTTGAACATATCTAAATTGCTAGGAGATCAGTACGTAGATCTTTCATCCTGTTTTTCATGAGAGGAATGTTTCCACTTGCACGGTCGTACCAAAATTTTCAGAAATGCACATGAAAAAGTTTTGCACCATATACTCTCTAGCGTATGAAGACCACTTGATGGTCCGGCATAGCATCAACCATGTACCGCAGGATCCGTAACGTGCAAGTGATGACAATGTGTATTTTCTGAAGAGCGCACACACAGGATCAACTTGTAGCGTGTCAAACATGGAACTTAGCCGTCTACGTAACACGTTATCAAGACATGCGTAGTTAAACATGTGCATGGAAGAGAGCAGCAGTAGGTTGGCTTTAGCAAGCTACGTATGTCTTCTTGTTCTTCTTGTTTTTTAAAGGTGAATGGGGGTTTTGTTGTTGTTGAGATGGAAACAACCCCACCATATATAGGGTGGTAGGGATGTACGGACGGTCAGTATGGGTCGAGTTTTTCCCCAACCTTCCATGACAGGAGGGGTCTTGTCATCTTCCCAATTTTAAGGGTGAGATGAGGACACTTTAAATCTCATCCATTTTGGGAATGGGCAGGTCCACGTCCATCGCCAACCGATCACCATGCTCTTGGTGGGAGATAGCTGCAAGAATTCAAGCCAGAAAATGTGCCGCCTTGCTTGCAGCCAAAAGATTTGAGGGTCATGATAAAAGGCAAATGGTAGGATAGCGTTCCCATGCCTCTCTAAAAGAAATACCAGGATGAAATTTAAGGTTTTCATGTCCAATTATATGGTCATCCTGCAATATCTGTAGAACGACACGCTACATGAAGTAGATCGGCTGCGCCGGTTTAAAATCGAGAACAAACACCAAACAAAAAACAAAAAAAAATATTAAAATATTGAACCACATAAAAAGACTCTCCCTTATGCGTCGCCAAGAAGGACGACTCTCATTCTCTCTTTTCTCACGCCATGCTAAAGGAGACGCTAAAGATCCCTTTAAATAGAGCATCATATGGTGAGATGTTTGATTCCTACTCAAATTCAAAAACCAACATCTACTAAAAGATAAGACTAGGTCACTGTTTTAGAAGAAATAACTAAGTAGAGTAAAACTAGAAATAGAATCCTAAAGTCATTAAAACTAATGACCAACTAAATAAGAATTGTAATAGTATTAGGACTTGGCAATGACTCTTAGCAATATAATGTCAAGACCGGCGGCCGGCCCATGTGGAACAGGTCTAAGTTTTGGTCTTGGCATTGATTGCCCCATCTATATGGAATTCTTCCTCTAGTTTGGAGGTAAGATCTAATTTAATGTAAACAATTTCATCCAATCGCTATGGACATGCAGATCTACTTGTCGATCGTATGGCCTCGATCGTATCAACTTCAAGTTCTTATGCTTCTAGTTTGCATCAATTCAATCATTTGACCTATTAACCTACAATATACTTGGTCATGAAAAGCCTAGCCTTTGGACCACAATGAGCCCTTTTGCTTCCGACCTCCCTCATGGGCGGTCACCTCGAAGAGAAGGGGGGAGGGAGCATAGGACCAAACATGCATGTGGTGCACTTCTATTCGACGGCCACTAGAGGAAGAAATCGTTGGTTGGACCAAGTCACAAAGAAAAAAAGAAAGAGAAGGGAAAATTAATGGGGCAATACAGGTCCACTGCAGGGCTATGGACCTGGTCCAAGCAATAATTTTTTCACTAGAGGGCAGGAGGATTCAAGTTTCCAAGAAAGTAGGTGAAATTTGTTTGGAGTGTCACTATCAAAAGCTAAATTACACGCATCAACTAATCATGGCAAATTCGCATTCCAGTGATTGTTTTGTTGAATGCGGACATATGTTTAGTCTCACATTGATTATTCTCTGGATAGATCTTGAATACTTATATAGGATCAAGAAATCCAAAAAATATCTTTCAACTAGCCTTTTTGGATGAGGTCCTGAATTGTTACAAATGGTATCAGAGCTTAGGTTTAAGATCATTGGAGATCGTGACAGAATCATATCAGAGTTTAAGGTTTAAGACCACTAGGGACCATGGCATAAGTGGTATTAGAGCTTAGGTTAAAGATCATTAGAAATTGTGATAGAATGGTATTGAGCCTAAATTTTAGATCACTAAGAATTGTGACAGAAATGTATTATAGCTTGAGGTTATGATCAATAGGGACATGATAAATGTGGCAGAAATAAATTCAGTGCTTAAGTGTAAGATCACTAGGCATTATGATAAAATATATGTATTGGCTTTGGTATAAAATAAGTTCTTTAAATTCAGTGTTTATTGGGTTTGGTATAAGATAAGCACCAAAGGACTTGATGATTTATCATCTCTGATCATGATAAGAGAAATTAGACCTAAGGTAAGTGTAGGAAGGTTAACTATGGCATACCGATTATACCGTATCATGTTTTTATATTGTTTAAATGATTTGAAAGTTCAAACTTGATAGGTGTTTAGATTTGATAGCACTTTCAGTTTTGCTGCTAATTATTATAGTGAAATTTGTATATGAATTTTTCATAGTATTGGAGTGAGCTAAGAAAGATTTTTTGTAGTATTATCAAGCAATGGTCTTCAAGGTTGAATTTGTATATGGATTAATTTGGAATTGGCATTTTTGGATATTGCAAATAAGTATATTTTCTATTGATGTATTTGATTTTATTTTTAAGGCCATAGATTATGCATATTGGTGGAAAATTCTAGTAACTTGAATTTTTATATTTAGATTGGGCTACTAGATCTTTCTCAAAATTATTGGAGACTATTAGATGTATTAATTTAAACTTAAGTTTATTTTTATGATTTGAGTAGAGATCTTTTATTATTGTTGATGAAGCCACTAATAAAATGTCATATTGAGTAGAGATGCTTACATAAGTTATTGCATGTAGCATTGCAGATAGATATTACAAATTTTGGTGAAGAAGATTTGGAGATTAATAGAGATAATTTCTACTCATAGTGATATTAGCACAGAGTCTTCTGACTTGTTGAAATTTGGAGTAAATCCTTTTGAAAGAAAGATCAATCTAGATTGTCTAATTAAATTACCAAGGGAATCTAGGGTTAATTTACTTTAAATTAAACCTAGATAATGGATCAATCTAGATTGTCTAATTAAATTACCAAGGGAATCTAGGGTTAATTTACTTTAAATTAAACCTAGATAATGGATTCTAAATAGGTTGAAGATATCATGTAGTGACCATAAACTTAACTAATGGCCTAAGGGTTAGTTATCATAAGTATGCTCTACATAAATTGAGGACAAAAAAATCTAGAGGTTCTGCTCTAGTTCTACTTGAAAATTTGAAATTTGGATTTTCTTAGTTCCAATGCAAAGTAATATTTTGGTCAAAAATTATTTAACAGTCTTAGAGTATTTGTTGGATTAGATCAGAGTGTGGAGTAGAAGTATGGTGGTTTGAGTTATTTTGAAATCGGTTAGAACAATAATACTTCGACCCAAAAGGTATTATGATAGATGACCTGAGTTGGAAAAGGAGAATATAGTGATTCTTTGCCTATTGGAGGTAGTTATGCAATTTTTATGTAAGTGTCCCATCGCATGTTTATGATCTTAAGATATAAGAATCATTATTAAGTCCCTTATTTGCACATGATGACACTACATGTGTCATGCTCCATCTCCTCGGGGCACGTGAGGCACCCAGTGCCCACGTAGGGGGAACCGCGGGGCTCCCCTGCCAAATATTATCTGGTTTATCCCTCCTCGGTTTTGTTTCCCACCGAAAATGTTGCTGTAGGATTTGGAGATACCCGCCTCATATGCTCAGGCTCTGAAACGAGTCTTTTCGATTTGGAACTATTGGGCCTCACATCCTTTCTACTATCGGACAAGAGCCGTCATCGGCTTTAATACCAAATGTTACACCCCCACCTCCTCGGGGCACGTGAGACACCCAGTGCTCATGTGGGGGCCACATAAAGGGGGAACACGGAGCTCTCCTGCCAGATATTGTCTAGTTCCGGAGCCCGCACACGCGCACACATCCTGCTCAGACCCCTCTTCGGTTTTGTTTTCCACCTAAAACGCGTCTGCAGGAAAACTCATTCCAGAGCCTGGATATATGAGGCCCGCCTCATATATCCAGGCTCTGGAATGAGTTTTTCTGATGTGGAACTATTGGGCATCACAACATGCTATTACAATCCTTGGTTAAGTAATAGCTGTGTTATCACACCACATAACGAAATTACATAATAACTTTATAATCCTACTACTCTAGAGTGCACTCGGTGACGGTTGGAAAGCACAAATTTCTGAACTAATCGATTATATTTACAGTTCGAAACGTGGATATTCATCTGCTCCTTTTAATTACATTTTATCAAAAATGTTAAAAAATAATAATTAGATATCTTCCTTGTAATTAAGAACATTGAAATAGGTATGTGTCACAAAGGCATTCCCCCAACAATATTACCTGATCTGCTTTTAATTTTTTGTTTATTCAAATAAAGCAGTTTACAATGAAATCTTATCTCCAGCATTTCCAATCATTTTCTTCTTTAATGTTAGAAGATGCTGTGTGTTGTTGATCTCATTATTAGTTAATTTTCTATAGGAATGTTAGCTTGAAGTGCAACTAAATACCTTTGTGCACTGTGTGCGTCGCATATCTTCGTTGTTTGTGGTACATTGCATAGAATATTACATAGAATTTGAACAAGATTGTAAATAATAACGATTAGGATTCTTCTAAATACATGATAGGCCACATAAAGTGCCAAAATAACAACAGTAACTACTAATTAGACCCCCTTACTAGGAATTAATTAAGGTGATTGAAAGAGGTACGTAAGCGGCAAACAGACACTCCCTCTTATGTTCATGCACAAGCTGCTCATAATTTGTCCGACATTATTCCTCTTAGATAGTCTCTCATGAGCATCTCCAGCTATACAAATTATATTCTACCTACCTTTGTATCACAAAAGTTAGCAAGCATATCTGGCACCTTTGGTTTTTTTATTCTCTAAGTTCATTTTGTCGATGGTTCTCCACATGAGTTGTAGCTAAAACACTACACCATGAGCCTCACATAATTCCATTGTTTTATAAGTTACAGCATAATGTAGGGCTTGCATAGCAAAAGTTAGCATGTGTCATGACACGGCATGCATGTAATTGTGAATCAAGCATTCATCTTCGTTAATTCGTGCAAATTGGCGCCGGCAAAATCGCATGCGTTAGTGGATACTAAATATTTAAAATAGATGTCAATGATATATTTTTGCTGGTTTCATTTTGATTCTAGATTAACTGACCTAGGTCACCGACTTAGAAATGAGGAGAAACAAGCAATTAACACTGAGGGCATACTTGTTTGGAATGAGAATGGAAATAAGTGACTTTCATTACAGCCATTTAGTTGACAAAATTACATTTCTATTTCGATTCTAAAGGGAATGCCCCAATCTTCCAAGATCCGACTCTCTTTAGTATTCAAAACTCAGTCCAATTCTGATTTCAATTACAGTTATGAAACAAATACGTCGGAAAATATGGCTATTCCGACTCTCATTCAAATTCATTCCGATTTTGATTCAGGTCACGAACCAAATGCACCCTGAATGGAATATGAGTCCTCGAACGGATCGCAGCTTAGGGTGGTTGGCCTTTTGATATCTTTGTCCATTTGTTTCCTTTTGATATCTTTGTCCATTTGTTTTCCACATGCCTGAGGCCCTAAAACCGTGACAAATTAAATCAAAGGAGAAGAGGGAGGGTGGCAGAAGTGGCGACCGACCCTCCAAGACGGCAGTGTACATGGAGTGGGGGCACATAAATTTTTGCAGAGGAATTTAAGGGGACGACACCGACCAACAACCCTTGGTTTGGCTTTTGGGGCACAGCCATTGAGCCAGGGCTAGCTTTAGAGAACGGTGCACCTCGGCTCCTTTAAGGGGGGGCTGCACCAAACTTCCCCTTGGTTGGCCCCAGTCTTCACTTGTACCCTGCTATATTTGCGGAGAAAAGATAGGGAACAAGAATGTGATGATGATTTGTACTTGTGCATTAGTTTAACAAGAACTTAAAGGAATTAAATAGAAATGAAATCCAAAATTCCTCCCTATCTTTAGTAATCTATCACTTAACTTTTAATTGATTTTTGAAGTTCCTCGGGTACTTTGTTTGAAGGAATCTTTAAGTACATATCTTTTGGCGTGTTACATTTTTCTGAAGGCAAAAAGCTGGAAAGAGGAAGCATAATGGTAAATTTGTCTATCTATTTTATTAAGAGGAGATGACGCAGATCATGGTGGGAAGAAGTCCAATGATTAGAGGCAAAGCCTTGTGCACGAGAAAAAAAAAAAAAAAAAAAGCAAGAAAACCTATTATTTAGCTATCTTGTTATCATTCCTAAGCAATATGGTCTTAACTTTGATGATCCACCTCTTAGCTTTTAAAATTTTTTGGTTTCCTCGGTAAATATCTTTTGATGCATTATATTTTATAAGAACAAAAGGTGGAAGGAGGAAGCATCTCTGTCAATTTCGTAATCTATTTCATAAAGCGGAGATGGTCCAGATCGCGATCAGAAGAAATCCAATGGCGAGAGTCAAAACTTTGTGCATGAAAGCCAAGATGAGAACTTATTATCTAATCTTGGTTGACCTACCTAGAAATTTCAAGTATTGGATAAAAATATGAGAGTTTTTAGATAATTTTGAGAAATGCAAGACTCAGTAATAAATGTTACACAATTGCAACAACAATATATACATGATATGCAGGAAAGCAACTGGACAAGTTTGGGTTTCAGCTTCATTAGAAATAATACTGCAACGATTAGCACATAAACAGCATAGGGGTATGTCATTTTCGAGCCATGTCGTTACTTAACTGGCTTCCGACATGTAGCCAAAATTTCGCTCAATAGCTCCATCTTAGACTTTTATGAGCACGTTTTGTGACAAAGCATCCCATGTTAGCACTCTTTTTAGAAAATGAAAAATGGAAAAAATGATATTTTTTTTAATTTTTGATGAAAATCAAGCAGTTAATATGCTTATCGACTTTATATCCCTAGCTTTAGGAAATAATCGTATCAATCGATCAATTCAGGAATTGCATTTGGTAGATAGAAGCGTAAATTAGCCGAGCCACAAGATTCAAGTAAGAGCGGAAAAAAGAGCATACAATGCATATATGGAATCTTAGAAACTGTCTAAGAAAGGGGAACAAAAAGCCAAAAAAAAGAGACAAGGTTTAGAAGGTTATGATACCCACATATTAAAATCAACACATAACTATCAAGTGAGGTTGCATTCAAAAGCATGGCACATGGAGGGCCCATTTACTCAAGGGATTAGGGTATCTTTTCCATGTACATAAGAGCCAAATAAAGTGTACACTGTTGGCTGTGCAAGGTTTGTTGTTTGATTACATTCTTATCCTAAATGGATCAAACCAAAAAAAAAAAAAGAATAATAAAGGTATAAAAACAAATAGAGGGATGTCACCATCTTGACTTTGTTGACTGAGCTTCTTCTACTGGCATAATGAATCATTAGCTCCTTCTCTTGCCCTAGTTTCTAGGATGCTGTTAGCAACTTAATAATTAAAGGAAGAGCCATGCAAGAGACCAAATGGTTTTAGTGCTTTTCTTGTGGGCTAAAGCAAGGTTAGGCTGGTTCCCATTATTTTGTTAGAGAGTGGGTACACATGATAAAGGGTCGGATTCCCATGGGGCGTTTTGTCCTTTCATTGCTGAATATTTGGATCAGAGCATAAACTGTGGTTGAATGTATTATTGTAGAAATTAATAGCCCTCCTCCATGGTGAAGGAATTTAGACCCCATTCATCATTGTGAAACCAAATTAGAATACATTGCTCTATATGATGTTATTTTATTCCAAGGTGGAAGAGATCAGCATCTCATGGTAACACTCAAAAAGTCTCTCAGAGCCTCAGAAATGCCAAGCTTTCTTCTGGAATGTTTGGTTGGTTATTTATATTTGTATAGGGCTAATAATGCAATTGTTGAGTACTTGAACAGATGGGCAAGTTGTTCAACTGTTGAGAACCTTTTGGTAATAACCGTTGTGTACTGTATTTCTCAAATTACACTGCTTATGTTAAGGAGGGATGTCATCGGAATGGATACCTAAATGTTTTATTTGTCTACAAACCAATAAAATGTTTTTAATCATAATTAGATAGAGATGATTTTTGTGATAGTTTTAAAAAATTAAAAATTATTTGGTTTTGATTTTGATTTCCATGATGGTTATAGTGGATTCTCTTATCTAAATCCGATTCAAAACCAAAACGGACACCAAACATACTTGATAATGAATATCTTTAATACTATTTGTATTTAGTATAAATCTAAATTAGAAACTCCATAAAATAATAGTGAAGATGACTCATATGTTGATGGGGTAATATGTAGATTTTTTTTTGGTATTAGTAAAATTGTAGACGTTGATTAAATTGTTGTAAATTATATTATAAATTATTTTATTAATTGAGCTGGTTTTTTCTATATTTTTTCCCTTCTTTTAGGTATAATAAGTTCGGAAATTGGCGAAGGTGAAATGAAAGATTAGATTATTCGCCCATTTTTTTACTAAAAAATTTATCTTTATGTTTTCTTTGATATAGTAGATTTATTTTTAAGCTGGATTATTGTATTTGTTGGATGGTTGTATTATTATTTTTGAATATATTTACTGGTTGAATTTGTATGAACTATATTATAAAATTTATGGATGATGACTTTAATTTAGTTATTGATATATGAAAATTTTGAAATAAATAAAAAATATCAGCAGTTTTTATTTTTTGGTTTTAATTTCAGCTTTGTAATTTTTTTCAGTAGTAGTTATGATTTGATAACTTTTAGATTTAGTTTTAATTTTTTTACTATTCATAATTGACAACCCTAATGTTGAGCAAAAACACCGATAATTTTTTGGTTTCTTTTGAGGAACGCCATGGTTTCATTTGGATTCGAGACATGATTTCGTAATATAATAATATTTTTTTCTGTGGTTAAGCTGAAGGTTTCATCACCGCCTGTTCCATGGTAGAAACCAAATTTACCATGGGAAGAAGTGAGGGAGACATACAAACAAGAGCGGCTGTCAAGTCTTAAAAGCAGCACTACGTAGTTTTAGTTTTAGTTTTTTTTTTTTTGGTTTTCTTTTTATTATTATTATGTTCTATCAGTTCGCCGGCTTCTGGAATCTTAACAAATACTAATAAAAATAAATATAAAAATAACTTATAAAATTTTTGTATGAGAATTTTGGATAAAAAAGAGTGCTCATTCTCTTAGTTGGTAAAGGTCACTAAGTGTTTATATCAGCGACCTTGGCTCAGATCGTGCCCTGCACAATTTAGGCCATCTTTTTTTTTTCATCTTAATTCTCAAAAAAAAAAATTTAATACATAGAATACCAACCTGTAATTTTTGAGGAGGGCATGGATCTGATCCATGGCAATTGTGGAGTATGTTGTACGATGATCCATCACTATTGTGGAGTTATATCATACAATTAATCACTAGTTTACAAGAATGTGCAAGCTATGTCACCCGTACAGCTAACATTGATTAAAAAAAACAAGATAATTAAATAATCAATAATTTTTAAGAAGTATATTTTCATCTTGTATGCATGTTGATATATCTATACATTTTTAGATGACATAACAAAATCAATGTAAGATGATTTCAGACGATTCATGGTTGACGACATGATCGATATTAGTAAAAAAACTAAGCCTTCTAAATTTATTCATCATTTTGTCGGAAACTTTTATGATAATTTTTTGTCAAAAAAGGAATGAATATGCATATGCATTTGCGCGCATAATTACATGCAATATATAAATACATAAATGCATGCCATGCATGCAATTACATTCTTCCAAAAAGCTCAACATGGTGAAAGTGCTTATTTTCAGTAACTCTTGGAATAGAGTATGTTAATTCACGCAGAAATATATGTTTAGAAGTTTTTAACCAATGAGAGACAAGTCCAAAACCATGTCATGTTAAAGAGGAACTACCGAGGCCCTTCGGTGGCCGAGGAAGGGGACAGAGGCGAGTCCCAGTAAAAAAAAAAAAAAAAAAAACGAACCCTCCGTAGTCTCCGCGTCGTCGGCTTGCAGTGAGAAAAAGGGGTAAAGGTGACCGAACTTTGGGCCAACCCTTGCTCTCCACCCTCTCCTCTTTCCCCTCACCTTCTTCCAACTCACAACCTCACATATATATTTATGAAACCAGTCCTCTTCTCGTTTTGGCCCTGTGCCCACAGAACGTCAGCCCTCATAAATTAAGGGGTGCGTTTCTTTGACCGCTCGTTGGATCGTTCCTCCCCTACCTTTGAAAAATCTGCCCTCCCTTTGCTCTGCAAAGGGGGCCCATCTCCCCATGCATGCACCTCTCCAAACATCACATGCCCCTGTGGGGGTGCGAAGCCAAAACCCTACCTCCCCTCCCTGCTTTTGGCCCTTCTTTCACATGCTGATGTGATCAAAAAAAAAAAAAAAAAAAAAGGTTAGAACCCAACAAGATACATGAGAAACCCATTAGCCTTCCTAAAGTCAGGTTTGCCAAAGGTGACCCCACATGTTCCCTTGCCCTCTCCTATTTGTTGGACTCCCTTTCTGGTGATAAGATGGAGGTAACTCTACAGTGCGAGGAATTACTAAGGCATGCTAACTTGCTATTGGGTTTCTTCATGGCACTTGGCAATAGTGCCCTTTTAAAGTGCTTCTAGATTGGCTGATCTATATGGGTCTGGGTTCATGGTAGACTGATGACTCTAGTGGCTATATGATCACTAGTGTACATAACATTTCATCTCATATAAATTATGCTGATCATGTATAATTTTCATATATATGCGCCGATACGGTAACACCAACACATGCATGATTGAAAGTGATTTTCAAAATATAAGAAGTTCAATGCGAACACGATGCAGTATAGCAAGTGATGGTGCAAAATTGGTCACAAATGACGACCACCGCTCGCGCGCAAAAAAAAAAAGTCTCGAAATTGAAAAAACCTATTCAGGAATTTAAATATTATCTTTCCTTTTTAGTGTAGACTGTTTTCATACTTAACTTATCGAAGAATACCATTGATTTGTGTTTTGTAATTCATCAATAGGAATTGATCTTCCTAGTTTTCCAATCTCAATTATATGTATCTGTTTTGTACAATTTTGCAATGGATATGGATGCAGCTGCCCATTGGTTTAAACCATCTCAAATATGCACCAATAGCTTGTGAATTCATTAGTAACTGCTGTTATAATGTTAAAGAAAATGAAGAACGACTATGTCAATCCACATGACATGAAAAATGATCATCACTGGCTGACATAATTCCCCATGTACCACAAAGCTCATCTCATATTCACATCTACTAAAATTTTAGTTAATCAAGGCCATATTCGTAATTTAGCTGTCCAAGCCAAGGATGTTTAGACTTCCCTTAATTTCATAGCCCAGAAAAGGACATTCTTTTACACTCACTCAGGGCCTATTTAAACCTCAATACGCGCATGTGTGCAAACATTGTGTTGGTGTCACACTCTTCTCTTTCTTTGTCAAATATCTATGGGTAACCTCTCCTTCCCCAATCCCTCCCTTCATCTACACTCCTCCCATTGACTTCTGTCTCCTCCTTTTTCACTTCCTCTCCCCCTTCAGTCCCTCGGCCATGGATGACCACTCCGCAGGCAACAACAGCAGCAGCAGCAGCCCGGGCGGCGGCTCCACCGCCAACCGCACCGCCACCGAGCCCATGCGTTCCCGTTGGACCCCGAAGCCCGAGCAGATCCTCATACTTGAATCCATCTTCAACAGCGGCATGGTGAACCCCCCCAAGGATGAGACGGTGAGGATCCGCAAGCTCCTCGAGAAATTCGGTGCAGTCGGCGATGCCAACGTGTTCTACTGGTTCCAGAACCGGCGGTCGAGGTCCCGCCGACGCCAGCGCCAGCTGCAGGCTGCGCTCGCTGCCGATCCGAGAGCTGCAGCCGGCGCCCACCAAGTCGGCGGTGCAATTTTGTATGCACCTTGTACATCTAACTCGTCCGGCACGTCGTCTTCCAATTCCTCGAGTGGAGGCTTCTTCCCTGCTTGCTCTTCTTCAGCTTCTTCTTCTTCTTCCTCCTCCTCTAGCTTCATGCAGGATGATGGTGCCGATGATCTCTTTTCAATCTCTCGCCAAATGGGCTTCACAGACAACACTCAAACTCCATTCATGTACTCTTCGGATGTCACGCAGTTACACTACCAACCTGGTTAGTGCATGGCCAAGTGATGGATGGCCTTTCTCTATAACCTCATCTTCATATTATATGATTATCTTGCGTTGTGAGACTTTAGTTTGTTTTGAATAGTGGTTTCCATTATTTGGATGGAGGCTGCTCAAGGAGAACCGAAGTTCCCATGCTTGAATTCTCCAAAGAAACGATTTATTCGCACCCACACCCTTTTCCTCTATCAAAATAAAACATCCCATGATTTCAGATTCTCTGCACTTGGAAAGAAAGTTGATTGATTGATTGGGACAATTCGTTTTCCATTAAAAAATAATTACGTTTTGTTAATTTCTACTAGATCTGAACTTAAATTCACAAAGTCTCTAAAACCCTTTATATATCTGGATCTTTTCATTGTTCCCTAAGCCCAAAAGTATTATTCTTTTTCACTTCCACTTTTACAAGAAATGTAGAAAAATTAGAATTATTTTCCTTGTTCCTTCAAAAAAAAAAAAAAAGAATTATTTTTCTTGATTTAGGTTGTCTAATTAATGTTATAATCTTATGGTTATATCCAATACCGGATATCTTAATTTCTGTTCTTTCCATCTGTTAATGAATTATAGTTTAATCTCTCTTTCTCTCTTTAATCACCTTCATTCGTTCTCTCTCTACACAGCAGTTACCACAATGACTTTTTTGCTAGTTTCTATTTATATGGACCTAAATACACACTATAGATTGATTGATTTGACGTGGGGGTTGATTTTGCGAGGGATAACAGTCGATATCCTTTTTCATGTTCCTTTTCTGGCTACCTTTTGAGCTAAAATTAAAAAATAGTTCTTCAATGCATACTCATCTTATTTTCCCTAAACTTATCTAGTGAAACCTTCTTCCACATACAATGAAGTACTCAGTTTTCGAATTATGAGTAATTCATGCATGATGAACATAAGACTTTAGGGTGCGGTCTTAGCAGCACTAACGCACTCGGATCCCATTAGAACTCTACAGTTAAACATATTTGGGCGAGAGCAGTACTAGAACGAGCGACCTTCTAGGAAGCCCTTTAAAGAAATTTAAGTTACTTAACACAGAAAAAAAAAAGAATTTTAAGTTTATATTAGAGAAATACTTTCACCAATTAAGTACTATCCTAGATTGATTAAATTTAAATTCATGGATGAAGGGAGTATCACTGTATTCATCAATGGAGTCCCTTCAGAGGTTCCAAGGGGCTCAATAGACTTGAGGGCTATGTTTGGCCAAGACGTGATGCTCGTTCATGCCTCTGGAGAGGTTCTTCCTGTCAATGAGTATGGAATTCTAATGCAGAGCTTGCAGATGGGTGAAAGTTACTTCCTGGTGAGTTGGTCCGGTGATCCATAAATTTATGATTTTTTAAAAACAAAAAAGAAGGAAAAATCACTAAGTTTATGTGTTTAACATTGCTGCTATAACTTGGGTACGTACCATGAACCCCACTTCTTACATTTCCAGCTCTCTCTTCCCTTCCATTCTCTCTCTTTGAGCTTGGTGATTATGACAGCCAAATTATGCCTATATTTGAATTTCGAAGTTAATCTGATATTAGGTACTGTTTTCTGCTTGTCAACAGGTTTCAAGGCCTACCTAGTCTGAGTTCAAAATTGGATGAATAAAACAATGGTGGTCCTTAACGATTCAATTAAAAATATATGGTGCGGTTTCAATCTCACAAGAAAGCAAGCTTGCATGCTTGCGTGCTGCTATCCCATTTCTCTTGTTACAGGCTGCTCTCTTAACCCTTGTGTCATCACAAGTTAATTAATCCTGCTATTTCTTGAGACGATGTAATTTTCCACTTCTTAAACCATGGTATTCAGGTTCCTGAACTCATTTCGACTGGAAGCAAATTAATTTTTTAGTGCTCTTGAATTTTGCTCTTTTTTTCTCTCTTTTTCGTTTTTTTTTTTTGAAGTCATGCATGCTGCTCCTAAAAATATAACTCTCAGTGTTAGTTCCTTAGGTATTATAAATTTGAGATAACTGGAAAAAAAATAGTAAGATGATAGTAATTGGTATCTTTGATATTCTTAAGGAATGTGTGCTCTTACTGAATCAGTACTTACTATGCTGATATATTAGAAGATCATAATGTATTTATTATTATAGATATCGTTGCAGCTGCTATTTTTGTTGTTTGGTGCTGACCTAAGTACAACACTTCAACTGATAGGGAAAATTAAGTATCAAGAATATCTATTAGACTTAACAAGTTACTAATCAATAGTGGATGCTTCATCCTTGCATGCTAGAGTAAGCCATGTTTTTTTTTTTTTAATACATCGGCGGCTCACACATAACGGGTGTGGATACTACTAATAAAATTAAAAAACAAAATACTACATAGAGGCACTGGCATAGATTTGCGGTCTGCTCAGATAAACTTTAGAGTGGTGAGCCGCGAAGAAAACAATCCAATCTGCAGTACCGTTTGCCTCTCGGTATACATGTGTGGCTTGGTGGGAGTCGCACTTCCCCAGTAATCTGCTAATGTCATGGAGTAAGCCATGGTTAAGCGGTGCACTGTCATTTAACTTTCTAATTTACAGAGATAATTATTTGAGTTCATATAGTTTATGGCTATGCACTTCTAAATTAAGCAGTTGATGAGCAATGTAAGACACACATGAACATGCGCAGCATGCCTAAATATGTAATACCGAGAGGCATTGGTAAGGAATCCAAGATATAAATCCTGCATTAGCCATAGAGGGTAAAAAAGGAGCCTAGAATAGAAGAATGGTGCAAAATAGAAGAAGATTTTTCGTCAGATAAAATTGGAAAAATTTTGAACAACCGATCCTTTTTTTTTATTTTGATATACAAAGTATTAATAATTTATATAATTTTACTTTATCCAAGGCATGTTGTACATGGATAATGCTTTAATTTTATAAAATTCACTTGCATCAGCACGGTCGAGCATATGAACCAAGTTAACCTACATGCATGCATGCTTGCAGCCATGGCATGACATAGGAGACACAATCAAAAGTATAGCGAGCTCTTGGAAGTTACATGGGAAGCTTATCACATTTCTCGTCCACTACAGGACTATATATTCTTGAGGCTCAATCTAATTCCTATCATATATTTTTTTTGTTAAATGTAAAGTGTTACTTTGGTTGCAAATTAAGAAGTTAAACAATCGCATATGCAGCTAAAAGGAAGTAGCTTGTCTCAAGGGCAGTGCTTCCACTCACTTGTTCTATTCAATAATTTCTCCAAATTTGAATTTTTCTAATACTTTATGCTTACTCGAAAAATATGAACTATATATATATCAAGTAAAGCTATACATACTCAGCACCATCATACGGAGGGGATCAAATGATAAAGAGGACACAAGCGCCGGGAATTTCCAGCAGAGGACCTCTCCTAAAGAGGTGTTCGAAAGAAAACAAAACAAAATTGGGTAGAATAGTTGTGCTATACGAATTAAATGGCACATAACACTAGCTCTGCTGTATAATTTTGCATGCGAGTTACATGATTATAGCAACAAAAAGTATATCTTTAAAAAAAATAATAATAATAAGTGCACACCCTAGGACAGACATTTTGGGTCTCTTTATGGGTGCGTAGAGAAATTTTCATGACAAGTTTTGTTTAGTGGATTTCCGGAATGTAAAGATAGGGGTAAATAATCAAATAATCCTTCTTAAAATATCTTTTATTTCACAAGTACGTCGACCCAGCCACAACCACTTGAGTATGTAGGGACTTCCATGCCCTTTTCTTTTGGGAATCACAAACAAGCACTATAAAATTACTTCCATTTCCGCTATACCGCTACTTATCGATGCGTGGGTGCTCTCCTTGCATGGGAATTTCTTGGGGACCTCACCGAAATCTGAAGAAGCCTCGCGACCAATGCCTCGGAACGCCTCGCCACCGGATGGCTGGCTGAGAGAGGGGGTGCCATTCGCGAAACCGACGAACGAGAGTGGAACGCTCGGGCTTTCCCCCACCGCCCACTATATCCAATCCAGAGGAGACGGATGTTTCTTGGAGAAATGCTCTGTTTCGGCCCCAAGCCCACGAGCGTGCACCGAGTCGCCAAATTCACCACCTAGCAATGGAGTACAAGGCAGTAACGTATACTACTGCCCTCAACTTTGTATTTAAGACAACTTTGTATTTAAGACCAAGCATATTTTTTGAGAAGCTAATGGGACTACGGATTGATGGGCTGCTTATATAGCCAGTCACTCCGAAAGTACCCTGTAGGCTTGAGATGAAGAGGTGCCCCGAACACTTTGTGGCATTTTGTTTTCTGCTTTTATTGGGTGCATTCGTACTCGTCATATATGAATCCATCCGCTCTAAAAAAGAAAGAAGAAAAAAAAAAAAGAGTGTTAACTGAATTAACCATGAATAATTCAGTAAAAAAAATCATAAAATCTAGTAATAACAATAGCTAGTTGCTGGCTGTTTTAAACGTTTGATAAATGATAGTGGAATTGCTTTGCAAGGAAAGAATGATGAATAATTATTCAAGAACTTCTCAATTAGTTGAAGAATGAACAGTACTTTCCTTATCCGGCAACCTTTTCTGCTCCTCACATACCATCCCTTCATTCTATCCAGCTCATGTTCCATATCTCACACAAATAAGTTGTTTTGCTGTCCAAACAAGATTATCTCAATGATCAGGCCTGCTTTATGATTAATTTCTAGTGTGCGACATCGATCTCCCTGCAAATGTTTCAGCTATCAAATTTTCGAAAGTTATCATACCTGAAACGGTCGCTCGCAAACTTTCCATGTCGATCACTTCCCTGTGGGGGGATAAGTAGATGAGGTCCCATTCAACCATTTCACATGAAGCAATTAGTCTACAAATTTTACAATATCTAATCAGCATTCTGTTTTCTAACAAGCCAATTTATATCTTATGGCATTCCAGTCCCACCATGTAGAAGTATCTGCCATACTTGCACACACAGTTAAGCTATAGATAAAAAGTACTCTCTTTTGCTTAATTCAGACAGTTTCCCCTGATAACCACAACGGGCAGTTCAACAGGGTAGGGAAGTGTTACCATGAGCACATCCACACAAAATGGGGCACAGATTTGCCTTCCAACCACCAGCAATGAGGTCCAGCATCAATCAGATATATAACACTGCCTGTAAGCTAGCTAACCTGTATAAGAAAAGTTCGAGCCCATCGAGAAAAATTGGAGTTCAATACCATAAAAGAAAGCCAGAAGGCAGGAATAAGTCATTTATTAAGGGAATCGACCAAGTTATATGTTAACAAGCAAGTAAATCATGTAGAAAGTAAGAAAACCCTCCTAATTTTGCCGTTTACTAATAAATCAATGTAACAAGGCATCTCTTCTGCTCATAAATTAAAAGAAGGGGGCAGAAAAATGGCATCCAGATCTAATTCTGAAACGAATACATCCTTACAGCTGTTGAAATGTCTCGGAATCCAATTCAGTCAATTATATATTTTCAAAGTTGGTCAGACCTGTGCATGACAGTTTGAGGAGAAATTTATCCTCCACTCATTTTTCCATGAAGATAAAAGATATGCATAAGATAGTAGAATTGTCAGAAAGAAGATACCATTCACTGGAGATCAGCACTCTAAACAACTCCTGTATGCCAGGATAATTGAAAACAAGAATCCAACTTTGACCAACCATCGAACTACCTTGATTTCTTGCCATGCTCCGCAAACGTTCAAAGCATTCCATTTCTAAGGATGCTATTGATTCCAACATCCATGTCTAAGAAATGGAACTCACTTCATTAGATTAATCTTGTATTTTAGATTTTTAGTTTCATCACCTATATGATGACCTAAGCAACTGAGTGCAAGTGAGAATTATGATAGAAGTGCTCTCTTTTGTCAGGCAACTGACTGCAGAAGTTTGCCTGGGGTAAATCAAAATGCATCAGACTTTGATGCACAAATGGAAGCTAACAAGCCATTGCTCCATGAAATAGAGATGGACAGATGGATGTACATATGGAAGACGAGGAAGAAGAATAAATGAGTATTAAATGGAAGTATCCGATGAAGGATGTAGCTATTAACCGGAAAAAGAGCATGTAAGCATCTTTTGAGATGATCTATGCTATGATGATCTTCTCGATTGTCAATATACATGATATGGTAATGTCTAGGTTTATTCTGTCATGTTTAAGGAAGAGGTGGTTAATCTATCACAAAGTCCAGCATAAATTAGGAAAAGTTTTCAGATATATCTCTTCGTGGTGGTATCTTCTGTGACATTAGAACTAGGGATACAAACCACTTAGGGGGTAGAACCATGTTACGCACATTATGTGGCTCATCTTTTCTCTTTCTCTGAGCATATTTTTCTATTTTTGCCTCATACATTATTGCAATGCCTAATGATGAATCTTCTTAATTCTTAGCACATGCATAATGCACATGATATGATAAGACAACATAACTCTAAGATAATTGGAAAAGAAAAGTTTGACATAAAGTTTAGTGCATCTTATGTTTCGTGGAAGTAACAGGTTTAGCAAAGGATCTGAGATGACATTAGTAGAACTGTAGAAGAGTGTGATGATGACTGAAAGGTTGTTAAGAGTCAACGAGTTAAAAAAGAAGTTTGCATCATTAAAAGAATAGGTAACAGTAATGACAGCCTTTGTCATGTGGTTGTTGTTTAGGAAACTACACATTAATGACAGGAGAAATCATTTTAACTAGTTGTTGAAGAAAACAGACTGAGATAATTCTAATGACGTAACTTTCTTAAGCTTCTTTATAAAAAAAATGGCATGTGCAATGCACGTGTTGTGGAGATGGATGAACCCCGAGCAGAGCCACACACACAGCTCAGGAGTTTCCTTTTAGTAGTAGAATAGACGAAACGGGTACGTATTCCAATAAAACCCTGTTATACATAGACCTTCATAAAATTAAATTACCAAAATGAATTTCTTGCTTATCACCTCATTAGATGTAGATGGCTTAAGAAGCCTCATTCTTGACCCCAATCTCAATTCCTTGAAGGACGTCCCATTAGAATGGGAACTGTACAAACTCCATAAAACATATCACAAACAGCTTGGTGATTAAAATCCAGAAATAGCCAGAAGAATACAATAGCAAAAGAGGAAATTGTGAATCACAAAAATAAATTCATCAACATAGAAATTCAACATTATAGCTTCAACTCATACAAACGTCACAACAGAAGATATTTTGTCAAACAAAAAAAAACTCTACAAAAACTCAACTAAGATTCTATTTCTTTCTCTCATATGGGATAAGGTATTAAGGTTTAGATTGGACCTTTAGTTTCTAAAGTTGTGCTCTTCCTTCGATAGCATCAGGATGAATTATAAAGTGCATCTTCCTTTCTTGATTTACCAAGCATGTAGCTTAGTCCTAGAGACAGGATAGGCAGCATATAGAGAAAATATTTTGAAAGTGAAGGCTATAAACGATAACCTTTATCACTACTATTTACAACATGAATTCTTCAATTATTGTAGAAATCTTGGCAAACCTGGCCATGTGCCCTGGTAGCTTTAAAGATAGCACTAGCCAGCTTCACCACTGGCTATCTGTGAGATGTCATAATCTGCTATCTTAGGTACATATAAAAATGCAGCCATATTGGAACCACAAGCTACAAGCAGCTGGCACATCCCCAAAAAGTAACAACCATTTTGGTATAATCCACTAAGAATAGACGATTTCCCCAGAATATTCCAAAGTCACTCTATTATGTATTCTCCTGAAAGGACTGAGAGCGGGATAATGCTGCTGGATTTGCATGCAAGATCTGAGCGTCATCTGATGTCCGACGCTTGCTTTCTGCCTTGGATTGGAAAGGTTTAAAGATGCCACCTTCTTCAGGCTTTATGCCAAGGGTAGCCCATATAGAACTCTTTGCAGCCTCATCCGGATCATCAATTCTCAGGGTTTTAGGAACCCATAAATATTTTTCCATCTTCTCCTCACCCTGTAAATTTGCATCCCTAGAATGCTTACCCAAGGTCGGAGAGCCATTGCCTAAGCAACCATTGTTTCTTGTAGAGGATGATGGTGATGTGCTGCCATTAGATCCAACCCATGGTGCATTCCATGCTCCATTGGGCCAGCTAGACATGCAGCCCCAAAATGAAGGTGGCATAAAAGGAAAGGGAATTGTTGGTGCACAAAAAGCCAGAGCCGACATCATTGGTGGGGGGCTCCATGGGATCAGACTTGGGCTCCCATTCTCTGGTCCATAAACAACCTCGGATGAGCATCTACCTGCTGCCATGGCAGCAATGTTGTTCCATCCTGGACCCCAAGGGTAAGCCCAAGGAGCCCCAGGATAACACTGCAAATGAGGCATGGGAGTCAATCCATTACAATATCCTTGTGTACCATTTTGTTCCATGTGAGCCACATTTTCTGGGAGTCCATTTTCCACACAGTTGGAGGCTGTCACAGAAGATGCACATGAGGGTTCCTCCCTGTTTTCGCCACAAGCAATGGAGCCTAAACCAGCATTTTTCTTCTGTTCTCCAAGATTGAGCACAGAGGCCATGGACTCACAAAGCGGCACTTCTGGTCCAAATTTTAGTACAGTACCATTTCCCTTCATAGACCTCATAGGGACAGAAGGCCCACAAGGAAGAGCCTGGTGAGGGATTAGATCAGAAGCATCTATTCGACCAGATGCTAGTCCATCAGAAGACATCATTATGTGACGATACTGTGAGGTAGAGTGCTTATTTTTACGCCTTCCAGCACCGACAGGGACATTTCTCATGGTCCCTCCTGCAGTCCAATATCTCTGACAATTCTTGCAGAAGTGCCTGGGTTGGTTAACATTGTAGTTATTGTAATAACAGAACTTGGTATCCATACTATTGCAGCGAGGACATGGCAGAACCTTATCTGGCTTCTTAAGGACCTTCTCTTGGCCAGAGCTGTCAGTCTCAGTCTTATCATGCTCAGCTTTGGAATCTGTTGCTACTTCCATGTCCTGGTTGGGCGCCTGATTATCATCTTCACTTCCAATGTTCAAACCAGAACCATTTGGGTCATCCTGGTTCAGTTCCTCTAGAGCATCTGGCATAGGATCATTGACTTCCATGTCTGTTTTTTCTTTGCATATATCCTGAAATCCAAGATGAAGAAAATCAGCTTTACTATGAAATGAAACCAACCATTAGCTAACCACCATGATCAACAAAAGCTGATCAAGTGCATTTCTAAACCAAGATGAGAAGAAAGTCTATAAAGAAAAAATATTAACCTACTCAAGTGCTCATGCAAATACCTTCCTATTTATAATGATTTTATGTTCCCTGCATCTTCATTTCAACAGTGTTCACATCATGTTATTCAGCTTCGCAACAGTTTCCCGCATTTCAATTGCCTAACTAATTTAAATTTCTGCACAGATGCTTTGGACTTCCCACAATATGAATATGAAGCTATCCCTCTCCTTTTCCTTCATTCCTCGGTCTGCTGTTGATCCAACCATATCTTCTTTAGAGTTGGGGATTCTCCACGATGGAGGTTAACTAACCTCATAGAGATTATGCAACAAGATAATGCGTTTATTAATCCTAAATGTCGTAAGACACAGCATAATATGCACATGCGACCCACTGCTTGCACTTGCTCCCAGTTGCAACATCAAAGGCGGCTCTAAGAATATACAGTGGTGACAAACTAGGAGTTGCCACAGAACAATTCAAGGTTCAGTCATCTCCTAAGCAGTGGAGACGACCTTGATTTTGACCAGGGTTGTCAAGTTGTCAAGGGCGAAGCCAGGAGATGGACATCCTTTATGGCCTCAGCAAGCACCTAGGCACGTAGGCACCTAGGCCACTGCCCAAGGAGGAAAGCACTTGAAGTTTTAAATATGAATGCCTGACATACATAAATTAGTATATGCATATACCATATATGCACACCAGATATGCACTCATTTCTCACAAAATATGGCATCATAAAACCTTTTTCAACAACCAGTAAATTATAGAGCCATAGTGAAGCAGCCAAATACCCAATAACAAGTAGAAGAAGAAGGAAGAAGAGAATGGTATGGAAGTAGCAAGTAGCTAACAGGCTGCAGGGCCATAGTAAACACCCATAAAGAAGAAGAAGAAGAAGCTAACAGACTGCAGGGCCATTGGAAACACCCATCAAGCAGAACAGAGGCTACTAAGCAACATGAAATGCAAAAACATGAAAAATGTGGGAAGCATGGCCAAGAGGTTAGCAAGCAAGATGAAAGGCAGAAACATGAAAAACAGGGGGAAGCATGGCTAAATGAAGAGGCAATAGTATAAGAAAAGGAGGAAGGAAAATCAAAGGAGGGAGGAGGAGGAGGAGGGGGAGAAAGAATGAACCGGGAAAGGAAGAAAAGTGTATATATAGATAGATACATACATTCTTGATACCGGTGCTAAGTGAACGACATCATCACAACTACCCATCACCAGTGGCTGATCCAATAATAGCTATTGACCAGCCTACCATCAGCTGGTGGGTTGGTGGTAGCCTCTATTACCCTCTTCAATGGTCCCATATGGGGTTCAAATAGGGAAAAAACTACACATGTGATCCAACTACTCGATACAACAATCTCTTAGATTATGTCCTTAGGCACCACAATGCAAACATATCACATCTGGGAACGTATATTTCTAGGTTTTCACAGTTTCGGCTTGTAAATCCTAAATAAAGTAAAATTTTGGGGAAATTTAGCCTAGGGAGCCTGGCTCTATTTGGCACCTAGGTGGCCACCAATGCGCCTAGGTAACCACCCTAAAAATAATGATTCTGACTCTTTTATGCAACACAAGTTTCGCAGCAGGCAACTTTGTATGTCTCGCAGATTGTCAAGCACATGTTTGCACAGATGAGAAGAAAGTCTTAGAGTAACACTTAATAGTGACATCTTCCTTATGCAACAAGAACCCTTTTTTCAGATGATTATATATTCTCCATCTATTTGATTAAGCCGGCTCTTGCACGAAGTAAATCAGCTTTTCTTTTTTTTTTAAAAAAAAAAAGAGAACTTGCAGTGCATCCTCATATCTCGTTTGGTTTAAATTTTTGCATGGGTGTCTCAAACTTAACTGAAGAGAAGAACAAATTTTTTAATCAATTTCTTTTATTCCCTTTAGATCATTCCACATATCTTGCAGGGTAAGGACCCCTCCTCCTCAGAGGAGCAGGTTCACTATCGGCAGATGGAAAATTTCAGCAGACTTTTGCATGCATTAAGCACAAACAAATTACACGGGAGACTAACACATACTAGCAATCCATGACTAGAGATCATTTCCAACTGAGAATTCAATCTAACAACAGAATCCAATATAGAAACAAATCAGTTGGCATGTATCCGACTTGGATTAAGTGTCCACCTATAAACCTGCCATTCTTAACACTTGACCGTCCCCCCCTCATATACTGAATAATATTTGCATTTTTTTTTTTGGTGAAGCGCCATCTTTATTCCCTTTTCTTTCTTTTCGTCAATTAATAAGTCACGGGCATGTAGTTTCGTCATCATAGAAAACTTGTTGTTTCTTATATTTTGGATCTAGGCCTTTCAGATAAATCAAAATTACCATGAAAATGCTCAGAATGATAAGCCTTTCCAAATAAAAACCTATTGACAGTGAAAATCACATTACACAGAACACCAGACTATCCTATCCTTCATCCATTCATCTTTTGGATTAAAAAAGGCTACAGGAACCAAAAAAATTCAAACAAAAAATTCACAACAATAATGGAACGCGATCTTTCTTTATCAAGTGAAATTTCTATTAACATATATCGCAACCTATTCCAAATTAGTTTTCATATCCATTCAACACCGAAACGATATACAAATAACAAAAAAGAGAAAACCGTCAAAATTAACGAAACCATACAACCCCACGTTGGTGCCGGTGTTTATAATAATTAGGGTTTAGGGTTTTACCAGTTGAATCCAAAGATGGCCCAAAAAAGAAACAAAACCAAAAAGATCCCATCTTTTGAAACAAATACCTTATATCAGACTCCAGAGTCGTAAATCCACAGCAAAACAGAACGTAGATAATGAAAATTCTAATACATCAAAAATCTATATCCTGGTCACGATTCAGCAAAACAATATAGTTATTAAAACATAAAGATTAAGAAACTAGAACAAAGTAACCCTTCCTCGTCAAATTTTTCCTCCACTTAATTAAAAACACATACCGGAAAACTCGTATAAAACACATCAAATAGGAATCCAACAAAACCATTAGATACTCCAAAACAAACCGCTGATCCTATCTTTTTGGGGAAAAAAAAAAGGATAGTCTTCATTTTTCAAAAAAAAAAAAAGAAAAGGAAAAAACAACTTTTTTCTGGAGGGGAAAAAAATCTTCCGCTCCGAATCCAAACCCTGAAAAACCACGGCGCTAAAGACGAGAGAAGGCCCATCTGGTCTCACCTTCTCGTCGTCCTCGGGCATCTCCGGCGCCGGAGCCGTATCGGGAGGGCACTCCTCCTTATCCTCCACTGTCGCGGGCGAAGGAAGGTTCTCAGGCAGCGGGATCGTCTTGCCGAAAAGCTTGATCGCCGGATCCCTGAGCTCAGACATTTCTCTGCCGTCCGATCTCCGCTCCCAAATCGCAGCTACCGTATCGCATGTCCTCCCCTTCTTCGCCCGAGGGAAAGCGGAGAGACGGAAGGAAAAGGCGGACAAAAGGAAAATAAAATAAATGAGGGGGAAGGAGAGAAAGAGGACGACTGGGAGTAGCCGGTGAGAAAGCTGGTGTGTGCCAGCTGGCGTCCTAGTCAGCAGGGAGGGGTGGGCGGAATGTGAACCACGAATTCTCGTGGCTGAGAGATCGAGGAGAGGAGGGTGACGTCAGTGTGACGTGGGGGGCGGAAAAAGGCGATGATGCGCACCTGGCAAAAGGAGAAAAGGAGATGCATCGCCCTTTCGCTTTTCCGGCTTTCCCACGAACTTTTTAAATGCGAAAAGTGGCGACTATTACGGGGTTGCCACTGGCCATGTGGATAACGCAAAGGTGACCGCTTTGATTGCACCCTATTACGGACCTCGGCCACATCATATCACGGACGTAGCTAGAACATTCATAGAATTGATTTCTTTGCACTCTTTATGAATAATACAAAATAGATATATGAGATACTTTGGTGACACTCAATGCCATAAGCAGGGCTTTGGATTGAAATTTAACCCTTGATTCAATTAAATAATACATGCATTCAAGTATTGTAGCTCTAAGTCTATGGAAATAATAATGAACACTTTGCTAAGATCATTGATATAGTGATGTTAAGTAAGATTCTTGAGAGGTACTTGAATGGGTGCAAGCATAAGCGCATGTGTATATTAAGTAATAAACAAGCTATATTTTTTGACTTCGGTGCATCGTGTAGTTTGTTCCCAAAAAAATATATCATGTAATTGTTATTTTCAGATGTTGAAATATTATATGTTAATTGTATTTGAACTAGAATGGACACTATATTTGGTGATAGATTTTAAGCAAAATGTCATGTTACTCTTTCATGTGTATTAGTGTCACAATATCATTGTTCGCCTCAATGTACAACACATGTTGCTTGCAAGGAAACAGAGAAGTAAGAGATGACAATTAGCTTAAAGCGGATCCATGGCATATATTAGAAGAGATATGGTGTTCAAAGTGTTACTTAATGCTAAAATGGCAAATATGATGCTGTCAATAAAGTTGCATTTGAATTGTGTCCATTGTAGATCATATAGATACCTATCAAAAGATAAAAGAGTGTATTATTTGAGAGTTTCATGCATCAATAATTTTTACCAATACATTGTAAGAGCAAACATACATCTATATCGGACTTCAAGCATCTAAACTTTTATACCCTATATGTGGGGCCCATATCAATGAGAATGTGTGAGATAGAAGTATTAAATATTGGTTGGACTAGGTCTATCACCAAGCTAGTGGAGCAGTCCAGCCATGACGCAACACGCATAAATATATGTGTATTGTGTGCTTTTTTATTTTGTTTGACTTTGTGTGTGATGCTTTGTAGTTGGACTAGACAACCAGCTAAGTGGTGAACCTAGTCTAATCAATAATCACTCAGGTAGTTAGGTTAGAAGTGTCACCAATAAGGAAATAAATGATACTCTGAGTCATATTTAATCATTTCTTGGCTAGAAAAAGAGATAGTAAAGCTTTTAGCAAACAAAGAATTAAAATTCATAAATATGTCCCCTTCTTTTTTAAGATCCCCTGATCTCACCCTCCTTGTTCCAAAGAAGATTCTTGTGTAGGCTCCAATGCATTCTCTCAATATGAAGTAAGCATTTATGGTAACTAAAAAAATCATGGGCGGTAGAGTTTTTATTATGATATGGCAAAATAACAAAGGATTTATAATCTTATTTTAAAAAAGTTGCATAATTTATGCATATGAAAAAGCATGGTTGATTTATGACTTATTTCATAATATTGTTCCGTTTTACAAAAATAGTTATTATTTTAATTGATGCATTAATTCATATGAAAATTTATACTTAATTCGGTAAGATAACTCAATTTTTTTTTAGTTGAATAAAACCACTAGAAGCATAGAATAATTCAGAAAGTTTGTACTAAAAAAAATTTTGTAGCAAAATTTTAGTTTATTAGTTGATTATAAATTGATAATTAATATTTTATAAATTTTTGAAATATCAATTTATAAATATATGAAAACTTTGGGTTTAGAAGCTCCATTACCACCTCATATTCTTCCCTTCCCAAAATCATTACCACCCTCTAGAACGTCCGCATACAAGACTTCATGCTAGACCACATCTTCCATCCTAGAGATCAAAACCGACGGTATATCCTATATCCGTATAGAAACATTCTATACGAACTCTCGTGCTCGTACCGGTAGCGGCAGACCGGCGAAAGGCGGTGACGAAGCCACCCATCTCCGTCGCTTCCACGTCACCGCTTTATATTCCGCGGGCGCGGGGCCCACGCGAAAAGGTAAAGCGAAAAGGAGCCATCGCGCCACCGGAGCCGTCGCCTCAACGGACCGTAATCCACGGGATCACGGCCGTTGATTCCCCCACGGTACACCTGGCCGAATCTCAGCGGGTGGGACGCAGGGCGACCGGCACGAGTCGGTCATAAAGCGACACAACGAAGTGGAACGGTTGGAAGGATAAGCCGATAAGGGTGGCTGCTTTCCCGAAGAGAAGAAGCGTACTATGTTGAGCTTTTCTCGGGCTTTTCGTAATACCTTATTAGTATTTTGTCGTGGAGCCGGGTGTGTCTTGATGCACACGTTTTTAGTCGAGATTTGATTTTTTACACTTTGGACTAGGAAAAAGAAAAGGAGGGGTTTAATCACAAGCCGTTGATTTTTATAGTAGTGCACTAAAATACATATTTGATAAATGAGATACATAGAAACTAGTAATTATTATTAGCTGCGTGCACGACCACGACCACGTGATGCATGCAGAATAAATAATAATTTCTCACCTAAAAAAGTTATGCAACTATCGAGACAACTGTTCATTATTTTTATTTACTTTGTAATATTTAAAATAAATTTATCTAGAATTAATAATTTTTTTTATAATTTAGACCGTACATTTACATGTGTCACATGTCGGTGTGATCCATTTCGCATTAAGCATGAGCAACTTATAATATTTTATAAATCATGTGTTTTTTCATCCTTTGCTTTTATGTACATCCTTAACATGGCAAATTTTGTGATAACGTGTTCAAGATTAACTTGAGAATATTAATAAGAGGGGATTTCCACCAAGATTATGTGAGGATTGCTAACAAGTTTGAGTGGATTTTTGGCATGGAGCCCGTTCTTCCAAAATTTATAAGTCAAATCAAGGGCAATAAAGTAATTATATAGTGATGAATACATTCAAAAATAGAGATTTAAGGGACAAATAAACTTGGATTTTAGTTGGAAGGTGCAAAAAAAGGAGTAGCTCTTAACTAATCTAAAAGGAGGCATGACCCCTTCTTCCCCAAGCATATGTAGTCTAGGGATAAGATAGTCCTTAGTAGAAAAGATAAAAGGTGCAAAGCAAGATTTTAAATAATGGTAAGATAGAGGGCATTACAATATTGTCCCAAATATTGGCACTAGATGAGTTGGAAAATGAATCGGTATAGAAAAGGACATCCACCATCTTGAAACCCCATTCGATGATATTCAAAACCCTAACCTAAAAATTAAATTAACCTATTAGCTAGATACTTGTATTTTTCTTTACAATTTTGTTCCTGATTTTATATACTAGAATAAATCATTTTATAGATGTTAATCAATCAAAAAACTATACAACTCCACATGAACTAAAATAAAGTCCATCTAAGCTCACTTTAAACAGCCACCTCATTGTTTGTTCAGCAATTCTTCATCCATGAAGGCCTTTAGGTGGTTCACCTTCACATTTGCTCTTTATTCCACTATATATTTTATTGCCACTTCCTTATTCCATATGCTTGTTTAACTCCTAATGATATTAATTTAATTCCAGACACCACACACGTTTCATGCCGCTGGTCAATTTAAGAAGGAAGAAGAATCTTTGCTCACAAGTCGCAGCCATATTTCGCAGAAACTATTTCATTTATAATTTCTTCAATGATTTGTCAAGTATTTATTCAGTCAGCTTCACACATAGCCAGTATTATCAAAAAAGATCTATCGACATGCCACATGTCAAGATACCAACAAGAAAAGGAAAATTTGTGGGCTCCATTCATCAAGTTCGTATTTTTGGCGGATACTATAGGAACGAGTGGTTGTGATTGGCTGCATGCACGACCATGCTGGTATACACAATGTAGGCAATAATTTCTCGTGAGGAAGAGTGCTACATCTAGTTGTTGTTCACGTGGCATGATTAGATGACATGGCAAATGAGATATTGTTCCAAGTGCAGTGCCAACCACTACTTTTTCTTCTTGTGCTCCTGCCTTCCTCCACCATAATTCTACGATCTTGTGGGTGAAATGGTTCCTTTCCTAATAGGATTGGATAGCGTTTTAGGGCGAAAGATATACCTCATTGTCGAGCCTTTCCATCCACACAAGGCCATATCCATGAAAGCAAACATCCCCTATGGTTGTGGCCAGAGATCATAGGAGAAAAAAACACATCCAAGAATGGATGGTTAGAGAGGAAGCCAGGCTGGGGCTGGGAAAGATGGGAGAAACCTCCTCCTCATCCTTGAGCTTGGATGGGACTCATGTTGCATGGCCCTTTTTACTATAGCTTTAATTTGAATGGGTCCATGCAAGGAAAAGCAAGTCTTAGTATCCATGAGATTTCATGGGCATGTGGGGAGCTACAAGGATAAATTGGCTATCTCCTATAGCTTTAGCTTAATTTATGGGGTTGCTAGCTTTTCGTTGGGCTGGGAATTGGTGAGGGGCTTCCACGTGGTCTTGGTATCCTTGTGATTTAAAGGCAATGGGAAGGTTTGGAGGACAAAAAAGTCAGTGCTGCATGCGTGCTATTAAGACAAGTAAAAAGGCGATGGCATTTTTTTTTACTCTCCTTTTCCGCTTTAAAGCATGGGAGAAAGTGGATTACTTAAGAATCTAGATCATTGAGAAAGGCCAAGCGATCTCGTGCCACCTTAAACTTCTCAAGTGGTTTAAAGATGGCCCTTTTGCAAAGCGGCTTCGTTTAAAGGGAAAAGAAAAAGGTCGAGCATAAAAGGAAGGAAAAGGAAAGTGATAAAGAGGTTTTATTCTAGCCGTCCTTTTCTAAAATCATACCTGAAAATTTGTTATACACGTTACTTCTTTAAGAAATATCATATTATGACGACCTTTAATGTGACTATTTTGCATTCTACCCAATTAAAAAAAAAAATCTTTTTTTTTTTTTTATATACCGGCAACTCACACTAAACTTGCGTGAGTGAGTGCACCCAGAACTATCCGACAAGAGAAGTTGACGAAGAGTGGGAGGAAAGCCTCAAAGCTCTTCCAAAGAAATTCTCTCGAGTGATGCGCAGCAAAAGAAGTAACCCAATCGGCGGCGCTATTTATTTTCCGAAAGGTATGAGTGACCCGAAAAGTATCAAGCTCCCTCCTGAAATCCTACAGATGTTCCGAAGCAGCGGGTGTTGATTGTCACTGTAGTGCTGTCCCTGAATACAGTCGATCACCACGGCCGAGTCACCTTTCAGGTAGAAAAAAGATTTTCTCTAAAGATGCTTTCTTTGAAGAAAAAAGAGAATAATAAAAAAAAGTTAATCACATACATACATACATACATACATACATACATACATACATACATACATGCAACAAAAAAGAGAGAAAAAAAAGTTAATCATTTATTCATGCAAGCATGCATATATATATATATATATATATATATATATATATATATATATATATATATATATTTCAGGTTTGATAAAACTTTGCCTCCGGCGCAGGTTATAGGGTTCGGACCGCTTGAAGCGGAGCTAACAACCATATTCATGTCACATTGTCATAATTAAATTATTATGAGTTCTTAATTTGATGTAATATACAATTCTTCCACTATATTTACGTTTTTGAAAAAAGTAAGGGAATACATGATAGGACCATGTGAAATAAATCTTGCTAATTAAAACGAAGAGTTATGTTGAAAATGCATATAATAATATAATAGAAATCCTAACAACAGGTGATTATGGGTGACTCCTCAATGAGTTGGCAGATTATTTGGCCTACTTATGCTCGAATGGAACTAATATATCATCACCATTGAATGATTGAATCTCTCCCTGATAATGTTATATCATGACAAGCCAAGTCATTGGCCATGTATGCTAGTAGTAGAAAGGGGATACACCCACTCGGTAAATATCTCGGAATTTTGGAACAAGCCAATTTGAAAGGCTCATCTTTAGGTAATGCTCGCTTGCAAGGGAATAGCTTGAGGAAGGCATCAGGGCCCAGCCCAAACTTAGACTCAGTGAGAACTGCTACGATTTACTACACCCACTAGGTATTAATATTACGTTACGTTTGTATGTTTGTGGGCCGGCCCAATTACATGTATGGATTCCTTTTTCTTTTTCTTCTTTTTCCCTGTCTAACAGTGAAGATATCATATGGTGGGATTACTGAGGTCAGACATTTGGGAAGCAAAAGGATCAAGATTGTAACAAAAATTATAGACAAGAAAGGAAAAAATGATCGAATTAAACCCTAAACCTCCTCCCATGGGAAGTGTCGCGACGACCGGCCATGACCATGGGCTAATGGCATGGAAATAGCAAGCAAGGTTCCTCATGCATGGTTATTGTGTTAGGATCATTGTCATGAACTGTTGGTGAAAATAATAGAAGTTATATATTCAGACCTGCCCTTTGTTAGAGTATTTTATTATAACAGTTCAATTAGTTGCTACAAAGAAAAACTACAAAATTTCTTCCCATCCTTTTCATGAGATTTTGTTTGCTGATTGCTGATTCTGGTGGTTGTGTTTACTCTCATGTCTTACGATGCTTTTGGACTTGTCAAAAAAAAGAGAAAAAAGAAACAAAGTATAATAAGAATAGATATTTTGTTTATTCATGAAAATAATTCTTTACAAAATATAGCATTTTTTGTTTGCAAACACATCTATATGTTTATAGCAAAATAATAAATAAATTTGTTTATTATAACAGCCTTACAACTATTGTGTGAAGCAACTGGTATAACGGTGCTAATGCATGTATAACAACTATTTTGTTATTTAGCCAACTTTTAAGGTTAAAATTGGAGTTGCCACTAAACTGTTATGAAGGTTGTTTATAATGTATTATGTCCATTATTTAGAAGTTAGAACCATGTTAATTAGAAGGCCAGTTGGCTAATGGGTTCAAACATCTGGCCTAATAAGATAGGTAATACGTATTCAGCCAATAAGAGATATGTTGCATGTATCCCATTTTCTAGTTGTAGAATTGAGTCATGTGTTCATCTTGGCTTTAATGCACCCCTAACAGGCTCACCCAAGTACAGCATGAAGGAAAAAAAAAGTTCTTTCCTAAAGAGGAAGAACCTCCAACTATCTAATTTCCCTACTTCACAATGCACAGGCTACCTTAAGTATAAATTTTTTGGGGAAGCAATTAAATATGATTTTAAGATAAACAATTCAAAAAGTTCCCAAAGAATTTGAGAGTTGAAAAAGAAACAATCAAAACAAGAATACAAAGAAACAAATGTATGTCAACAAAGTAAGCTCACAGTCTTCTATCTCAAATTTTCGCGTATTCCATACTGCTACCAAGCATGTATGATTCAAGTGAGCGAAAGCATGGGTGGTACTGATTTTTCTTTTATTTAACATGATAAATATATTTAGTTTTGACCAGAGTATTTTCCTTGTTTCTCTCCCTTAATATGAGCAAAAGTTAAATCTATACGGATTATCTATTAATGATAAAAACAAGCATATCTAGATTCATGGAAGGACGCATAGGAGGAGCCGATGAATTGTGACATGAGCTAATTAGGGTTCATCATAACCAAAATAAGTGAAACTAGAGGGGTCTTAATGAGATCCTTATATGCAACATTTACATCGAATAGCAAATTGTATGAAAAACAATAAAAGTGGTAAAGCAAAATTTGAACTAACAGTAGTATTATAAATGCCAAGGCTATCTCAAATTTTTGAAATTATAGAGAAGTATATACATTTAACATAAGAAACTATATAACATTAAGTTATTTAGTGTCTAGATGAAATTTGAGCTAGTCCCTGTATCCCAAGTTCCGGTGCTAGTTCAAATTTCCAACTGTTTAGAGAAGTATAGATTTGTAACATAGTATACTGGTATATAATATTTATACTGTATAGAGAGCTAGATAAAAAATTTCAGACTGTATTTTAACTGGTTACAGCAGGCCAGGGGCCGGGAGTAGTTCGGACCCCCGACATTACAAACTTATAAGCAATATATATACTATATAGGGGGATGTACGTAAAAGGATCTAAATTAGATTCCAGCTAGTCTCCGGACGCCGGTTGCTGAGAGATTGTGAAAAGCACAAAGGTTTAACACAATAGACTTAAATATAATTTTGCATAAGATAGGGATTCATATGTAAAGTATTTTAGATAACATATATATGAAAACTTTCCTTCAAGAAGAAGGTTGTCTTAGAGATTCCTTGAGAATGTATATAGGAATGGACCCTCTGGTGTAGAACTTAAACATATTTGGTAGGAATCTTGTTGAAGAGCTGAAAGGGGATGGAATTTGATTGGATTTAGACATGCGGCATGTCGAGTTATTTCTGCAACAATATTGTAGTTTCATGCTGGATGGATAAGTTTGTAAACTCTGGTGGTATTTCCCTAAATAATTGGATCACAACAATTTTTATCCTTTTCCCTTTCCTTTCTTCTGAGAGAGAATTGTATCTGCACCTTATTTTCTAAGTTGGCTAATTTTGCGGTATAATTGCTATTGGTGTTTGGATTCTTTCTTGTGGTGAGTGTTCGGTTTTACATTGTTTTCACTCGACAAATTCTCATGGAATTTGAAGACAGCTAATTTTTCATGAGGGATCCCATAACAACTAACAAGATAAGATACATGCTGCATCAACTAGGCATTGGAGAATGATATCCAGTGCAAAGATAATTAGTGTGGGCTTATGATAAAGTTGGCATGTTGTTTCTATTCTTCCTCAGCCATTGGAAAGAGTTAGGAGTTGTTAAATTATGCCATTGGTCATGCTCAGACGTACATGCAAGGTTGAAGAGATCATTGGCACAATTGGAATTCAGAACTAGAAGATTCCCCACTTGGTTTGCTCTTGGCTTAATTTAAAGTTACTAATAATTCTGAGTGTTCCACATGCTTGTGCTTTCCTAGTGGATGTTCCTATCATCTAAATGGTCCCCTTTTAAATGGAAGCATTGCCATGGGAAATCTTTGCTGATGTTGATTTCTGCGCGCTCTAGAACTCCATCAAAGGTATCAATTCGGAATTGCTTCAGTGGAATCTTAGTGTTCCATGGCTGACTGGGATGGTGAACTTCAGAAAATTCAACTAGTTTCAATGCTGCCAAGTTTTGGAAAGAATAAAAGACAAAGTTTATGGAAGTCTGAAAATTTAAAGGTTCCTCAGCTCAATCTTTTGGAAGGATGGAACCACATTCGAAATAAATTACCCTTCCACAATCTGTGTTATTTGAATTTTTTAAATAGTGCTTGCAAGCAATAGCCTAGGAAGGTGTCTGGCTGAGTAAGAAATCATGACAAAAGAAGAGATTATGGGCAGAATGCTGTGAAAAGCATGGGGACACAAACGCAGCATCAGAGAAGCTGTCGCCAAAAAAAAGTAGTTCTTCGATTAAGAAACCAGCCTTAGATTAGTCAAAGGATGGCATGATCATAATGAGGGATTCTGTATGCGTATTTGCTTTGTCAATGGGATAAAGGCAGACAGGATGGTAGTCCCAGATGAGTTGTGGGAGCAACTGATACTTCTCCATTTCTCAATTCCCCACCGGATAAAGAAGACCCTAGGAGAGATGGAATGGCCGGCCTAAGTGCTCTGTATTGGCTAAAGATGGACTATAAACTATTCATCGATGGTCCCATGATAGCAGTCCATTAAATTGGAAAACAACATCCAAAACCATGGCACTTATAAATTAGATCTCTCCACATGCATCCATGCGAGGGTTTCATGATACTTCTGCAAGATCTATAGCTTGGTCATGTTCTAAAAATTTTACCTTCACTGACTGCAGCATCAGACAGATACAGTTCATAGTACCATCCTTGCAAAATCTAGCACCATTCAGAAGGTCCCCAACACCCAAACCACTCCAAAACATTAACTCTGTTTAGTCTCTAATATATATATAGTTGGGAACCATGTCATGCACTATAGCATGAAAAGATATAGGGGACGGCGGCGCAAGGACTTTTAATCACCAGACAACCAAAGTCAGGTGTCACGACCAACCCCAACTCACAACAAGTAATATATATGGAGGTTGATGAAAGTTGAGTCTCTTGGCTTGGACTTTCTATGCGAACAGCCACCCTCTTTGGTGGGTTGCTATCACGCTGGTGCTCCTCTTTGCTTTTTTGACACTGGAGCACACAAACCCTCGTGGCGGGCCAGACTTCATCAATAACCCCATCCCTTGCGCCTTTTCGTATGATATGGATGAACTGTTCATCCACCAGCATCCATCCCAAGCATTTGACACTCTTTAAGGCCAACAACCCTCATAATGATGGCCAATGAAAAGATCTTTGCACGCTGAATTCTGCGTCATATGCCATGTCTTCCATGATGTCGTATGCTGAAATGCATGTGTGTTCGAACGTGCATGCAAGTCATCGCATGCTTATGTACTCGTGCAGGAATGGCATTTGAGAGTCAGTAGACTTAGAGGGTGCACTTCAACCAACTTTATTCGTTTGTCTATAGCAAATCTTAGGATATCCATGCTTAGGATGTATGTATTGTATGCATTTCACTTTAGCATCCATTTAACCATATGGCTGATGCATGCCTGTGGCAGTGATAGCTCATATATACCTATGCATGCATTCAATTATGCATATACTTATGCAAGAGTACTTCATTTGCCTATTTTCAGTTTGTTGCGAATGAAATCAGAATGTGTAAAGAAGCGAAAGAAGGAAGCCAATACAATTTACATGACAAGGCCTGCATGATTTTGGTTTTTGTAGCCTTGTGTCCATAAAGAGATGAGAGACTCTTAGACCGGATTTCTGGACGAGAGTATTCATTGTTTCAGTAAAATTCTATATGTATATATATATTTCAAAAGAAAAGCTGTTTCGCTAAATATTTCTTGTAAACTCCATAAATTTTCTGTTCAGAAAATGGATGGATCTCAATGATGATGTTGTTAGGCCAGACTTGGGATCGAAAGCTTTTGCCACTTCATGTAAGTCTCGTCATCGATTAGTTTTCTGGGCACCCAAGCTTGCCAGTTTAATCCTTTAAAGGCTTCATACTGTGGCTTATGTTGGTACTTTGAGTCAAACAGAAGCTTGGCATCGAAAGCTTATGTTGGTACTTTGAGCGTTTGCTAAATTCAAGGTAAATGGCTGAATGGGCACTTCGAGTGTTGTTTTATCAAATATCATTTATGTGACTTAAAATCTGGTCTCTGAAGTGAATTTGTAAGTTCTTGAGGGGACATCTCAATTAGTAAAATAACATTGTTCTATAGCAAGGTTTAACTCTGCTGGAAGAAGCTTAAAAATGATCATAAGGATGGGTTCTTGGAAACTTAGACTACCAAAAGATTTTTTTTTTTTTTTTAATATAAAAAAAGTAAAACTACAAAAAGAAACTGTGTTGAAAAAATAACACCTAATCTTCTTCTTAGGTCAGCGCATCTCCTTCAGCATATCTTTGAAATTTCACTCTGATAGCAGCTTCCCAGCAATTCCATATCCACACCAACCTCTCTTCCAAGTAACCAAGACTGGAACAGTTATCCCCACGCATTTTGTTAGAATAATGTAGGATAAACTTGGAAACTATAGGGCTTATGAACTTAAACTTTTTAATCGTCGGATTCATATAAATTGGATCCTAAAGGTAGAAATTAGAACAAAAGATCATATTAAAAAAAGAATGACCTAGTGTATGAGGCTCTTGCCACTATTGGTTCAGAGAGGGTCAAACATACACAGCCTTAATCAGGAATGTGGGAAAATTATTTATGTGTTTCAAACCTATGACTCCCATATCATAATGGAGCAACTTTACCGTTGCACCAAGATCCACTACCCTCTACAGACGACCCTATAAAGTGCTACTAAAATACCAGATACTTCTGTTAACTTTTTCTCTAAATTTTCTGTTAGTGCATCATATGGATGCAAGTTCAACATTCAATATCGGTAGCATGCATATTGGTGCATCTCTTGAGTGGGTAGTGGGTACAGTACTAGTGAAAGGAAAAATTCAGTGTCACTTATATACTGTTCTAGAGAGTGACTTTAATCATTGACAAGTTAGGTCATGAAGCCTATGCAAGACTTGAAGGGGGTTTGCCATCTGCCTTCAGACAGAGGAAGAGGAGAGGCAGTAGGAGGAGGAGAAAAGGCATGAAGAAAAGGTTTTATGGAAATTAGAAAGTTGTGAACACCCCACCAAGTAAATTAAAGGGGAAGTTGACCACAAGATGTGGCCTTGGTCTTTCTGCACTATATAAACCCCAACACCACCAGCAACCACGCTTGACACAACAGGCCAGCGAAGGTTCTTCTTAAAATAATTTGTCTGGGTCAGGAGGAAGGAAGTTTCTTCCAACAAATGGATCAGAAAAAGCTTTTGATTCACTTCTTGACGCTGTTGTTCCTCTTGCTATGCCTTCTTCCTCTGGATGCAGTGCCTCTATCTAGTACTGTTCTTCTTCGTAGATTCTATGCCCTATTTTCTTCTTGAGAAGGAAAAAAAAAAATCAATTGGGTTCTATTACCTTCTGCTATGATTTATTGTTATTTTATCTGAGGACCGCACTGATGTTATCTGCTATGGTTTGCTTCGCAGGAAGCCTTGAATTAAGGAACCAAGGAGCAACAGCAGTAAAGGTTGCAGACCAGGTTCTCTCTCTCTCTCTCTCTCACACACACACACACACACACAGAGTCAGATACTCACAGAGGGCGATGTGGTTGAATAAGGGCTTCTGTTCCTCATGTTTTGAGGATGGCAGTGTTCTTGGCTCTATCTAACAATATCTCAGGGATTTGTATGAGTTCTTATGCCATTTCTTAGCTCTAATTTCTCTGTTAAGAGTAGGTAAGGACAGTCCCCTTCATCTGAAGAGATGAAGATTGGAATCCTGCTGCATGTCACGGGTGTCGTCGTAACTTGTTGACTATTAGGCAAAGTTTAGCCTCAAACAAGACTTTCTGAAAATATTAGGCTTCCATCAAGCTCATCCTATTAGCTAGGCCATGATTTTTTATTAATATATATATATATATATAAGGCTAGTTAACTGCATAAGTTCCTTCTTCCACTTCTCACTTGCATACTTGTTGGAACAGGTGATCACCAGAGAAACACTTGAGGAGAAGGGAGTACTTGTGAATGGAAGGATCGACTTAGAGTTCAATGACTACCCAGGATCTGGAGCAAACAACCGCCATGATCCTCGGACTCCCGGAAGGCCCTAAATCCTAGTACTTCGACAGACGATCCTTCTGCGAAACTGGGCTACATGTACTTGTAATCATAGCTTGAAGACTATGGCAAAGTGTAGTGATCATAGTTTAAAGTAATTTTAGATTTCATGGTGTTATGGAGCATATGAGACTAGTTTCTGCAATAATATATTAACTTGGATTAGAGTAGACAAGCATCCATCGACTCTCTCTCTCTCTCTCTCTCTCTCTCTCTCTCTGCATATATCTCTGTGCCGCGTGCATGAGCGTATGCCTGTATGATTGTGTATGATCTCAAAGCCATTAGTACTGATCATATTTCCCACCATGCTTAAACTTCCGCAAGAGCCTTTAATTCTTAGAGAAAAATCTACGAAAGTTTTTATAACAGCGATGTGCTTACGATGCGAAAGCATTTTTAAGCAGTGCTCATGCTCCTGTTAAGTGATGGACCCAAAGGTATCCAACTCGGGATTGGTTTGATGATGATTGCCGCAGGTTTCTCCATCTTCCTCTAGAGTAGAAGTATTACCTAGAAATAACTTGAGGACGCAGGACTTTAGGCGTGGAAGAGGGAACCTCCATTACTTTTAACTATTGCCAATGATGTTTGGAGAGATTACTGTGGATCTGAGTGATGTCATGCATACCTCGGCCATTTACTTGGGGCTGGCTCTGTGGATCCAAGATAGTCTTTCAAGGGTCAGGTACTTCTCACGGCCTGCTGTTAACCATGCAAGGACATTTTGTGGTTCAGTGCTCTGGGCAGGGTATGAACCTTCTATGAAACCTGCAAGACCAATTACAAAGAGAAGCTATCACATTAGATTTAAGTTATTCACTTGAGAATCTTGGGAGTTCTTTTATGTCTATCTGAAAAGAGTGCAGGACAAACTAGACCGTTTGGCAATTAATTTACATTACAGAAGTTCTCTCAAAAATTTTGCATAACAAAGACTATTGCTGAGTTTGAGCTTTGATTGTAAAAGATTAAAGAGGAGACTAGCTTACGACTCCGACGTGGCCACCTGATCCAAACCAGCTCAATCTAGGCAGGGATGGATCATCTAAGAATTTTGAATTAGGTTAGGTGAAGTCATCTTAATACAAGAGTACATTGATTCAATTTCAGCATTTTCTAAGGAATAAACCGTTCCTTTTAGCCTAAAAAAAAAATAAAAACCATGGGGATTCCACTTTTCGATTCTTCAGTTCGCTCTCTATAATCCAACATACATCTTTCTTTAGGGAACAGTAAAAAATCAATCCCACAACGCATCAAAATAACAAATGAGAACAAGAGTAGAAAAAAACACTACTGCTCTACACACAACAATTCCCCTGCAAAATGACCCTAAAACCAGGGCCCCGGACCTCCATAACCTTCCCCTTCCGCTTAAGCAAAATACTTAGCTTCTTTTTATGATCCTCTTGAATAAATCAAGCGGAAAACCTGTAGCGATATCCACAAGATTTCATCCAAACAATAAACCAACTCTGTGCTAAAACACCAAAGTTACTCACCACCATCAAGTCCCTGCCCCCTTGAATCTCTATGCAATCCAATATAAAACTTACTCATAAACCAGGGTTGTTGTGTATCTCACTCTTGTATAAAATACGAGAGAAAATACCTCGACACAATCCATGATTAGAGTTCGCTTTGAGAAAAGTTGGCAAATCTTGGGGCCCCAATAAATTAATGGAACGGCAATAGGAAACATGGTTGTCTCTTTCAAAATCTGTGCAGGTGATGGATGAATGGAAGGTTTAGAGTACTTTGAGATTTTTGTGGAGTGCAATTCCATGGGTGACATTGCGAAAGAAGGTCAATTATTTTCTCGCCCAAAAGATACGACCCGAACCGGGCAATAGTTGCACCACTCAGATAGGATACAACTTTTCTAAGTGGACATCAGACCTTTATCGATTGGTATTCTAAGATACATAAACCACTTTAGTTGAGCTAACAGCTTATATCCCATTTGCATGCTTTAGAAATGACCGCTGAACTCCACCTGTCAATTTGTGCAGAAGGAGATGGAATCTTTGTACCGAAATAACACAGATGAATTCAATCAAATCTGTTTTCTTTCGAGCAGCAGCAGAACTATTGTATGATTAAGGGTGGCTATCTGCCTATCAGCTGAAATCTCAAATCAAAATCTATAAGGTGTGACCCAAATCCGAACTCGAATCGACCCACCAATAGGTCGAGAAAGCTTGATTCAGACCCGATCAGCGGCGTAACTACTGACTAACATCCAACCCCCTGAACTATTTTACCTCACCCAAGCCCCTCTATTTTGAGCTTCCTATGGATAGACTATTTTGTATAACTTTTAGTCTATATGCCACATGACATAACAAAACAAATAAAATAATTGTATAAATATAAAATTTCTCTAAAAGATATTACATCTAATGGCTTGTTTTTTTAATCTCACAAATCCATCACTTAACTACGTATATTAAAAATTACATTATATATACCTGCCGGACTTAACAAGTTTAGAATTCTAGGGCTGGGTTTTCAGATACGAAGGTGCCCGCCTGGGAATCTTGGGCTTGATTCGAGACGGGCTGGGCTCAGGCCGTAACTTTAGAATCCGGGCTTGTTTCGGGTCCAGGCGTATCCTAAAAATCGATAACCCTCGAGAGCGTTTAGAAGTCGGACCTCGGGGACCTCTCTTCCGCCGCTACGAGGATACGAGCGACAACCCTCTGCCCTAGCTTTAAACCCTGAACCTCCCTTCTCCCACCCAATCGCGCTCTCGCTGCAATCGAATTCAGACGACGGTACGTATCTTCCAGTAACACATCCTGTTTACCCTTCGTCTTCTCTTTGCGTAGGCGATTCACGAAATTTCTTGTCTTTATTAGCAATTGGACGTCCCCGTTTTGTAATAATTTTCTTGTTATTTTCGGATTTCTTGATGTATTTCTTGTTATTGTTCTATCTTGTTATATTTCTCGATTCATTAATTTACATCTGCTTCACTTTCTTTGATTTCTCCCAATTTCTTCTCGTGTTTATGGCAGTATGTTAACTGAAAATAATCGTTTTTTTTTGAATCGTTAATCAGACTTTGGTGAATCTTTTGAAGTGGGATGGGTGCAAAAGCGAAGAAGGTTTTGAAAAAGAAGCTGAATAAAAATTCCTCTCAGCTATCCATCTTTCGGCGCACCAATGAATCTTCTGACTTCTTGGTATGCTTCAATTTCTTGTGTGATGTTCTTTTAGGAGCTGTTCTGTTATTTATGATGCCCTTATTATTTACAGCCTTTAGAAGCGGGTCCAGGGAGGAGAATTTCTGAGCCGGAAGAACCCGTGAACGAAACTGCGACGGTATTGTATCTTGGCCACATACCTCATGGATTCTACGAGGAGCAAATGCAAGGTACTATATTTTGTGTTGTAGGGAAACGAACGGGAAAACAGAGATCTTTTTGGATGGGATATTGACAATTGCAACCATTACAGGATTCTTCCAGCAATTTGGGAAAATCAAGAGGCTAAGGATTGCACGCAACAGGAAGGTACCGATGTTTCACTGTCATTTTATCAGACAAATATTAGATGATGTTAGGAATTCTTAAGAAGGCCTTGCCGCATAAGCATGCTTTCTTTGGATATATATGGTTGATGATCGTGTTCATTCTTCGGCATATGTCATTGTTACTTTAAATGGCTATTGAAATGCTTTTGTGGCTTGCTTGAATAACCACATGTTGCTGAAGTGATTAAGCAGACTTTTAATCTTCTTAATTATGTAAATGCATACTAAAATAATGGAGAATATATCTTACTAGAATCCCTTCTATTTACGGGCTTCTCAGGAAAATAGATATACTACTTTTAACATGGCTTAAGGCTTTTAATTGATCCTATGCATAATGTGATGCCTTTTGTTCTCCATTTGTGCACTATCATGTAAGGCTTGTACTGGTTTTCATCTTTTCCAGATTGTCCAGCTTTTTTCTTTTGCTCCTTTTTCATGCTTATGATACAATTGTTTCTCATGATTCTTACTGACTGACCATTGTTTTGTGAATCTGTGCTAAATAAAAAAAAGTTAAAGCTTATAATCTGGGCCGAGTTCTTATACATTATTTCATTTTTTTTCTTTGGAGTAAAATTAAGCATCATAGTGAAAACTATCTCTCTTTACATTTCCATCTGAGGTATGTTCATTATTTTCCGTAACATGCATAGTGATTTATGGTCAAGAAGTCCTATCTAGTGTCTAGACCCTTTGGTTTAGCCTTAAGTACCTATTCCTTGCACTTATACATGGATATGGCACTTGTGTACTGGTTTGTAGAAAGATATTCTTAGGTATCGAGAAGGTCTGATTTTTTCATTCCTGTTCCTGGCATGCACTTGCGTCCATGTAGAAAGACCAAGCCAAGGTTTCCAATGTCAAAATGTCCAAATTATGACTTCTGCCTCTCACGACATTTTTTGACATGGATATGGCACTTGGGTATTGGTCTGTAGAAAGATATTAGTAGATATTGGAAAGCTCCAATTCTTATTTGCATGACTGCACCAGACACATGTACTTGAGTCCATGCAGAAAAGAGCAACCCGAGGTTTCCAATGTCAGAACATCCAAATTAGGACTTCCGCCTCTTAAGCCATTTTCTTACCTATAGTTATCTTACTTTATATATAACTGGTACTAATATTTCTCTATTTCATTTCAATTTCTTTTCCTATTCTCTAGACAGGGAAATCAAAACACTATGGATTTCTTGAATTTGAAAACCCTGAGGTAAGAGTTTTTCTCTAGTGGATCATTATGCTGTCTTCAATAAAAGATATCATTATAGTATTCATATATCACAAGATACATGCTGTAATTTGCAGGTAGCCAAGGTTGTGGCTGATGAGATAAACAATTACCTACTATTTGAGCACAACCTCCAACTCAGTCTTATTCCACCAGATCGTGTTCATCCAAAACTGTAAGCTATTATGTGAAATTGATCTATGAGAACTGTCATTTAGGGCCAGATGTGATGCTATTGGTTTGTTCTAAATGACCTTAAAATTGAATTATTTGGATCTTTGTAGTATGTTAATGCAGTCTGATCATTAATTGATGCCAATTGAAAAGAACAAGAGAAGAAAATCTGCAAGGTTTGAAAGATAAGATGTGAAACACTCTTTATATAATAATTGAAGATTTGTCCGAAAGACCAAGTCTTAGAATTTTTTCTGGTAACATGAGGAATATTGATGTGAATCTCTGAGATTTACCTAAGGATGTGTGGAATCAATTCTGTTGCAATGATTTTCTGAATGAAACTTACCATGCAGCGCACCTCAAAGTATCATAAATCTTATCTCCTTTGCCTATTTTGAAACAGTTCTTGTTAAAAGATTTTGTGTTCATGCTTAGCTTGTTTTTTTAAAAAAATCTTTTTTATGTGTTCTGATTATGCTTCAAAAAACTCAAAGATCCTTTGAAAATGTACCTGTATAATATGATAGCATAGCGCTCATATGGGCGCTGTATAATACTGTACTTGTGATAGTGCCCATACAACACTATACTTATGATACAGGTGAATGTGGTAATAAATTTGAACATACGATATTTTATGTATTGTATGAACTGATAGTACATGTGATTATTGCCTTGTTTAGCTGGTGGTGCTAAAATTGAAATAAGACATAACCTTATCATCTGAAAATAAAATTCTTTGGTCATATCACTTGCTTTTGTAAATTCTCACAATTTTTTCCTACAAATTTTTGGCATGCCAGCCTTTTCTATGTTATGAAGGTTTCAATGTTAGTTATACTTTTCTTTTTCTTCCAAATTTCGATTGTAGGTGGAAGGGAGTAAACCGAATATTCAAACCATTGGATTGGAAAGCAATTGCACGGAAACAGCATAACAAGGTAATACTAATTCTTTTAGATTATGAAACTAATTGCTCGGCTGTGTCGTGGTTGTATTACCAGTCCTGTCTGCTGTTCAGGAAAGAACTGTAGAAGAACACCAGCGGATGGTGCAAGGAATTTTAAAAAGAGACGAGAAGCGGCGCAAGCGGATAAAGGCTGCTGGTATTGATTATGAATGCCCAGATTTTGTAAGTAAAAGATTTCATATTTTTATTATTTCTTTTTGAGTTCTGAAGTCGATGAATTTATTTGTGTTTATATTTAGTTTTCGAGCAAAATTAAAACATTACTATAGATGTAGGCAAGCAGCAAGCGTATGCTGTTTGTCTGCCAGATTGTGCGGTTGTTGCAGTTAGTCTTACCATGGAAAGTTTAACGAGGAAAGTTTTGGCATAAATGACATACTATTACCTATCATTTAACTGGTAACCCCTCTATGAGCATTTGAATCAGCGAACATAAATGGGCAAGTGACTTTAGTCATAATGAGTTTTATCTTGACATCTTACTTTGGATTTCAGAAGCTGAATCTTGAAGCATACTTGGTACCTATGTCCTCTAAAGGAATAAGCTTACACAATAATTGGCGGACTAGGAAGCCTAGTTTGCCAAATAGACCAAGTTTAATTTAACACGGTTGCATTCTCTTTCCTGTTTAAATACATCCAACTTGCTAGTTTGGACAATCATTGTAATAAAACTTCGGGTCAAGTAAGACTAGCAAGATGTAACTGGAGGGTAGCATTTTATGGAGGCCAACCTACAGTTTAGGCAAACATGATGTTTTCAAAATTGGATGCCATATCTTGGTTATACAAGGTAGAGGTTCAACATTTTCTGCTTATGACTTGCTTTTCCTTTTTATTTTTGTATATCACAGGTGGGTCGCATTCAATCTGCACCGAAGAAAATCAAGTTTGATGAAGAAGAGGATTAGAAATGGCTGATCTGCTCTCTTACTGTTTAGAACGTGTCTGAGGGTGCCCATCCTTGTTTATGCTACACTATTGGGACATGGCCTTGCCTTTGTCCTGTTGGTTTCTCCCCGCAAGATGATGGAAGTATATCAAATATATGAGCTCGAATCTGGCCCTCTTTTGTTATGATTTAAATGAGAGTTGTACCTGATGAGAGATGATTAGAACCTTCTACCTAATTATCAAGTCAGAGTTTTTGAAAATGGATTACATATTTGTGGTGGCATGTTCCTTCGAATTTCAGTGTCATTTGAATGGGGCATGATGGTTAATCCTTATTAACTGCTTAGATCTACGCAAAGCAGTGTTCTAATCTTTTTTGCAGGACAAGGATTGCACTGGTGTTCTAATCTTTCAATGAGTGTTCTAATCTTTTTAATTTTATTGTTGCTCAAAAAGGCCAAAGCGTTTAACCTGACTTAATTTGCTTGTGATGATTTTTACCTAGCTACAATTGTAAAACTCGTTGGATTTACCCGATGATTTGTTGAACCTTATTACATATAAGCTAATATTTTGAGTCATGTTATTGATTAGGTGACTCCAACCACGTAGGCGAACTTTTTCTCTGGATCCATGCTGGCAAAATGAATTTAACACATCATTTGAATTTAGAAGCATGAGCCAAGGTCTGGTGGAAAGTACCTGGTGGATGATAACCTGGTCTTGTTTAACAAGGTTTTAACTTTCAGGTTCGCGAGCTACCCAAAGATTTGTTAGTTGATACTGTCAGGTCACGAATCATGATTGTAGTCCTCTATGTTGTTTCTTGTGTGTGCACAAACGACGAAGTTTTCTTGCAAACTTTGATCAAGAGGTGCCATGCTTGGTCCTTTCAACAAAAAAGAAACTTGTGTGCACCCCTTGAGTGCATTTATGTCCTATTATTGCTTACAAAATATAGTGAAAAAATAATTCATAGACTCAATACAATATTGGCATGCAGAATAGTATAAATTTCTACCTCCTGACTGCCTGCAAATTCTGCCATGCTCATCTGATTTTACTGTTCTCTATCTTCAGATTAAATATTTTTCACTGCTATTTAATGGATAGGTACCTTGTTTGTGGTGCAGCAGCCGTTGTGAAACTGACAGTGTGAATATAAATTCTCAAACTAGTGTTAGGACTGTTTTTGAGGTGCAGCTGTACAAAATTTATTATCTGATTTGAAAACTTGGTCTTTGACGACTATGAAAATTGTCGCTGGTTCTACTAAACTAGTGATTGACACTCTTTGACGACTGCACTACAGAAAACTTGGTCTGTTATGCTATCTTCAAATTTTCTTGCATGCTATATAGTGCGAAGATCACTAATTTTTTTTTTCATGGCAATAATTTTGGAATGGTTTTTTGAATATGAATTCACTGTTTATTTTCTCATAACCTACAATATGTCAGTTTCAGCCAAAATGCTTATTAATACATTCCAATGATGACATTGACAAACCTTGGATAACATACTGATTCTCTAGGACAATCTCTTTCATACTTGTTTATAATGCACCCTCAAGTTGCTGCCTGGCAAATAGATTTTGTGACTCAACTGCATCCCAATATCCATCACTTATTTTTTGCTGACTGCAATGGCTGATATGATGGAGCTTGCGGTTGGGATATATGTGGCATATGTTAGAGTTTATAAATATGAACCTCTCATTATCCCTTGGGTTCATCTCTCTCTGTGCCATGAGCTGCTTTCTTGCCATATCTCAGCTCCAACTGAAGCCATTTAGATCAAACTGTTTGCAATTTGGAGGACCATCATTCTCTTCATGGGCATTTAGATCCAGTTGAGTTGTTACACTTTGGAGGCCAAACCCATTTGACTCCTTTCCCCTTTCTTGTAGGGCTGCAGGTCTCTTGCTGTTTCGTTCAAGGAAAGCATCCTTGCTATCTTTTTCTTTTCGTCGTGCATCAGAAACAGTGCTGCTGTCTACTTTCTCTCTTTCAGCCTTGATGTTCATTGTTAAGGTTCTAGAGTCCCTCTGGACCGGGAAAAAAGTCACTTCTGAATCTTGTAAAACGGATGGAGAGAATGTCTTCTGCTCATTCAAATCTCCATGCCATGCAAGTTGAGCCTGTTCAAGCCCAGTATCTGCTCTGAATTGTTGCAGGCATGGGTGGGAATTGCCAAGATAGGTACCCATACTGACGTTATATTTTTCTTGTTCCTTTTGGGATCCTTCGCACGAGGTTAAATAACTATTGACCGAACAATCAGCAAATTGGGCTGCATGTGCTTGCAGGGTATGAAAGCCAGAAATTTCTTCCAAACCTGGAAATGTAGTGTTAAGACATTCATTTGAGACCTTGGAGACCAGTTCAGAGAGCTGCACTTTGGCAGCTTCCAGCCCTGCCGAACCCAAATTCTGCTTCCCAAGAGTCTCCTGGGCCTTTTCTAGCACTGACTGTAAATACTTCCCCTGTGCCTCTATCCGAAGCTGCAAGTGTCTTTGCACCTATGTGATCCAAAATAAATTTCAGTAAAGATATAGAGTCAGGAATAAGAGGAGAGCTAACAAAGAAGCTTGCACCAACAATTATCATATTTCTTTATTCAAATGGCAAAAAAGTATCAGTAGTGGTAGATGGCAGGGTTCCCTTATTGTTCCTGAACCCTGCAAATGGATTTTGAATTGACCATCCTAAACTTGTTTGATTGTAATGTGTTTTTAGTGATTTGGTAAGTAGGTTTTAAAGAGCACAAAATAGTTTACATGGAATATGGTGATATGAAAGTGAAACAAAAATTCTCTTTGTTGGTCTCTATTATCTTTAACCCTTTCTCTCTAAATTTCCTTGTGTATATACTTCTTCATAACAAAGCCAGCTCTATGTTACATCAGGAAAAATAGTTCATGTGAAACTTTGAATTCTCTAATTGTTTTTAAAAAAACAGGCATGCCTTTTTTTATGAAAATGAAGATCTGATTTTGCTCTGTTTGCAATAGATAATATTGGGTGTCTCTCTGAATAGTGAATTCCTTGTTAGCTAATTCTAGTTTGATGTTTCAGGAGATTATATGTTGATTTTTTTTTTAAAAAAAACTAGAATATATTATTCCAAAGAAGATATTATGGACTTTCTTGCCTTTTATCAATTTGTAGTAGAACTATGATATCTTGCCCTTACCTCAAGTTGTTCGTGCAGTCTTCTCTGAACTTCAATTTGCATCTGAAGTGCTTCACTTATCTGCATGGTTCTGAAATTAAGACAAACTATTATTTGAAGGCCTTAAACATTCATGGAAAACATTCTAGAGTATTTTCTCTGTCTCTTACTTGTTTGTCTGGGATGCAACGGTAGTATTGCTCATTAGTGATCCATTACCTTCAGCTGTCCTATCTGCTGCAAGCGGGCAACCTATAACTGTCATACAAGAAATGTGTAATCAACTTGTTTCTTCTTTGGAAATCCAAGGTAAATTCTAGGGGACAGATCTTCTACCATTCTTGGTAGTCCCAGTATTAGGTTGAGCTTGCAGACTTTTACTCAGCCTGTATTTCTGTAAATCCAAAAGATCTATTTAGTTCATGGAGTATGAACATCAAACAAGAATCAACAGATCCAGTACAAACGTCAAACAAAAAATAACTGTGTGAACAATTAACAAGAATCAAAAAGTCTACGAGTACCTGCAGATGGCTTTTTAGGTGATATAAAGTTAGTCCTGGAATCCCCATGAGCCTCATGACTGTTTTTGGAGTAGCCTCTGCAAGACATGATGATCGCAAATTAGCTAACAGGACAGGGTCTGTTTGCTTTTACTGTAAACTATGTTTACATTATTTCCTCTGTCTCTCGTTCTTCAAATACTCACTATCTGGTCCGCCGAGTTGATTGACTGCCTCTATAAAACGTTCATGGAGCTCAGGAGTCCATTTCAATCTAGGCTTCGCATCAGTTGATAGAACTAGTCCTGACTCCCCAGGAACACTTCCACCTTGCAAAAACAAATGCCTCTCTGGAGGAAAGCTTACCCTAGAAGCAAGGAGGTTGCTAGGACCTTGATGATGCTGATGATGATACATCTGCTTATGAAATGATATCAGGTTGAGATCATTAAGAAGAGAGACAGACCATCTCTGATCAAATAACAAACAAACTTGCTTTAGTTTTCATTTCTTACCTCTCTTGCCTTTTCCCTTTTAGGCCCTACAAGCCATTCGAGAACTGCAGATCTCAAACAAACTTATTTGTTTCGGCTGGCTATTTCTAGAAAGCTAACACATATGTACCTTGCATGCTGAGCGCCTGTGTTGTTCAGAAAATTAACTTCAACTTCTCCATCTCTTCATGATGGCAAGGGCTGCTCCAAGGCTCTCCTTATAAGGCGATTTTGGGAGAATTTGGAATCATTGGAACAAAACACTCAACCCGATCCAATCCTCACAGCAACTCGAAAAGAGATCTTGTCCTTCTTGCTTTAGGTATCTGTGGGCCCTCTTCAACTTTTGTTGTCAATTCTGCAGCCAACGCTTCCATTCTTATTCTGCACTAGCAACTTTTTTGGAGCAGCTTTCAATTATCACTTGTGTAGAAGAATAAATCCATAAAAATTAATTCTTTCTGTTACATTTGTCGCTTTTAGGAAAAGAAGGAACCCTATGCTCCTTGGGAGAATTTTCTGACCTAAAGGCCGGTCATCTAATGTCTTCAGACCTTGCAAAGCTCCCAGATTCCTAGCTGTATGTTAGAACTAAGTTCTGGGGTCCATGGCACGTGGAAACGTTTTTATATTTTGAAACTTGAAAGGACATGTTTGTTGTTGGTTTGTGATGCTTTTAGATCCTAATAGATAGCCTGAATGATACAACTTATTGCAATTGGTGCAGCTTTGGAGTTCAGGACAATGAGATGGAGTTGATTGAGGAATATAGGTATTAGTTGATGAAAGGAGAAGTTTTGAAAATTCTGTTTTGACTGGATGCATCCAGAAGCAGAATTGGATACATCTTTTTTGGCAAACACAAAACTATGCCCCAAATGATGCTTCCATTGGACTGCTTGAAAGCAAGGAATGGAATGAGCATGCAATTCCCTTTTGTCTCCTCTGTAAGTTTGGTACTTATTCAAATGTCAGGAAAGAAAAGGAGATAGGGAACTTAGAGGCTATCCATTGGAAAGCAGCCGACACTCCGATGCCAAATTTTGTCGTGGGTTTTAAGAAAAGAAAAAAAAGATATCAATCATACTTCAGAGCTGTAGGCCTAAAAACCACTTGGCTTGCCTTGTCACCCATAATTGTCTTTAATATGCTATGGTACCGAGATAAATAAGAAGGCTGGACTTGCATATGTACACGCATCCATATGCTGTAGATGTGTATGAATGTACGGTTTATGTTAGGGCATGCATAGAGGTGTATGATAGCAACTAATCTTTCCCAACCTCTAACTCCTTATTGCACATTATCTATTTGCCAGTCTTTATTATAAGATTGCTAAGCTGGTAGCATTAATGAGTTTGAATTCTATCATGCTGGAGACAATCCTTCTACAGTGTGTGCATCAATGGCTGTCCTCCCCTTTCAGTCATCAATCTATGGTGATTGAGTTCTTTTTATCACACAAGCAATGGATTCTCTTATTGTTACGCTATTTTATTTTGGTTTGTTTCAGAATTGTTTAAAATTTATTTGTCTTGTGTATTTGGGATGGAAGATACCCGGTTTTACAGTCGGTTTAAGGCACAATTTACTTCAGATCACTAGATAAGATACGAATGCTTTTGCATACTTGAGCAACCTCTTATCTGTAATGGATTACTGAGGTATCGATGTTTCTTTTGACTGTGATCTGTATATCTCTATCTCCCTGAAAATTCAAACCATTCTTAATGGAATCTCCCTGAAAACTGATATCATGGTCTTGTTTTTTCTTTGAGTATTGCTTGTTGAAGTCATAGACTCTACTTATAGATTGAGACATCGGTAATAAATAACAGGATAGAAAACTACACGACACTAATACTCTGCTGCAACTGTAACGATCGACTAGCCCTCATGCATAGCCTGAATTTTTAATTGCTGGTATTGATATTATTCTCTTGTTGTGAGTATGAGATTCTGCACAAAACTTACCCCTCATCATAATATTCTGCACAAACCTACTCCTCAACATAATATTACCACATTTGGGGCCGATAGAGAATATCTCGCTTGCAATGGGTTTATATTTTAATGAGGCTATAACCAAGTGTTTCTTATCACTTTGCTTATTTCTTTAGAATGCACTCATTATGGCATATATCGTGACCCCATCTCCACCCAAAAGATTAAAGAAAATGCCAAAGTTGAAAGAATCCTTCTCGCTCATGAAAAGAATAAGCATGATCATAGCTCCTTCATGCTTGTTGATCTGTAGATCTTGACAGGGAGATATGCCTTTTTTTTCGGAATCAGAGATATGCCATCACTTAAGAAGTTCCCTATCAATTATATATATATATATATATCCAATCCAAGGTTTCTAAATCTGTGACCATATCTTGAGAGACTTCAATATTTATAGGTTATTTTTGAAAGCTTAAAGATTGATATCAATTTTAAAATAGACTATTATAATTTCAACACCAAAAAAAAGCAAGCTTGCTTGGAAGCACAATCTGTACCTTAAGAACTGTGTTTTTCCTCCAACAGCCTAAAGATCTATGGCATGAGCTGGCTATCAGTATTTAAGAACTTTAGTTGATCTCTTACCGGGATAATTAGACAATAGAGGAGACAAATATGAAACTTAGAAGACTAGCTGGCAAGAAGAGAAATCTTGGGCAAGTTTTGCAGTCCATGTCTCTCAGAAATGGAGTGCTCCAGAAATTGACAAACAAATACAAATTTTGAGATTTCTCTGCAGAAATGTCTGATAACCGCTGTCATAGTTTTCATGGAAAGATCATTTGCGCCCACTGCCTTAGATTGTTAAAAAGTTTAAAAAAAAATGGCTGACCCCTCAAGGAGTTTTATGTTGGGTCCTTTGCTCTACAATTCAGCCAGTTATACTGTCGCCACTGCATCTCTGTTTGGTAACAATTATGGTTTTCACGCCTGAGATCTCAGCTGAGGTATTGGTGTGTGTGCAGACCGAGATAGGCTGTCAAGGCCTGCAACAAGACCAATATGATCAATCTCTGTTTAGTTGTTTACTTGTTTTTTTTTTTTTTGTAGCAACAAGTAATAAATCCTGTTCATGTATAAAAAAAGAAGTAATTAATCTTATTTTTATAAAGCAAGTAGCTAAAGCTTGTTTGAGATAGCCTCCTATTCTTGAAGGTGCTTGATAGAGTTTTCTTTTCATAATCAGCCATATATATCGCTATCCAATCTGCAGTGTTGTTAGCTCATTTGTAAATATGTACGACTTTGAAAACATGTCCTCATTTTTTCAGCAATTCAGTCGAAGTGGATGAGAACCAATATAACCATTTAACAATTGTCGCAGCGTCTGCTTTGGGAATTCGATGGAGTTTCAAATATATGATTAAAAGAAGAAGACATCCATGGAGAAAAGTGAGGCAGGGAACAGGGTCTCATTCCACCATCAGGGCTAAAGAGAGGCTAGAAGGAGTGTGGAATCCACAGCCCACGCGCCATGGAATTTGGGATATTGGAATCAAATGTCGACCCCTCTCTAAAGATAGGAAGCAGCATCCGTGGCTTTCAAGACATCGTTTTTTTTTTTTCTCTTTTTCCTTCTGAGCATTGGATCACTCTCCTTTCGCATCCTCTGGTAAGTCAAAAGTTCCGGCTTATTCTTCTCAGCCCTCATCACAAGCGTTTGAGCTACCATCGCTCAGGCTCAAGCCTGATAGGTTGGTAGCTTAAAAAAACTATGCCTTATCCTGGTCAAGTGCTACTTGTTTATTTATAATTTTGAACGAATTTGTAATGAGTAAGTGAGAAACTGTAAGCTTCTCTGAATTATACAAGTTGTTAATAAAGAAAAAATTGGACCGTTAGTAACTTTTGAGACAATTTGGTGGGTATTGTTGCTATATTGTAATATAAGCTCCTCTGAACAAGCCAAGTTGGAAAGATCGATCCCTTTATCTTGCTGCCAGAAGCATGAATTTTGCATAAAAAATCAGATAACTATTGATTTTGCGAAAAAAGAACATTTTTCTGTGGTTTTGCTAAATAATATACATGTAGAGATCTTTGAATAATTTTATTCGGAGTTGAAAGACAAGATAGGAGACAAATACTAAGAATTTGATCTATATTTATTAAACATCCGATACACATTATTATAAATATTCGATACATATTTGTTTAGACTAATGTCTATCTCATATTTAGACCAAGGGATAAAATTATTGTTTTACAAAAAATATTCAGAGAAGCCTAAATATATATTATTTTACAAAAAAAAATCAAGCATGAAAAACCAATGATGAGATGGATGTTTTCTGCAAAATTTACACTAGAAAACCCCTTGTTCAAACGGTCTAAAGTCATTATGACTCACATTTAGCTTATGATGTACAAACGATTTGATAGTTATGATCTCATCAATTATTGAGACAGATGGCTATAGGTTTCGTGTTAAATATGCTTCAATTTTGAGTTTGCTTGTCTCTCTTGTACACTTAAAGTATCCAGGCGAAAGAGATTGGAACGGACAAAGATAAGGGGTCATGAGGGGCATGCAGGGGCCAAACCAGGAATTTCCTTTAAGTGAGCCAACAGATGGTCGAAGCCGCTCAGTTCTCAGCAACACTCCACCGCTCCACCTCCCATTCAGATGGTCGAAGCCGCTCAGTTCGACCAGTTAGCCCAGCAGGTTCGCACCCTCGCAGAGGCAGTGCAGAACCTGCAGGGTGTGATGTCTCGGGCGCCGCAGCGGGCCCAGGAGCCGTTGCTCCCTGAGCGCTCACCTGTCCTCCTCAACCCGCGCTCCTTCCTCTCCCATGGGGAGGAGCGCCGGCGCGAGGAAGACTCTCGAGCACGGTCCATTCTGCCGGGACCTTCCCATCGGAGCTGCGCGGGGTACGAGAGGCGGGCCCGGGCGCGTTCCCAGACCCCCCAGTCCTCAAGGAACCCGCGCTCCAGTCGGTCCCCCTCTCGGTGCTCCTTGTCTCCCACCCATCGGTCGCGCTCCCTGGACCGGCGGGTGGACGATCTCCACCGACAACTCCAGGTCCTGAAGGGCCACTCCAAAGATCCCTTCGCCGACTTGGAGATCTTCTCCCAGCCGGCGCTAGCCTCGAGGATCCTGCGGACCCCGAATCCGCCGGGGTTCAAGATGCCGGCGATCGAGCCCTATGACGGGGCAGCGGACCCGCGGGATCACGTCGAGAGTTTCAGGACCCTTATGCTCCTCCACGGAGCATCAGACCCTCTCCTCTGCAAGGCTTTCCCAGCAACCCTCCGTGGCCCGGCAAGGGCGTGGTTCGCCGGCTTGGAGGCTAACTCAATCCAGTCCTTCGACCAGTTTACTCGCCTCTTCATCACCCATTTCGCCGTCAGTAGCCGGCGGCGACTGGTCTCCGACTCCCTCTTTGATGTCCGGCAAAACGAGCCGGCAAAACGAGGGAGAAAGCTTGCGGGATTATCTCACCTGCTTCAACAAGGCTACGCTGGAAGTCCGGAACCTGAGCCAGGAGGTGGCTCTTTCAGCCCTGAAGCGTGGCTTCCGAAAGGGCAGACTCACCTTCTCCCTGGACAAACGCCTGCCGCGGAGCTTTCCGGAGCTGTTGTCCCGGGCGAACCAGTATGCGGACGCCGAGGAGGCGGCCGCCCACCGGAGCAAGGAGGCCGCCGAGATCCCTCCAAAGCTCGGGAAGAAAAGGCGAAAAGAGGCACGCCAGAGGAGGAGCCCGACGCCTCAACGTCGGCGCAGAAGCCTGTCGCCGGCGAGGAACCACGGCGCCCTACGCCCTCGTTCTCCGCCCCGACGTTTCAACCGGTACACTCCTCTCCTGACTCCCCGGGCCCAGATCCTCATGGAAATCAAGGGGCGGGAGGACCTCCCGGTCCCGAGACAGATGAAGAAGATTCCTGGGAGGAGGCCCTCTCGGGCGTACTGTGAGTACCACCGGGACCACGGCCACGACACCGAAGACTGCTTCCAGCTTCGGGACGAGATCGAGGCTCTCATCTGCCGAGGGCGTCTCGGTCGATATGTGAACGACCGACGTCCCCCCGCGGACCCGCGTCCAGCCGACCCGGCTCCTCCGGAGCCTCGAGAGCAGAATCGACCCGTTGCGGGTGTGATCCACACTATCACTGGGGGCTGCTCACGGCCCGTGAGGAACGCAGGGGGCTCGGCGGAAGCGTCAGGGACGGCCATCGTAAAGAGGCAGAGGGTCGGTAATGTAATCACCTTTTCTGATGAGGATGTAAAAGGGGTTCAGACTCCCCACGATGACGCCATGGTGATCTCCCTCACTATGGCAAACTATGATATAAGGCGTGTTCTTGTTGATAGTGGAAGCTCAGCTGATATTTTGTTTTACGAGGCCTTCCAAAAAATGAGCTTGACCAGACAATTGTTGCACAAAACATCCACCCCCCTCATCGGATTCACTGGTGACGCTGTCCCGGCCGAAGGAGTCGTTGAGCTGCCTGTGACTGCGGGCGTTGCACCCGCAGAAGCCACGGTGCGACTCGGGTTCTTGGTCGTCCGTGTTCCCTCGGCCTACAACGCTATCCTCGGACGACCTGGACTGAACGCCCTTCGTGCGGTGGTCTCTACGTACCACTTGCTCATGCGGTTTCCCACGGCGGCTGGGATCGGAGAGGTCCGAGGTGACCAACCGACCGCACGGCAATGTTTCCTAGCGACTCTCAAAGGGAAGGAGCCCGTGGAAGCCCTAAGCGTCGTTCTCCTTAATTGCATTCTTTGTGCAGGACACTCCGGGCGGCATGTATCCCTCGGTCCACGTATCTCCGCTCGCGCCCAGGCCGCATCCGCCTCGAAGAACGCGCGTATCGCGGCCGCTTAACTGACACTCCTTGCAAGCAGCAACTGGCGGTCCGATTTCCCAGGTAAAGCTTCAATTAGCATTTAATGCCCTTCTGGTGCTCCCCAGGCGACGCTTGGAGAGGAGGAGAAACACGATCGTAGCTGGACACGGAGAAATCCCGTCGAGTGGCAAGCGACAGGCGCGTGGCCAACGAGCGGAATTTCCCGAGGCTCGGCCCTCGGATGCCAGGCTAACCCGATGACCATCCCGGGAGCAGACTAACCTGAAGCCCCGACCGGTCGCCTCGGCTTGCGCCAGCCTTGGCCGACCAACGAGCAGAATTTTCCGAGGCTCGGCCCTCGGATGCCAGGCTAACCCGATGATCATCCCGGGAGCAGACTAGCCTGAAGCCCCGACCGGTCGCCTCGGCTTGCGCCAGCCTTGGCCGACCAACGAGCGGAATTTCCCGAGGCTCGGCCCTCGGATGCCAGGCTAACCCGATGATCATCCCGGGAGCAGACTAGCCTGAAGCCCCGACCGGTCGCCTCGGCTTGCGCCAGCCTTGGCCGACCAACGAGCGGAATTTTCCGAGGCTCGGCCCTCGGATGCCAGGCTAACCCGATGATCATCCCGGGAGCAGACTAGCCTGAAGCCCCGACCGGTCGCCTCGGCTTGCGCCAGCCTTGGCCGACCAACGAGCGGAATTTTCCGAGGCTCGGCCCTCGGATGCCAGGCTAACCCGATGATCATCCCGGGAGCAGACTAGCCTGAAGCCCCGACCGGTCGCCTCGGCTTGCGCCAGCCTTGGCCGACCAACGAGCGGAATTTCCCGAGGCTCGGCCCTCGGATGCCAGGCTAACCCGATGATCATCCCGGGAGCAGACTAGCCTGAAGCCCCGACCGGTCGCCTCGGCTTGCGCCAGCCTTGGCCGACCAACGAGCGGAATTTTCCGAGACTCGGCCCTCGGATGCCAGGCTAACCCGATGATCATCCCGGGAGCAGACTAGCCTGAAGCCCCGACCGGTCGCCTCGGCTTGCGCCAGCCTTGGCCGACCAACGAGCGGAATTTCCCGAGGCTCGGCACTCGGATGCCAGGCTAACCCGATGATCATCCCGGGAGCAGACTAGCCTGAAGCCCCGACCGGTCGCCTCGGCTTGCGCCAGCCTTGGCCGACCAACGAGCGGAATTTTCCGAGGCTCGGCCCTCGGATGCCAGGCTAACCCGATGATCATCCCGGGAGCAGACTAGCCTGAAGCCCCGACCGGTCGCCTCGGCTTGCGCCAGCCTTGGCCGACCAACGAGCGGAATTTTCCGAGGCTCGGCCCTCGGATGCCAGGCTAACCCGATGATCATCCCGGGAGCAGACTAGCCTGAAGCCCCGACCGGTCGCCTCGGCTTGCGCCAGCCTTGGCCGACCAACGAGCGGAATTTTCCGAGACTCGGCCCTCGGATGCCAGGCTAACCCGATGATCATCCCGGGAGCAGACTAGCCTGAAGCCCCGACCGGTCGCCTCGGCTTGCGCCAGCCTTGGCCGACCAACGAGCGGAATTTCCCGAGGCTCGGCACTCGGATGCCAGGCTAACCCGATGATCATCCCGGGAGCAGACTAGCCTGAAGCCCCGACCGGTCGCCTCGGCTTGCGCCAGCCTTGGCCGACCAACGAGCGGAATTTCCCGAGGCTCGGCCCTCGGATGCCAGGCTAACCCGATGATCATCCCGGGAGCAGACTAGCCTGAAGCCCCGACCGGTCGCCTCGGCTTGCGCCAGCCTTGGCCGACCAACGAGCGGAATTTCCCGAGGCTCGGCCCTCGGATGCCAGGCTAACCCGATGATCATCCCGGGAGCAGACTAGCCTGAAGCCCCGACCGGTCGCCTCGGCTTGCGCCAGCCTTGGCCGACCAACGAGCAGAATTTTCCGAGGCTCGGCCCTCGGATGCCAGGCTAACCCGACGATCATCCCGGGAGCAGACTAGCCTGAAGCCCCGACCGGTCGCCTCGGCTTGCGCCAGCCTTGGCCGACCAACGAGCGGAATTTCCCGAGGCTCGGCCCTCGGATGCCAGGCTAACCCGATGATCATCCCGGGAGCAGACTAGCCTGAAGCCCCGACCGGTCGCCTCGGCTTGCGCCAGCCTTGGCCGACCAACGAGCGGAATTTCCTGAGGCCTGACAACCCTCAGATGCCAGGCTAACCCGATGATCATCCCGGGAGCAGACTAGCCTGAAGCCCCGACCGGTCGCCTCGGCTTGCGCCAGCCTTGGCCGACCAACGAGCGGAATTTCCCGAGGCTCGGCCCTCGGATGCCAGGCTAACCCGATGATCATCCCGGGAGCAGACTAGCCTGAAGCCCCGACCGGTCGCCTCGGCTTGCGCCAGCCTTGGCCGACCAACGAGCGGAATTTCCTGAGGCCTGACAACCCTCAGATGCCAGGCTAACCCGATGATCATCCCGGGAGCAGACTAGCCTGAAGCCCCGACCGGTCGCCTCGGCTTGCGCCAGCCTTGGCCGACCAACGAGCGGAATCTCCTGAGGCTCGGCCCTCGGATGCCAGGCTAACCCGATGATCATCCCGGGAGCAGACTAGCCTGAAGCCCCGACCGGTCGCCTCGGCTTGCGCCAGCCTTGGCCGACCAACGAGCGGAATCTCCCGAGGCTTGGCCCTCGGATGCCAGGCTAACCCGATGATCATCCCGGGAGCAAACTAGCCTGAAGCCCCGACCGGTCGCCTCGGCTTGCGCCAGCCTTGGCCGACCAACGAGCGGAATTTTCTGAGGCCTAACCCTCGGATGCCTGGCTTAGCGCCGGAAGAATTTTCTGAGGCCTAACCCTCGGATGCCTGGCTTAGCGCCGGAAGAATTTCCTGAGGCCTAACCCTCGGATGCCTGGCCTAGCGCCGGACGAATTTCCTGAGGCCTAACCCTTGGATGCCTGGCTTAGCGCCGGAAGAATTTTCTGAGGCCTAACCCTCGGATGCCTGGCCTAGCGCCGGACGAATTTCCTGAGGCCTAACCCTCGGATGCCTGGCTTAGCGCCGGAAGAATTTCCTGAGGCCTAACCCTCGGATGCCTGGCGTAGCGCCGGAAGAATTTCCTGAGGCCTAACCCTCGGATGCCTGGCCTAGCGCCGGACGAATTTCCTGAGGCCTAACCCTCGGATGCCTGGCTTAGCGCCGGAAGAATTTCCTGAGGCCTAACCCTCGGATGCCTGGCCTAGCGCCGGACGAATTTCCTGAGGCCTAACCCTCGGATGCCTGGCTTAGCGCCGGAAGGATTTCCTGAGGCCTAACCCTCGGATGCCTGGCTTAGCGCCGGAAGAATCTCCTGAGGCCTAACCCTCGGATGCCTGGCCTAGCGCCGGAAGAACTTCGAGAGTCAGGAGTCGGCGAGACGCTACCAAGAGTTGAAAAGAGGAAGGACGAAAGTGAAATGAAGAAACACTCTGTTTCTGCCGAAGGATCGCTCGCGCCCCAAAGGCGAATCGACGCCATTAAGGATGTCCGCCGAAATCCTCAGACTGCCAGGTCAGCAACAACCGCCATACGCCATAAAGAAGGCGGGGAGCTCGAAGCGCGCGCGCCTCTCCGAGGGATGGCGGCAATCTCGAAGCATCACTCCCTTCACCCGTTCCCCTTCTGGTTTCAGGCTCGGAAGTGGGGGGCTACTGTTACGGGGGAACTTAGCCACCATGCCCCATGTGACCGGCACGCGCGCCCAGGAAGACTACGGCAGCCCCTTGATCCAGCAATCCGACCCCGAGTCGGACATCTTCGGCTCCGCAGCCCGACCCCGAGTCGGACATCTCTCGACAACGACAGGCTATTCCCCAGAGGCACGCCGCGGCCCTCTGCTCCACTACTCCCTGCAACGGTCGTATCCGGCGCTGCTCCACGATCCCCTGTAACAGCCGTACAAAGCGGAGCTCCACTACGCCCTGTCATGGCCGTACCCAGCGCTGCCCCACGACGCCCTGTAACGGCCATGTCAGTGGCAGCTCCATCGTGCTACACGATGACCAACCCCCCAGAAGGACCCCCCAGCCTGGTATATATGCGGCTGGGGGGAGAAGGGGGGAGGTAGGCAAGAACTTCCAGAGCATTCTCTTACTTGCTACTATTATCTCTCCTTCTCCTCCAATCTCCTCTGACTTGATCGTCGGAGGGCCCCCACTACCCCAGTGGTGGTGCGAGGCTTGCTTGCAGGTTTTCCGGTGGAAGGTGGAGCGCAATCAACACCAACCAAGGCAACTCCAACGGAACCCCGTTCACACCGCTGTGCCAATCGTTCTCGGTTTGGACCACCAGCAACAAGTAGTATATCTCTTTATATAATATGAAAATGCAAAAGAGAATCTCAAAATTCACTTTAGATCAACAAACTTACCGAATTATCCATCTGTTGTGGTTCAAATCTGGCCCGAGGGTGACCACGCCGGTGGAGCCAAGGGAGCTACCGATGTGGAAAGGGGAAGACGGGAACCACCTCCTGCGCGACGGCCGCGAACCTGCACAAAGCCTCACTGGTTTTTCCGGTGAGGGTCCTCCGACGATCAAGTTAAAGTAGGTAAATTTGGTCCAGCCAAAGGCCCCTTAGGAATTACCTGACCAAGCTATTTATAGCCTCAGTAGGATGGCCCAGATGACGGAGGTGCTGTCATTCCCCATCATGAGGGGGTATGGCTCTGAGCCGGATGGCGTGCAGCTCAGGTAGGCTGGTGACGTGCAGCACAACCCGTTCTTAAGAACGGTAGGGCGTTGACAGCTACAACAGGGTATGACCAGAGTAGTCAAGGTGCCGTCTGACTGCTGTCGGCCGGTTATGGAGACATGACATGGCAGTGTGGTGGAGTACGGCCACGTAGGGGGGCATAGGCCCGCACGTGGATGTGGTTGTTGGCGAGGCCGAGCTTGTTAAGTAGTCGCGTCAGGCGTTTAATGAGGCCGGCTTGGTGTAGATTGGGAGTAGCTTGGTTTTCCAGGTTTCGAGGTGTACTCGAGGGAGTGCTCCGAGCTCGAGGGTCAGAGCGTATGCTATGTATTGCTGGGGTTGGCGTCCTGAACTTGGTCAGGATGGGTCAGCATTTGTCTGGAGGCACCCCGAACTTAGTCGGAGGAGTCGGCAAATGTCCGAAGTTGGTGGAGCTTTAGGTGGAGTTCCGACGACGAGCTGGCTCTGGGCCGAAGTAAAGATTTAGTTATTTATCGTTGGTGTTTACTAGGCCGAAATTTGGCGGCCTTTTAGTTGTGGGCTGGACGATCCGTTTTTCTCTCTATCACCGTCTATTTCAATTATTATATAAGCTTTTAAGTTCTTCTTTCCTTTCTTTTCTGGTAGTTCAGTTCTTTTCTTTCTTAGGCATATAAAAAAGTTTACATGTTACAAGAATTGAAGCTTGATCAGCCAGTCATGGTATTAGTTAATGCTTGACTGAATAAATATTTTGCAATCTAATAAGATAATAATGTCTATAACGATACAGAATAATTCGAACAATAATTTCTAGAATGCCGCAAGCAATGTTATCAAGATTCTAATTTGGTCGAATCTATCTATATTTGGCTAAGCCCAATATTTGAAAATTTTTAAGGGATAAAACATACAGGTCTAACTGTTGAGCTACATATGAAAAAATTAAACCTTGCTTAAAATAAGGAGAGGTTTTAGGGCGTGAGATGTTAGAAATTAAGTGGGTTGGAGACTAATGTTCAGAGGGGATGACACTATGCTCACTAAGGGTCTGTTTGGATAATCCAACAAGTTTTGGGCTGAATTTTCTGTTAGATTTATAGATTGGGAAGCTAATTTAAGCATGATCCATATCAACCCAATACCTCCCCAGCTTGAATCCTATGGAAAGGAACAAAAAAAACACAAGATTTTTATGTGTTTTCTTTTTTCTTATAGATCAATAGGCCTACATGCTGGAATTTAGACGAGGACTTTGGTAGGCCCTTAGAAGATGCTGTCTAGATGGATCAACAAGCCTAATTCTTACATGAAAATCTAAACAATCTATATTCAGGGAGATAACAAGAGCAGGTCAGTTTTCATGGAAAGCTCTGTTTTATGGATACTTGTTAGGTCACAAACTGTTCGACCTTGTGTCCCTTCTGCAAATAGATTCTCTCAATTGTGCATCCAAATATTTAAGCTCGTGCTTGGCTTTGCAAAACGAGATTGGTTTGCAAACTACAAATGAGTGTGGTGATGCAATATTACATACATTAAAATTGCTTGTGTGATGAGGGTTTGTCTAAATACATGAAATGCATAATCTTAGTGCACACAACATTGCGCCGAAGAGGATAAAGACCATGGAGAAAACTAAATTTGCACTCATCAGGCTCTTCAAGAGAAGGTAAAAGTGAAAAAAACTAATAATCAAAATCATGAGCATAGCCAGAAGGAAAGGAGGGTTCAGCCACTAGATGATATTCTGTTTCCCCCCACTTTTTTTGTCTCGACAATTAGAGTACCTTGCCATAAGGTTTTTCACAGTTGGATTGATCGACTTGCTGCATGCTTCTCTTTTGCTTTCTCGAAAGATCTCTCAATGTACTCGATTTCAGTGGTTTTTTTGAAACTCTGACTCCCCTTTTCATAGAATTCTTGCTCCAGCACTCAATGGTGATGACTAGCGTAGCGCATTGATGAACTGACTCCTTCTTGCTTCGCGAAAGCCAACTGCCCTGGTGGAGTGAGAGAAAGAAAAACTTAGTTGGAATCATACTCTATTATCCTATGATACAGATCCACACCATTATGGAAGTCGATTTGTAGAATAAGATCCAATAAACCCCAATACTTCATGGGAGCTTTTGGCTTCATGGGACCGTGCCACTTGACAGGCCAGGTCAAGGGCGACAATTTCACACCTATATTGGGCCGGCCGAATAAGGCTGCCTGATTAGGCCGTCAAAAGAAACTTGGGCGTGGGCCGGCCTGTTTGCATCCCTAACCAGCCGGCCGAATAAGGCTGCTTGATTAGGCCGTCAAAAGAAACTTGGGCGTGGTCCGGCCTGTTTTCATCCCTAACCAGCCGGGTCCGGCCTGTTTTCATCCCTAACCAGCCGATGGCCACTTATCCCACCTCCATCCCCATCGCTAATTTCTACGGCCGAGATCTGCCAATCCCTTTAAACGGCGGAGAGATCCACAGACCTCGCTTTTTCAGCCGAGGGTTTTCTTGAGGGTTTTCCACGACGCGAGAGGGCGAGAGAGAGAGAGAGAGAGAGAGGCGGTTTGAAGGACCAAGTGGGGAAGATTCGGCCATGGCGGATACGAATCACGCTTGCCCGAGATGTCCTCACTGCGCGGGGCCTCTCTCCAAGGACATGGTATCGCTTCTCTTCTCCTCCTTCGAATTCTTTATTCCAGCTTTCGACCTCGGTGATGGGGATCTCTTATGATGATTGCGGACTCTAATTTTGCTTTCCTGTGTCTCTGAAATTTTTGCAATCATTGTTATTTTGTCAATTCCGAACAGTGATTTATTGTATATGTGATTCGCTGATACTTGTTTTGAATTGATGGAAGGAAACGAGCAGTTGGACCGTGGCGCCGCTGATCCGAGATAGCTTTTGCATGGTGAATTTCCAACTTGAATTCCTCTTTTTCGATGACTTCATGACGATCTCAGATGTTTTGTTTTAGTTTCCAAACTCTTTTTTCTAACATATTTTGAGGTCACGGATTGGGCAGCTTAGTTTTCTATTTAAATTTTATTTGGGTCTTCGTGTTTCAGATCCTGCTTGGTTCAATGGTTGTTTTCACCTTTAAAGTTGCTTTTTTTTCTTCTGAATGTCTCACGCTTCATAAGCAATTTTTTAAGACAAAAATGAATAATTATGAGCTAAATTTGAGATAATGAAAGCACATTAGTTTATTTGTCTATTCGAACCTATTGTAATCGAAATTCTTTAAGTATCTTACAAACGATATTTTTTTGCTTAATTTATTGATGAGAATAGTAATCTAAAGGCCTTTCTTTTCACTCTTTTTGCATGGTCGCTGTGGTTAGATTGGTTCTGCTGTTGGAGGAACAGCAAGCGCATTCTATGGATTTAATCATGGTATGTTAATAGCCGTCCCATATCCACCTTATTGTTTTAGTGTGAAAATGTGAATTTATCGGTGTTAGTTGGCTTCAGAGTATGTTTGATTGGTTGGCTGTTTCATTTGTTTTATATTAGCCTTAATTTGACTGCTGAATATTGAATTATAATTAATTTATTTTGGGTGTAATGCAAAGGCTGTTCTTGTATGAGGGTATAGCCTTCCTTATATCTATTTAGACAATGGTGCCTCCCTTTTCTATATTTCTAATTCATACAAAGCCTTAGAAGAGATAAGTATGCCTATCAACTTCATGCTGCTTATATTGGGCTGGATTTTCTGTACTCCAATGTTCCAAGCTATTCATATTAGGTAATTATTTGGCAAAAAAAAATTCATGACAGATTTATGTAGAAGAAAGGAAAGCAAAGTATCCATATATACACAAAAACCTTATTATTGTGCTTATGCATTCATAAGTTCTTTATATGAAGGAAGACTAAATGCAGCTTATTATGAAATCTAAGTCACCTTTTAAAGCTATTGTAAAAGTTACTTATTATTTGGAGCTTGCATTGTATTCTGTGTTTGACAGTCAGTCAATAAACATTTTCTTTCAGTATGAGCTGTCGTCTCTTGCTTTTGCATCATTAGCTGGCCAGAGGTATCTATATTTGTGCTATTTATATTTTCTTTCTGGGCATCAGTAAGGAGATACAGTGTCACTAATTTCATGATACAAATAGATTTTTCCCTATTTTATGCATCTGATGCATTGGCAGCTCTTGTTGATCAGGACTTAATGTGGATGAGTCTAGGATAATGTAATGCACCATGGCAAATCTGAATTATAGCCTGTAGTTCATTATATCCATACAGTACATATATTCAACTTTTTCTGGTTCTTTGTCCTTTATATCAATTTGTCCATGTGTTATATTAATGAATATGGATCTAATGCAAGATCCTTTTGCATTCTGATTTACGTTGATTAGTTATGATTTTGAATTTCAATAAACATATGTATTTTGGAAACTCTATCTAGATTTATGCTTTGATTTTGCTTGAGGGTTTCTTATTGTATTTGGTGTATTCATTTCGTGCGAAAGTGAACTTCACTCTCAAGTGGTTATATCCTTTTTATATTTATTGCAGCTATGCCTATTGTCAGAAGGTGGGTGAAGGGGCCTATGTGGATACATTTTCTTATTGGTGTAAGTATCTCAATGCCTTGCACTTTCTTGTTATGCTTGGATGATTTTTTTTCCGCCTGCTTTTAACCATACATGACACCCCGTTCTCCCCTGATTTTTTTAATTTTGTGTTTTGTGAAGTTTATGTTTACTAGTCTTGTTCAACAATTAGGATGTCTTTATCATTATAATCACATGCATAAAAGACCATATTTACTATTATATTCATCTCCTTGAATTCTACGTAACTATTGTATGTTTTTTTTTTAACTTGAATGCCAACCTAAAACATAATTCCCTTCTAATGGGCACCTCTTTTATAGAAGTTATTCCTAAAATTTGCAGATGCTTATTTTTCCAAGTCTACCGTTACCTGGTTTTCCTCAATTTTACATTTGCATGCTTGTACTATAAATACCATTTTCCATCTTCTGATTTATTTCCTGTTCTTTGGTTGTTTCACCATTTATATCTAGATATATGGAGGGGAAAAAGATTTAACCTCATATAATTTCATCTGCTTTTTCTTGGTTTTCCTCAATTTCATATTCACATGCTTGTATGGTAAATGTCGTTTTTCATCTTCTGATTCATTTCCTGTTCTTTGGTTGTTTCACCATTTATATCTAGATATATGGAGGGGCAGAAGATTCAACCTTGTATAATTTGATTTGCATTTTTATTTTTAACTATGTGATGGCTTGGGAGGTTTATCTTTTGATGTAGTACATGTCCTTAAACTTGCACGGATGACATCAAATATATGGAAGCTGGAATGACTGACTTTCGATATTTATGATCATGGTTGCTGGATAGAGTGATATCTTGATGTGGTATAAAAGACATTAAATAGATCCTTTATGTTTTTCTCTCTGCAGGCTCCACCTGTAATTGTCTTCTCTTCGGCATGTGCTGGATTGGCAGGTTTGTTATTGCTCTAAAATTTTTATATAATAGTTGCTGCTTTTTGCCCCTGAAAGATAGTGACTTGTCAAAAAGAGAATGAATGGATTATACGACTTTAAATTCTTGCCTTGAGGAAGTTCTTGTCCATTATTCATATTTGACATGATTTCTAGAATTGTTCGCTCATTTGCATTCATTTTAAGAAAATCTATTAGGTGTTGGCAGAAGATATTTAATAGATAATAAATAAAAAAGTTTCAATTAAGTCCCAAAAAATAAATCTTATAATATTTTAAACTTATTTAATTAGAATGTTGCTTCATGATCATTTGTGGTGTCTTTGTTGCTTACCATACTGTTCATCTATTTTTCTATCTGCCTATACTTCACTGCTCATCTTTTATAGCAAAAACTTTCAGTTTTATCGCCATAATTTAAGATATATGCTGCTTCTCCGATGTTATTGCTGTTGGCACTCTGTGTTGATGAACATAAGAGCTATTATGTCTTGTGCTATATCTCCCTGATGCAAATGCTGTTGCTGTTTGTTTTTCTTCTGTGGAGTATCTTCCTTGGATCCCTCATCTCGTACTCTTTTTTATTTTCTTTTGCCTTTTAATTCATTATACCTTGTTATTATAGAAAGAAAATACCATCTTTTTATATTTTGCTGGTACTCTCTCTCTGTATCTCTCTCTCTGTCACAATCATGGTGGTTGAATGTCGTTTGTCCTGCTTCTTGGCCCTGCTGGTGGGGTTACTTCCTGCCTATTTTGAGTTAATTTCTAATACAGTGGGACTGGTTCTGTCAAGTTCTTCTTTCAACTTAGGCTTTTTGCATTCTTATTCCTCAAGCATAGTTTTAATTTCCAGTGAAATTACAGATTATTTGATTCGTTTGCTATGCTCCAAAATGACAAATAAAGGAGAGCTGCTGGCTTTATGAAGTCTTTCCATCAGAACGAGCAATGCCGATCCATGTCCGTTTTTGGCCAAATTTTCATGTCCTATGACAGTTTATTTCTGACATCCAAAGTTATTGATAATAATTATGCTTGCCTATGTTAAATGCTTGTTTCAAGTTCTGTACACATTCACATATGTTTATAGAACATAAGGGCTTTCCTTTTCCCCTTATTCTTCTGCCGTCACTTGCCAAATACTACTACATTTTTTTTTGACATTATATATAAGTTTGAAGTGTTCACATGTATAAGCTGGATCTCAGGTTTTAATAACTATCTCAATAACTGCAGTTCTTTTTATTATATACTTAGAATGCCAATGGCAAATCATTTTTAGAGATTATAATAGCATGTCATGGTTCTACAGGTGGTGCTCTACCAGCTCTCGCTCAACTGGCCTCTTCATCATATCATGCAGCCATGTCATCATCCTCCCTGGCGCATTCCTCCTCCCAGGATGATAACATGCACAAAACAAGAAACTCCTCCCCTCTGTAAACTGGTCACCGCCTTTCTTTTGCTTCCCAAATGAGTCTTGAACTTGTAAAAAAAAAGCATCCACCAATTTAGCTTTCCTTTCCTGCTCATCTTCACCAAGGATGGCTTGAAGCCTTGAACAATATCGTTCACTATAATTACCGAGGTTGCACTGGATAGTCGCATTTATGTGTATTCCATATTTGCTTCTTCCCTGAGCTCATCTCTGTAGATGATCTTGTTTTCTTGTTAAATAAATCCATTTATTTTATTACTACGAGTTTATTTAAATGATTTTTTTGGAGGTGGCTTGTTGAGGAATGGGAACTGAAACAGCTTACCGAAGTGGCTGCAATTAATTCATTACAGGGCATCCATTTGCAAACCATGTCCTGATATTAATATGGAAGAGTCCAAAGAGCCAACCTATGGTTTATCATTGTGCTTGTAATCTGTATCGCCAATGGTTGGAACATTTTTGTTGTGAGACTTGGGACATCGTACTAGTATCTATTTTAAGAATATATTTGATCAACAGCAATTAAATTGAAAAGGGGCATCCAATGGGCTTTGATTGGTTGTGCATGGCATGGTGTCATCAGAGTATGCTAATTGCTTGAGCAGAAGCAACAAACCACCTGCTGTACATTTGCAATGATGGATCAGATGCCTTCTGCATGATGCATGTGTTTTCCTATGCACATTGTTTGCTCATCCGGAAGAGGATCTCATGAGGTTTTTGCTCAGGGAGTCTATGAAGACCTCGGGTTGGATTCAGTAATACTAGGTTTGGAAGTTCTACTAGTTGACTTGGCCACCGTGGCCTTGCTGTGCCAGCCGCACTGATGCTTCTAAGATATTTGGTTCCCCCACTGTCATCAAATTAAGTCTGGATGGACTCGTGTTATTGATCATTGACCATCATTTCGGTGTCCTGAAGGTGAACTACCACTCTACTGTCATCCCTTGGATGAATCTATTCTGCAGCCTGCTTAGCTTAATTGTATTTGGTGACTTTTTTGTGTTACAATCAAGGCATTGATTTTTAAATGATGTTTGTTGCATGTAGTCTCTGGGTTAGTTGGGATCCATGGGTGCTCACCCATCCCAGCTCCCAGGATATCCATCTAGAGCCAAAAAAAGTATTGGATTAAGCTCTCTTGTACCACCCCATATAAACTCATTCACCAGATAAAACTAATGCACCATGTACCACACCTATACTTGTGCATACCGTTCGACTTTGTGTTGGTTTATGAAGTTCAGGTTGCAGGTAGGTGCCTTCATCTATGCATGCATGGAGAAATACATAGCAAAGTGCTATACAAAGAATGCAGTTCAGGTTTTCCCGAGATACAGAAGCAGTGACAAGTTTTTAGGACGCTGCTTATGAATCTTAAATTCTGTTATATATTTCACATTCTAAACTGCTTCCATGTGTATATATAACAGAGCAATTAATAACTAGGTTAGGCTTCATACATTAATAAATGCATATAATAGGCAAAGAAATCTTGACCCTACATCAAGAACTCCTAAAACGGACGGTCAATGTTGTCCCAGCTTCCTTAGGAAGTCAATAAGAACAATCGCCCAGGATCTAACGAAGATCCAATGCACCCATATAGCAAAGATCGCGTCTCTCGGTCGGTACTCGGCCCGCCGGTCCGTCACTCTCTCGGGAGTCGGGAGCTCACGAGGCAGCAGTTTCCGGGCGGCCTAATAAAAAAAAAAAAGAAGATCGTACTCTCTTGCCTTCCTCTTCTTTGGACGAGCCGAGGGCTCTCTATAGAAGCGATCGATGGGAGACCGTCTCCGGATTTTCCTAACGATCTCGTGCCTTTTCTTGATTTGGATTTCCGCGTCGGCGTCAATTCCGTTGAGCGAATCGTTGGGGATAGCTCCTCAAGGTAATCCTCTCGATTGTGTCTTTTTTTTTAAATATATAAACATTTACGTGACTTTTTTTTTTTTTTCAAATTTTCGAATTTTTACCTACCAATTTTTTTTTCGGATTTCTTAATTCTTCGATGCATCAGATTTGAGTTATTATAAATCGGATGTGATCAAATGCAAGGATGGATCGAAAAAATTCACCAAAGAACAGCTGAACGACGAGTTTTGCGACTGCCCGGATGGAACCGACGAACCCGGTCAGTATTTTTTTTAATTTTATTTTTTTGTCACTTTCTTGAGATCAATGATATATATTTTAAAGTTGTTATTTTTAGTGCGTTTCATATTGTTGATTTTTTTCCTGATTTTTAGTTGCATTTTTACGGACAAGGGTTAGGACATGTGTAGCGAGGTCTAAAAGTATAAAGTGGAACCTTTTTGATTTATTTGTTTTTTCTCTGATGGTTTTTTCTTTGATCGGATAGGTTATGTTGTGTTATCCTGCAGGGACATCGGCATGTTCGCAAGGGAAATTCTATTGCCGGAATGCGGGTCACATTCCTCTCACAGTCTTCTCTTCCCGTGTGAATGATGGTATATGCGGTAAGGATCATGCTCTTTACTGTCTGAAATATGATGGTATATTGTTTAAGGTAGGGCCTATTATTCATCAAAGGTTTCTCGATCTTTGCCATTAACCAGAAATATGAGAAAACTGTGATGTTTATTTGATGCAATTATTTTAATTTTACTGTTACTGCTAAAGCACCAATTCACAATAAGAGGAAAAAGAACACTAAATACAATTTAATGGTTGGATTTTTCAGGTTCACTATTTCAAGGAAAATCTTAGTCTCACTTTTCCTCAGTTGTTTTCGTTCATATAGCTGCACTACACAGTATGCATATTCCTGAGTTTGAAAATCATCAATGCATGAGCTTCTAAGCCTTTAAGCATTTTGTCATTGCCCGAATGCTGTGCTGTTTTATATTTTTTTCCGAAGCAATCATACATAGTTTTTAATATGGCCCTAATGTTAATGCTATGCATGAAGCGGCCAGGAAATCGTTAGAAGAAATAGCATCGGACAAGTGAGATTCAATCTTGGTGGAACTACATCAAGGGTTGGATGCAAGGCCATATCTGTTCGCACCTTTTCTTGATGAACTTGCTGCAAATTTTCAGAAGAAAGTTCAATGATTTATGATATTTGTAGATTATATAGTATTGATTGGTAGAAGAAGACTCTGGTCAAATGCAATTGATTTTTCAGAATGAACTTTGGAGGATAGTGGCCTAAATGTCATTAGATATAAATTATATGTAAATGTGACTTTTAGTGAAAATGTAAATAGTTTCTAGGCTGTGGTCTAAATTTGATGGTTAACTTAATCATTAATCATTCCGCTGAAAGAAAATAATGCTTTAATCACTATAGTGATATTTAATTTAGCAATATGAAAAAAATGGAGATATAAACTCTGATAACTAAAATCAAATTAGAGAAAATGTTGAATGTGGAGAGATAGTTCTGAAGTGTTTTGAGATCACTGTGCATCTCTGAGAATGGGGAAAAAATTCTAAGATAACAATGTTCCATGATTTATGATATTTGTAGATTATATAGTATTGTTTGGTAGAAGAAGCCTGGGGTCAAATGCAATTCATTTTTCTGAATGAACTTTGAAGGATAGTGGTCTAAATGTCATTAGATATAAATTATATGTAAATCTGACTTTTAGTGAAAATGTAAATAGTTTCTAGGCTGTGGTCTAAGTTTGATGGTTAACTTAATCATTAATCATTCCGCTGAAAGAAAATAATGCTTTAATCACTATAGTGATATTTAATTTAGAAATATGAAAAAAAATGGAGATATAAACTCTGATAACTAAAATCAAATTAGAGAAAATGTTGAATGTGGAGAGATAGTTCTGAAGTGTTTTACGATCACTGTGCATCTCTGAGAATGGGGAAAAAATTATAAGATAACAATGTTCCATGATTTATGATATTTGTAGATTATATAGTATTGTTTGGTAGAGGAAGCCTGGGGTCAAATGTAATTGATTTTTCAGAGTGAACTTTGGAGGATAGTGGTCTAAATGTCATAAGATATAGATTATATGTAAATGCTATGTTTAGTGAAATTGTAAATAGTTTTTAGTTTGTGGCCTAAATTTGATGGTTGATAGATGACTTTAATCATTAGTCATTTTCCTGAAAGAATAGAATACTTTAATCATCATAGTGATATTTAATTTAGCAAAATGAGAAGATTGAGGTATAGACTCTGATAACTAAAGTCAAAGTCAAATAAAGAAAATGCTGAATGTGCAGAGATAGTTCCGAAGTGTTTTGTGATTACTGTGCATCTTGGAGACTAGGTAAAAAAATATAAGATAACAATGAACCCAAAATATCAGTGATTGGAATTTGGAAGGGTTCAAGCAGAAAAGATGAGTATTTGAAGAATGTTGAATTGATTTTTGGTATAGAAAGGATAACGGTGAATATAAGTGCATCAAAGAAGCGTAGAACTTATAATTATTGAGGCCCTAGCTAGGAATCACTTGGGTCAGAGGACCAAAAAGGAAGTGAAGGCCTAAGATGATGTGGAAGAATTGGTAAGGAAGCTTCCAGGACATCTAGCCCCGAATTCAAGTAATTTCTGAAAAAGGATCAAAATTCCAATTCTGCAAGGTGGACAAAAGTTTCTTAAAAATCATGGTAAGGCTTCATGTTGTAGTCTTGGATCAATCAGTCATATGGCCATTAAGATATGTTAGATCCAGGTTACCAAGAGTGTTTTTTCATAAGTTACAGGGATTCATTGGAATGATTAGATCTTCTATGTAAGCCAAGTTTGGTGCTTATATAATGGGGTAACTAACTTTATAGCCTATGAAATCTTTAGGTCTTGCAACTCAGAGTTTACCGTATACTTAGTATGGATCAGCTACTAAAGTGTGAAAGATGTTTGTCTTTGCAGGCCATTTGTTATCTCAATTAAATTCATACCCATAAATGCCATAACTTGCAATTACATGCCATCATTATATGCTCTATCAAGTTATTATGCCAAGTGTTTTCCTTAATCTGTACCCTCCCTTTCATAGATTGATATATGATGATCTAAATTTGTGTATGTGATGAGAGAGAGAGATTTCTAACATAGGGTTGTACACGGACAGATTTTGTATGACGGCAAGATTGTTTTATATTTTTTATCATGCTGGATTAATCTGTTGCGAATAATTCTCTATTTTGTAAATTCTAGTTTTGAACTTTGATAACTCTGTGGTCCCTTCACAAGGACATACCACTGTAATCTTCAAAACTGCAGTTTTATTGATCTTGGTCCCTCTTTTTTCACCTTATGTTCTCTCATGCAGATTGTTGTGATGGGAGCGATGAATATAATGGCATTGTGAACTGTCCAAATACATGTTGGGAGGCTGGTAAAGTGGCCAGGGAGAAATTGCAGAAGAAGATAGCGATGTTTCAGAATGGAATTACTATTCGAAAGCAGGAAGTGGAAGAGGCAAAACAAGCATTTGCGAAAGATGAAGCAGAATTGTTAAAACTTAAAAGTGAAGAGAAGATACTCAAAGAGATTGTTCAGAAGCTTAAAGGTGCTCTCTTGTCATTACTTGTTCAAACAGTCAGCTTTTTCGATTATAGAAGTAGTCAATAGTTCATGTAATTGTGGTGCTTCTGCTACACTCTGGTGAAGTTAAATTAGACATAATAATCTTAGTGGGTTCTTGTAACAGCAGGAATGCTACTATCCTCATTTATTGTTATGATCTTGTAAGTTCTTCCAGATCTAAAGATGCCCTCACTGCTTGATGTGGCTGCCATGAGTCCTTTGAACTTACTTATCTTGTCGAACTGGATATACTTAAAAGTTTCAATGCTCAAGGTTTGGCCTAAAATATTCTTGTGGCAAATGTTGCTCGAAGTTACACTAAGTTTTTTAATAAAGTGAATGGCACACAAAAAAATAGATAAAAAGAAGCTAAGAAATGTGAAAAATATCCATTAGAGTTTCGAAAATAAAAACGTATATATTATGTTGAATAATCTAATAAGATTGAGTTAAAGTTTAAGCCACTACAACTTTTTATTGATTCACCTCAAAAAAAAATTATTATTAACTCTATAATTTATAGCTCCATCTGCCTTCTGGTTTTAAAATTGGAAATCACTGGATTACCTCATCTTGGAGCATTTGGTGGTCATCGTAACTTATTGTGTTATAAAGTTTCTGGATTAGCTCCATCTGCCCCACTTTAGTATTCTAAAGTGTGATGATTTTTGGTTTTAAGGCTTATCATAGGCTCCCCCACTTAGAAAAAATTCTTAGGTATTAACTATTAGAATATCTCTCTCATTTTTTCAGACAGTAGGATTCAAAATTTTCCACTCTGTCGAATTAACCATTTTAAGAAGAAAGGCATATCCAATAAGGCATTCACAATTTCACATACTTTCAAATCTTCATGTTGTGATAGATTTAAAGGATTAATAATTTGAACAAGAAGGTTTGGACAAGGTAAAATCTATGAACCAGGTCCTTTTTCTTTCAATAGCTTTTTGTTGACCTTCCATGCAGAGCAAAAAGAACGAATTGAGAAGGCAGAGGAGGAAGAACGTAAAAAAAAGGAGGAAGAAATTAGGCTCAAAGAAGCTGAAAGGAAAGCTAATGAGGCAAAGAAAGCATTTGAGGAATCTTCACATGATAGCAGTGATCAGGCTCCTGAGAAATTGTCAGAATTACCTAATCAGGTTTGCATAGTCATTGCATTGCTTCATTCAATGTCTTATATTTGGTTTTCGGCGCATTATCTTGTCTATTATCTTACGGTTTATGTTCACCGATTTTTATGCCTAACCACCAGTCTTGAAATCCAGCTTGAACATATTCCTGTACAAACTCTTCAGCTAAGTGCAATAAACCCTGCCATGAGACATGTAAGGGAACTCTTAGTAAAATGCAACAGTTGCTCAGCTGTGCTAATATATCTATCATTTAAATTTTCTAAAGCAGCATGTTAGAATTGTGTATTGTAGTTTAGCTTCCTGATTTTCAATGCATAAGGTGTGAATCCACAATGTTGCATTGCATGCTTTGTACTGCATGACTTGGAACCAAATAAAGGTGATCCAAAGAAGGCAGTACCATCCGAACCATCCAGTTTAGGGTGTACCGAACCATGCTGGAGGTGGACAGGCATGGTTCCGCCCCTCGGTTCGAAAAATCGGGCGAGGGAGGGTGCGAGGGAGAAGGAGAGAGAGGGAGAGAGGGAGAAGGAGAGGAGGGGGGGGATATGGATAAGCTAAGAGAGACGGAGGAAGGGGATTCCCACCTCATCAAGACAATGATCCCTATTCGTTTTGAAACGGGGTTCCCTTTTTTTAGTTTTTGCCGGCTTCGAACTGAAGCCGGCAAGCATTGCCAACTTCAATTGCATTGATCTCTCTTTGATTTTTTTCCAGCTTCAAACTAAAGTTAGTAACCATTGCCGACTTCAATTATTGCCAACTTCAATTAAGTTGATCCTTTTTTATTTTTGCCGACTTCAGTTAATTGAAGTCGGCAATGGTTGCCGATTTCAATTTGAAATCGACAAAAATAAAAAAGGAACCCTTGTTTCGTACTGAAGCAAGGACCGTTGTCTCGATAAGGCCAGAACCCCCTCCTTCCATCTCTCTCAGTCTTTCTCTCTCCCCCCTTCCCTCTCCCTCTCTCCCTCCCTTTCTCCCTCTCCCTCTCCCTCTCCCTCCCTCCCTCTCTCTTCCTCTCTTTTTTTCTCCCTTCCCACCCCCCTCTCTGGTTCTTCCTTTATTGCTACGCACTGGAACGACATGTTACCATATTGTACCATACCATCAGCCAACCCGTATGGGTCCTGATATCGGTACAACTAACCTTGAGGTGATCATTTCAACAATCTATTAGTGACCTTACTATTGTACATAGACTACAATATACTTTTTGATCTCAACTTAGAATTTTGAATCTTTTTAATTTAATTTTTGAAATATACTAGTGGTGATAATTATGTGAATAATATTCTATGCAATAATAGCTAGTATATTATGTCTAGGCTAGGTATTTCCCAGATAGGTATTTCTTTTGCCATTTCTTAATTTGCTTATAAGCTGCTGTTTCAGGATTTAGCTACCTACTTGTGTGTCGGTAGGTTTGAGACCATACTATTAGAGATTTCCGTAGTTTAGTTAGTCAAGATGAATATTTGAAATTTGTCATGAAAAAGGGAATTGGTAAAATGCAAGAGACGAAGATATTAAGGCATTGCCCAGAAACTTCAGACATCGGACCTGATAATAAAATTAGGAGGACCAGAGCACAACGTCTACATCGTCGATGTTGCACTAATCTTCTTCTTTTTGAGAAGCCATTGTTCTGTTCTTAAACAATACTCTTAAGTTAATATTAATAAATTGTGCCTGCTTTTTTTATGCCTATTATTAAGCTCAGTGCTGCTTAGGTTGTCAGCACTTTGTATATCTAATTTTGATTTTATTTTAGGACCTGATTCCAACCTGATCTTTATTTATTTATTTACTAGTCTCAAACTGCTACCTAGTTAAGATCCCTTTTATAGAAGCCCCTGCTTGACTTGGCCCAGGAACCAAGATGATTTCCTAGTGGTGAGATATGTTATAATTAATAACACCACGAGGTTAAGAAATTAAGTGAATATGTGCATCGAAACTAGAGATGTAAAGGCCTGTTTGGTCTTGACAGACCAGGCTGTGGCCTTGAACCTTCATTCTACAGGTTTTAGCTGCTAGACCTAACCCAATCTGCTGGTGTCTGCTGTAAGGCCCATAATCAGCTACACAGTGGATGGGCTCTGCTGGTATACGTTTGCCTAACTAATTAATCATCTTGCCTCTGTTACTGTTATAAGCTCTAAGGATCTGTCAGGTGCTACCAGTTGCTCAATGGTTTTACGTCGTGCATATTCTTCTGGGGTTCATGGTTATGCAACACCCTTTTGGCTAATGCCTGACTTTGTACTCTATTAACAGGATGCAATGGAAGATCACCATGATTCTGCAATAGAAGAGAAAAGTGATTATACCGCTGAAACTGAGATATCTGATAGTCAGGCAGTGGGAAAGGTATTTACAAGTTCTTGTGCTATTTTTGTTCTATATGTTGATTTTTGATGATAAGCTTTTCTCTTCCTCATTGGCATATGTTTTCTTGCTTATTGAGGCAGGTAGCCAATGATCATGATGACACTATAGCCAAGTCTGGAGATGAGACTGATGATACAATAGCCAAGTCTGGAGATGAGACTTATGATACAAATGAAGAATCATCTTTCAGTCATGTGGAAAAGCAGGTAACATGCTCCTAGTTGTTTCAAAGAATATGTAATTTTACATGGAAAATGGTTATTTTTTCACGTTCTTTTGTATTTTTGTGTCAGCATTTGGTCGGAGACCAAGATAGCACTATGCTGAAAGCTGACACTGATGATTATACTAGAAGTAAGGAAGCACCTTCCAGTCATGTGCTGGAACAGGTAATATGAATAACTGATTCTTGATGCTTCCATTTTATCAAATTTGGTTCTTCCAACCTTATTCTAACAATATGAGGTGTCTTAGATGTGTTCCCCAAGGCAAAATTCTGCAGATCATTGATGAGTGTTGATGTTGAATTTGTTCAACTATCTTTAATATTTTTGAGGTACTTTTACTGGTTTAATTTGCTGTTCTCATGTTGGCAAAAAGCCATGATGGGTGAGAACCAGAAACTTCAGAGAGATCAATTGAGAATTTGGCTATCATCAAATTTGTTCTTAATAGAAGCATGGCAAACTTGTCAACATGCTCATAAAGCGAAAACCAAAAGTTGTGTCTTTTCATGTTCTCATTACACTTGCACAGTGGTAAATCATATTGTATTTTGAACTTCTTGTAGTTTTAAAAATTTATATTCCAAGCAGAGGCAGAGGCTCAGGCACATGCTTCTTATACATGCCTTGGCTTAAATTATAATTTTAGGGATGAACATCAGGCAGGTTGGGGTAGGCCATAGGTGGCCTCACGCTTGGCGCAGGTTACTAGACAGCTGGCCCGAGCTCAGCCCAGTCTATGCGCAACATAACATGCATGGGACCAAGCTCAGCCCAATATGTTACAAGTGAGCTCAAGTTGATATCGGGCCAGCCCAAATTAGCAACAAATCAAAATTTGAAGAAAGAAAGAACACCCTCATTCCCCTTATATAGTCATTTTATAATGCCAAATCTATGTTAATAATTTTATATAATCCTTACTTCGAAGAATAATTCCTTCAAGGATTAGTATTTTTACCTATATGATAGACAATTTTTAGTATCATATTTTTACTATAGTTGTGTAATGTAACCAAATATATATATATGCTATATAATTATTGGGCCAGGCCAGGTTGGGCTATTGATATCATAAATCATTGGCCCAAGCTAAGCTTGTTATTAAATCAGTATCAAAATTTGTAACCTAGGCTTTGGCCCAACCATAGAAATGTTGACCCAGTCTTATCCTAATGTGGGCTGGGTCGAGTGGGCCATGGGCTGGCCTCGCCCAGTGTGCATCCCGAATAATATTTACTCTAAGTCAAATGCCATGTTATTACTTCATGACATTTTGTATTTATAATGCAAAAATATTTAGGTATACATCCTCACAATTTAACCTTTGAGTACATGGGCTCATCATGCAGTGCATGTTTTATTTGGCGTATATCATATGCTCAAAAAGCAATTGTAGAAATAATCGTAGAGTTTCTAGGGTAACTTGTGAAATGGGATAATGAAATCTGGAAAAGTTTTAAATTTCTGTGGTTATTTGCAACTTTCAGTTTTGTACTTGAAAAAAAGCTTGGTCTATAAGTCAAGGAAGGGCCATATTTGATTAAAATATGACATCATAAGCAATGATAACACAATGTTGGATTTAATAGGAAACTCAGGCTATCAAGAAACTTATATTGTATTATTTACATGATGTTGCATCTATAATCTTCTACTATCTTTTTTTATTATTATAAAAAAATAATTAACTCACATATGAAAGAACCATTGTTTGAAATAATATTTATAACCAGTATTAGTTTACCTGATATCTAGCAACAAGATCAATGAAGAAACAAATGAAGTTGAAAGGATTCTGGTTCTTCTCTTGCTAGAATAATCGCATTATTTTCTTTGTAACCTTATAAAACAATATGAAAACCAGTTTAGTAAAGTGTGTGCTATTGCTGCTTCAGATTTTTGTATTTATTTACCTTTTGTTGACTCATTACATCACACAGAAGAATTCTGGTTTATAAATTCTAGTTAGAGTATTCATGTCAATTTTCATGGATTGGTATTTTGGCATTAATCATCTATGTTCTAGTCTAGCAGGGGCAAGTTCTTGACAGTACCGAAGGATTGTCGAGAGAAGAGTTGGGCCGTCATGTAGCTTCTCGCTGGACAGGGGAAAATGCTGCAGAGGAAGAGGATGGAGTTGACACTGCAAAAGAGCAAGGACATGAACATGATGAAGATATTCCAGAAGAAAATCATGGTGGTTATAACTCATATAGTGATGAAGATCATAACTTTGATGATGATGATTTTGAAGATGACCCAGATATGGAATTTGGAGATCACGAAGAGCCTGCTGGAACCGACAGCTCTGATGAAAATGACAAAACTGACTATTCAGGTTTTTGTTTGTAGTTTCCTGTGAGGGCAACAAAAGTTTTCCATCACATTGAATAAACTCAATACTTACGGTGCTTAGAAAACATGTCCGGGGTTGATTATGTGTGCGCTAATTGTTGTTCATTTTTTTAGATTTAACTTCCTCTGGTAGCTCATCATGGCTGGACAAGATTCAACAGACTTTCAGTAATGTTTTTCAAGCTATCAACTTTTTCAAAAGTCCAGTAAACATATCAGGTATTCTTTTTCTTTGCAAAATCATATCAGTGACAAAGAATGAGAATCATGCAGTCTTATGTTGTAATTTATGCAGAAGCTGATACTGTCAGAAAAAAATATGAGGACTCAAGCTCGAAGTTGTCTAAAATACAATCAAGAATATCCAGTCTAAGTGAAAAGTTGAAACATGATTTTGGTAAGTATATTATAATGAGAATTTGATTTGGTAATGAACATCTGTTCTCATGTGTGCATCCTTGTGCACCTGTTTGTGAAGTCAGAAGATAATAAGGTTATAGAATGCTTCTGTCATATTTATACTATCCTGCATTACCATCTAAAGGGGGGGAAGAAGGTTTTGATAATTATCATGCAGTATTTGTGTTTCTTCAAGATTTTGTTCTGATTTTTTTATCACTTTATACTTTTTAAATGTCTTGCCTACACTCTCCTATGCGTATCATGCATGTTTTCAACATAAGCTCATAGATTCATTCCTTCACAATGTTCTCTTCAACATAATCAATCTTGGTACAGTCTTGAGGAGGGCTTTTGCCTTTTGTTGTTGTGATGTTGTTTATATGGAGCTGTGGCTTTATCCAAGGTTATGACGCAGGGAACTAGAGATACATGAAATGATCAAATTTTTGACAGACTCATCCAGTTCACTGTCCTCCACCATTATAAAATTCCACACCAAGATCACTTCATATGACATTGCTTTGTTTGATTTTATGGTGGTCGGTAACTTCTGAAATTATTAGTTTCCTTCAAGGATGCCCGGAAGTTTAATCTTGAAGATGTAAAATTGTGGCCCCCAACTATAGCATGTCCTTACAAGACATGTAAGACATGTATAATGTAGATCTTTGTCCAAGCTATGACATAAACAACCTTCTGCTCATACCAGAACAGCCAACAAGAGATAGATAAAATGCACATGTACAACAAATACAGGATCATATCACAGCCTAATACCATGCAGTTATAAAGAAACTGAGTGCGCTCAGGTAAAGTTGATTATTGAACAGAAGTGCAACCTTTTCATTTTAACAAAATAAACTTCTGTTTGAGCATATAATAATTGATGAAAGAGAGTAAATTGCTGGCTGATTTTGATCAAACCATGGGGTGACCAAATTACTCCATGGGTTTTAGCCATGCAGTTGATGTATGACCATTTTTGTTTTTTCTCCCAATGATTAGGTACTTTGGTACTAAGCTGGATACTGTTCTATTATTTAAAGTTCTTTTTTAGTTTTAAGGATGATACAAGAATGAAAGAAAAGAGGAGACAGCATTAAGGATAGAGGAGACAAACTTCAAACTGTAAACAATCTTGCAACTCTCTTTATATATAATAGGTATGCTGATCCGAAAAGTAATATGATTAACATCGCCTGTGAATTTCATGACAAAGCTATTGTAATTTTTGTGAGGCTACAGAGATTTTTCATACCATGTGCATTGGTGCATGCCAAAAACATCCTATGGTTGCAATCATATTTTTGACTGCAATAGATTTGACATGTCTGAAAGACACGGAGGAACAGAGGTACCCTTTTAGTTTTCAAGGAGCAGGTTGGCTAGCGAGCTTTGTAATGGGTGAGGAATTCAAAAGTGTTGGTGGTGGATAGAGCCAGCACACTTGCAAGCCGCTGGTTCTTTTTAATGTTTAGGGCATGATGGAAGGCTGTGCTTTTTAAATTGCATGCAATATGTAGGAAACTTAATATTAGGGTGCTAGATCACATGCAAAACTCACCTTTGTTCTTATAAATCCGTAATATTTGATGATAGCACAAATACAAAAACCTTTTTTTTGTCATCATGTGGTTGTCTATAAGGTGATAGGCCAGATGGTTCTTATATTGTTTATATTAATTTGCAAGTGCAAGATAAGTAGTTTGTAAATTACGCTGTTTCTACTTTATTTCTTTAATTGCTTGTGTGAGAATATGGTCATGTTTATGACTTAAGTTAAACAACAATAGTTTTCTGAAGTTTGAAATTTTCTTGCTAGGCAAGGATAAAGAATTTTATTCATTCTATGATCGTTGCTTTGAGACCAAGCAGAACAAGTATGTATACTGTACACACCATTCTTTTAAGTGTGCTCAAAATAGTATGATTATCACAGTTCTTGTTATTTCATCCTATTTTTGTGGCTTTTGGAAATTCTTGTTGGTAGGTATGTCTATAAGGTCTGTCCATTTAAGAAAGCCTCTCAGATTGAAGGGCACAGTACCACGCAATTGGGGTAAGTTCTAGAGATGCTTTGTTTATATTAAAAAAAATTGTATCACTGATAACCCATCTTCCTTGGCAAAAAACAAGGGGCTCTAATAAGGAAGTTCCACATTACATAAACAACACCATACTAGCCCAAGGGTCTGCATGTTTTCTGATATTTGACCATTCATATCTGTGTACATAGAAGCATTAAAAAGCATGATATGGTAATGTCCATTGACCATTATATGTTATACCCAATTTTTTGTATCACTGATAAAATATTCCTTGGCAAAAAACAAGGGGCTCTTATAAGAAAGTTTCTCATTACATAACACCACCATACTGGCCCAAGGGCCTGCATGTTTTCTGATATTTCATCATTCATATCTGTGTATGTAGAAGCATTAAAAGGAACATAGTAGTGTCCACCGACCATTATTTCCAATTTTTTTCTGTTAATTTTAATTTGGGACCTTTGTAACCTTTGAAATGAAGTCTTCTTTGATTATCGCAAAAACTTTAGAATCTTTCAATCGCATCAAAAGAGAATATTGTAGCAATGACACTAATTTAAGGATAGGGAGAGTAAAAAGGGCAAAAGACAGTTGTTTTACCAATTGACCTTCATGAGCCTAGCTTAACCTGTATTTGAATAACTTTAGTTCTCTATGGGTCTCTCCGGGAATCTCTATCTGTTTTAAGGAATAATGTCGCTAGTGGTTGCTGGGTCATATTATGGTATGGCAGGGTAGTGTTCGTGCCACATTCTAACAAGATGAAAATATATCTACTTGATTTGGTTGGATGCTATCTCATTTTATTATATGCAGGTACTGGGATAAATTTGAGGAGTCATACAGAGTCATGCTGTTTTCCAATGGAGATAGATGTTGGAATGGCCCTGATAGAACTCTAAAGGTACTGTTTGAATTTCCTTATCAACCTTGTATGAGATTTCTTAAGGTAGCGGTTCTGATTGCTCACATTTTGTCCAGGTTAGGCTTAGGTGTGGACTGAAAGATGAGCTTATGGATGTTGATGAACCAAGCCGATGCGAGTACGCAAATCTTCCATCATTCTAACCTTTCTTCTCATGATCATCTTTTCTCATGTTTAACGTTGCCCATGTCAGGTATGTAGCTATACTATCAACTCCAGGCCTATGTCTAGAAGAGAAGTTAAAGGTACGTGCTTGAACTTTTTAATTATTGTGATATGCCTCTTTTCTTGTAACTCGGATCTTATAATGGAATCCTGGTAACTGCGGCAGGAACTGCAGGAGAAACTTGAAGATGTGAACGCAAGTCGACCCTCCATTCACGACGAGCTATGAGATCTTTTCCACAATTTGCAGTGAACAAAACATTCCTAAGTGCTTCCCACCACCCTCGTTTGAGCGTAAGAGGTTCATGAGAAGCCTTTCCTGTTGGAACTGTGGAGAAGTTTGTGACGGCCCCATGGAGACCACATTCTGATTGGATGTCATGAAGCCACCTTCCAATATTTAAAAGCTTCCGAGCTCACTACATGCTGCTGTTGCAATTCTTTTGCCATCCTTCAACACGAATGCTGATTGAGAATAGAGAATATCAAGGCAACTCTTAGTTTAATTTACTTAGATTATCTTCATGCACTTGTACTGCTGATCAATCTGAATTCTCATTAGCCGTTATTGTATAGTAATTGTTCTGTTGTGATAAGGTAAACTTGTAAACTATTCGGTCATCATAGCCTAAAAACCTTGATTGATATTTCAAGAACAAACTGTGGTTCGATATGGTCATCATTATCCAAATCAGTATTTATTTAATACAACATATTTTATACGGTAGAAGCTTTTTTGGGCAGAAATTTTGAAAGATTTGAATTTTGAGAAATAATTATTTTACTGAAAAAAATTAGTGCAAATACCAAATATAAAATGTATATAATTTCTTATATTAGATAAAACTAGAAGGCTATGCACCATGTATTAGTACCGATGAACATCGTGTGTTTAGAAAGTGTATATTGATTTACCGAAATGTATATATTGGCTCGTTAGATGATTTAATCTTAGTCTATATTACTTGGCTTTGAAGTATATTTTGAAAATTATATATCGATTCACTTGAAGATGTGTCTTAAATCAGTATCAAAGAAACTTGTAGTATGTATCAAGAAGTTGACGAATATATATCATCTGGTTATGTAGTGCGTACTAGTGAGCATGAGATTCTATAAACTATGTATCGATTTACTGTAATGTGTGTATTAAGTTATTAGATGGCTAATTTGCTAAGTATGCATCACTTGATCATGTACTATGTACTGATGAACATTATATTCTGAAAACTATGTATTGATTTATCTATATGTGTTTATTGACTTGCTAAATGACTAATTTGCTTCCTGTGTATCCTCTGACTATGTAGTGTGTACTGATTAAAACAATATATTTTGAAAATAAACAAGGAAAAAAGAGATGCTATGCACATTTTTTTTTCTATTTTTATAATCTTGGTGCCGATAACTTTATTAATAGAAAAAGTTTTTGATTTTTGTTTTTCTACTTCAAAATGGATACTAGAAAAAATATGGCAAAATGAGAAGCACGCCTCATGGCACACCCCATATAATTTTTGCTTGATCTCACTTGACCATGATATTTATTTTGTTTTTAGATTGTAGTATGTCCGCTCCCTCGAAAAGAGTATCTGATCAAATAAACTAGAAATTCCCGAAGAATGAAGACAACTAAATTTCAAACAATCGATCCCCAAGCGCTCTCTTAAAAACTGTGGACCGGTTACCTTGGAAGAAAAGAAACGAAGAGAATTCTATGGGTCATAGAGATTCTCCGGTTTAGGCTTGGTGGAATTTGCGCTAGGCTAACACAGGCTGCCTTATTTTCGGTTCATCAGGACTGAAAATTTTATAAAAATTTTACAAAAAAAATATATGGGTCATATCATGTTAGTCTTTGCATCAATATTTTACAAATAATACACAGAAGTTTTACAAATAACGATGCATAATTAAATACATAGTGAGATGCACATATCAAGCTAATATGAGGACAATAAAGATACAATGTACTTTGCGTAGTTCAGTTTTAACAAAGTTCTACACTTTGTAACATTTAAAGCAGCAAGTTCTACACTTTGTTGTCCATGTGTAACCAAGAACTGCAAAATCAGTACCGAACATCATACTAGTTATCCGGTGAAACGAGTTGGTATGGACCCGTATCATATCATGTAGGGTCCGTATCGACACAACTTTTATGGCGGACAAGAGGGAGAATGAGGGAAGAAAAGAGAGAGAGAGAGAGAGCGAGGGAGGAGAAAGAGGAGGAAAGAGAGAACGGTCGAGGCCGACCGACGGAGGCAGGGGAGACGCAGAGGCTCTCCGGCCTTCGCCAGCTGGCCTCTCTTGCTTCTTCTCACTCTCCCTCCCTTCTCCACTCTCTCTCTTTTTCTCTTCTTCTACTCCGGCGAATCGTTTCGGTATCCATGGTAGAACCGTCTCGATCCGCCACCGGTACAACTCAGAGCACTCCAAAGTGGACAATTCAGAATGGTTCCGCAAACCTCGCATGTGTACTTGCAATTTTTGGCAAGCCAAACCATTTCCTATGTTAGCATGTATCATGCATCTCGGGCATCTATGGGCATGCAATGTGCCACAGAAGGTATATTTCTTTAGAACAATTGAAAAATGATAAGCAAAACTAAGCCCCAAACCGACTCGCGCTCTCTCTCTCTCTCTCTCTCTCACAATTAAATTTAAATAGCTCATTTGGTATCCAATGAATCCAAGATTCAAGTCATGATAGCCCCATCTCCCTTGTATTTCTTCTGCGCACAGCGCATGTGATTGATATGAGAGAGGATGCCAAGTCCTATAATAATTAGACGCAAAAAGGATAGAGGCATGCAAAAAAGGACAGAGGCATGCAAAAAAGGACAGAGGCATTGCAAATCCGCCGGTCCGGTCCACGGAATGTTCCATTCGCCCCCCTTTCTCTCCGCTAATTCGCGCTGCGCTGCAGAAGCGAATGCCGTCTCTCCAAATCCACCCCATCATCCACTGTTTCCTCCAAAACCCACGGCTCCCATGGTTTTCACCGCCCCAGTTCCCAATCCAATGATTCCCCACGCTGCTCCGCCGGAGAAGCATATGCCCAACCCCCACCGATAAAAGGCGACCTCGGTTCTTTCGTCGCTCGCGGCTGCGTTTCTTCCCATCTACCGCTGCTGGAAAACAGGAGGGGGAGCGAGAGGAAAAGAGACGCATTTGTCCTCTTCCTCTCCTTCTTCTGCCGGATCGATCTCTATTTCTTGGGTTTTTCTCGGTCTTCTTGCTCGAAGGGAGGAATGGCGGAGGTGAGGAGGAGGCCGAAGACGAAGATCGTGTGCACGCTGGGCCCGGCGTCGAGATCGGTGCCGATGATCGAGAAGCTTTTGAGGGCGGGGATGAACGTGGCCCGCTTCAACTTCTCGCATGGATCCCACGCCTACCACCAGGAAACCCTAGATAACCTCCGGGCTGCGATGGAAAACACCGGTATACCATGCGCCGTCATGCTTGACACCAAGGTAAGGCCTTTGATCCGTCCCTTTGTGTCGGATTGTCGATATGGGTGGGGACCTCATGGGGCGGGAACTTTTTTTGGAACTTTCCTGTTTCTGTTTTGGATTTTTTTTGCTTTCCGATTTATAGATTTGATTGCGTTATAATTTTGAACTATTCATATGGGTTTTATGCTAAATCGTGCCCTGCTAATATGCTTTGACTGTTCTAATGCTTTTTTTTTTCATTTAAAGTATCGTCTTTTATATCTTCTTTGTCGTTTTTCATTTCTGTATTTATTGATAAATGGATTAGTTCTAGTTTTAAAATCGTATCAAGCTTCTTAATATGGTTCCAAAACTTAATTTTTATTACTCCTAGGAATGCTATAGTTTGTTATGCATCGAGTTTTCTCTCATCATCAACCCTCATTTACTTTGATTTCTTGTTAACTTTTTATTTTCATGCCAAGATATGATACCCGCAGCTCTTCTTGTATCATTGTAGCGTGACCCTTGCGTTTACTTTGGTATCTTTGCTGTTTCTCTGCCATTATTTAATTCATATCAAGCATTTGTGATTTCTATTTTTGAGTAGCCGGTGGAATCAGTAATGCTGTCTTGCATGCTGTTCTATCGATGAACTATGCAAGATCGATGATTTTCATTTCCTTATGAACTCTTTGGGTTTTTCTTAACTGCTATTTTCATGCAAATATGGTTTCATCTGATCCCTGAGGTGTCTCTGGAGGCCACTGTATATCAACTGTCTGATTGGCTTGCATGTGCCACTACCTTCAGCTATTTGTATGCTATATTTGGTTTAGGAGGTGATTTTTTTTTGGTGTTTATGTTTATTAGGATATTGCACTTGTCGATAGCACAACTTTCTTTGATTTGTGTATCTTTGATGAGTCGCCACCACCCCCCTGCCGGACTCCATCCCATCTAACTTACAGTTGATGATATGATGCTCTATCTTTTATTTCCTTCTGGTTCTTAATAGGATCGTCCTAAATGCAGTTCACTTCTTATTCTTTATTTTCGTCTGTTCATGTGTGTTTGATTTGAGGGGGAAAAACTTGCCCATATTTACCGAACTGGATTTAGGCAAAATAGCTTATGTAAGGCTGTCTTTCAGTTTCTGATCGGATCGGGGTTTACACTATGCTGTTTGTTTTTGTATTTAGATAGCATGGTTATGTCGTAAGTTACAGTTCTAGATTAGGAGATGGCGCTAAGATAATTTCAGATATAACAAGTTCCAAATAAGGAGATGGCATTAACATAATTTCAGATATAACAAGTTCTTATGGAGTCTCTGCTTTGTGTCAGTTATATACATTACGACATAATCTAGAAGTTGTTATGGTTTTGGCTTCTGTAGTAGGAATGGGTATAAAATGAGGGAAGAAATTGATGTCAGTGTCAGGGATTAACTTGAGGAACTTTGCCAAGGGGGCGATGCAAGTCTAGCTGGAACTCAAAGAAAAAAGTGCAGTTGATAAATATGATATCAAATTACTGACTGATTTTTAGGTGACCTCTTAACGAGCATATGATTCCTATAGTTCGGTCAATTTTATGCACTGATATGAAGAGCTCATTGATGTTGTAAGCTACCGGATTTTCAATCATCATGTCTTTGTTGCTTTAGAAAATGCTAGTACCACTCCTTACAAGATTCTGATCTGTATATTTCAGGGTCCAGAGATCCGAACTGGATTTTTAAAAGATGGCAAGCCAATCCATCTTCAGAAGGGTCAAGAGATCACTGTCTCCACAGATTACAGCATAAAGGGTGATGAGAACATGATATCGATGAGCTACAAAAAGTTAGCAGAGGATTTGAAGCCAGATAGTGTCATACTCTGTTCTGATGGGACGATCACACTTACAGTGCTTTCTTGTGATAAGGAAGCAGGCGTGGTTCGCTGTCGATGCGAGAATTCAGCTGTTCTTGGTGAAAGGAAAAATGTCAATCTTCCAGGAGTCATTGTGGATCTTCCTACACTAACGGAGAAGGATAAGGAAGATATCCTGCAATGGGGCATCCCTAATAAGATTGACATGATCGCTTTATCCTTTGTACGCAAAGGTTCTGATCTTGTGGAGGTCAGAAAGCTGCTTGGAGAGCGTGCAAAGTCAATTATGCTGATGGCAAAGGTTTGTTAAACTGTCTAAATTATTGTATGAAAAAATTATACAATAGTATGCATGGTCTGGAGTTTTTATATTCACTATAAATACTTGCAGGTTGAGAATCAAGAAGGGGTGGCAAATTTTGATGATATACTTGCAAATTCGGATGCTTTCATGGTGGCACGAGGAGATTTGGGAATGGAAATTCCAATTGAGAAAATCTTCTATGCTCAAAAGGTGATGATTTTCAAGTGCAACATGCAAGGGAAGCCTGTTGTGACAGCAACCCAGATGTTGGAATCCATGATCAAGTCTCCCCGTCCTACCCGAGCAGAAGCTACTGATGTGGCCAATGCAGTTCTTGATGGCACCGACTGCGTGATGCTTAGTGGAGAGACAGCTGCTGGGGCTTACCCAGAATTAGCAGTTCAGACTATGGCCAAGATTTGCTTGGAAGCAGAATCATACTTGGATCATGGGGCTGTTTTCAAAGGTATCATGGCAGCAGCGCCAGTACCAATGAGCCCGTTAGAAAGCCTTGCATCCTCAGCAGTCCAAACAGCCAACTCTGCTAAAGCATCACTAATCCTGGTCCTGACCAGGGGAGGAAGCACAGCAAAGCTGGTTGCCAAGTACAGGCCCGCGATGCCGATATTGTCAGTCGTGGTTCCTGAGTTGAAGACAGATTCTTTTGATTGGTCCTGCAGTGATGAGGCTCCTGCAAGGCACAGCCTGATCTTTAGAGGATTGATTCCGGTATTGAGTGCTGCAACTGCAAAGGCCTCCGACACAGAGTCCACTGAAGAAGCATTGGAATTTGCGATTCAGCACGCAAAGAGCATGGGTCTCTGCAAAGCAGGAGAATCTGTAGTGGCCTTGCATCGGATTGGTGTTGCATCCGTGATTAAGATCTTGACAGTTAAGGAGTAAATGAATGATAATTGAGAAGAAACTTTTGCAGGGACAATTTTGCTTGAGGGTCCATGTTTCCTGTTTTTTCTTTTCTCGTGTTAATTCTATGGAGATTGCAGTTGTTTTGCCTCGCATGGGGGGAACTGCAAAATTTTGTTGCTTTAGCTAGGATACAGATTTTCTTCCTGATGAAGGTGATATGAACGAATAAGGATTTTGGTTTAGGGGAGGTTCTATTGTGAGAATGTTATTTCCGTTTATTTGGTTGCCTATATATTTGAAGTTTATATTTCAGGACAATTGTTGAGTGGGTTATGTCATGATATTAACTGAATTTTCTTCATCTATATCTTGTGCTCTCTAGATATTGTAGAACTCGATATACTAAATTGTTGAGTAGCTCAAGTTAAGATTCTGATTCGAAGGTGCTTCAGCTAAATCTCGGGCTCACTGGATTTTACAGAAGTTAGTATCTTGCTGGTTCTCGAGAGGCTATTTCATAGAGAGAGAGAGCACTGAGATCAATTTATTTTATCAAACTTCTAGCGTTCGTTTGGCCAAGTGCTCGAACCATTTGTGGTGATCGGATGGTTTGGACTTCCAGGGATTCAACTGCAATGCACTTGGATGAGTAGTTCTAATATTCAGGACTGATCAGAAAATGGAGGACATACCAAGTAAGATGGAGAGCCAGTGCTAACAGTTTTATCCTCATCTCCTAAGGAAATTTAACAATGCAGCTTTTGCTTTTCTTCAGAAGAAATATATACATAAAAGGATTATGCATTCAAAACAGGACAAAGGGATACATAACTATAAGTGTTTAAGAATGTCTTGGTAATATCTTAGCCAAGTGCCAACTTCCATATTGCACATCAGAAGCATGAAGCAAATCATGTTTTGCAATTGCAAAATAACACCGTGCTATCGAGCACCACCAAATCAATTATTTGCTTTAGACATTGAATTCACCACCACTAAATAAAGTATATCATCTATTATCATTTAGCAGAAAGTTTCTGCAACTAAATGGTTTAGGCATATCAGTGAAATGTTCATATACTCCCAAATGTCTATACCAGCATTCATGCGGACACTGAGGAGCTTGCTTGACTAAAAGAAGATTGATAATCTGATCAGATCATATGTTGCATTAAAAGACTATCTATTATTCGAAAGCTATGAATGATAAGTGTTATCATTCAGAAATAGTTCTTAGAAGCAGAATCTATAGTGTAGATCCAACTCCATATGATTCATGTTTAGATGATGATGTATAGACTTTGCAGACCAGCTGTTTCTCAGCTACAGATAGGAAACGTGTCCTCAGATATAAAGAAGCACACCTCTACCTGTTTTCACCTAGCAATGGCTGTACTGTACCTATGGCCCTAACAGCACTATCAATTGCCCCACCGACTTACGTATAACAGAAGATGAGCAAAACCATATTTTGGTGCACACAATTCTGCATGCTCAACAACCAAAGGATGTATTTCCAGAATTAAAGCAAAAGGCATCCTTGTTCAAGAAACTTTGTAATCTAAAATATAGCGAAATCCAAAGCCTGCTAAAATGGACTGTGATTCACAAAGACTTCACTGGCACAATTATGCAACCACTTCATGAGAACCATACCAATTATAGTCAGGAGAAAGACATCATAATTGATCTTCAATCATCTGTTCCATTTGAGTCCTTGTTGAATGGTGTAGAGGTGGCAACTAATAGGTCTCAAGTAAGAAGGTTTGAGTTACCAATTAATGTAACAAAAAATCTGTGCCAAGAATCAAGAAGATTAACTCGAGCAGCAAAATATATTCCAGCTCTTACCAGAGACTATCAAAAGTATCACTATCAATATGAATCTTGAAAGATGCATTACAGGAAAAATGAAGATTCCACCGGATCCTAGTGAAGGTGAGAGAGTAGGCCACTGATCAATGATTACAAGAATTGCACAAATAATCAAGAAGACTACCAAAATTTTGGTGCAAATGAAATAGTACAGGGTACTGATAAAATATGAAATCATTGCTTGAGCACAAATTCCGAAGAAAATCAATGGAAAGTAAACTTTGAGATAATGAGGAAATAGAAATCTCAGTGGGTCTGGATGGTTAGTATTGATCATCATCTTCAACATAAATTGGTTTTATCTTCTCCAACTTATACTTCATAAATTCTGGAAAGGTAGAAGTTAAAGACTCATTTACCCCAAAAGGTAAGCAGACATCAGAAATTCCAGTTGATGCAGCTAAATTCATTGGACACAAACTCTTCAGAGACACAAGAAGGAAAGAATGTGAAAAAAAACAAAGAAGAGAAGGGGCTCAGAATTTATACTTCCAGGATCCAGATTCAGTAAATGAAACATTATTACACTAGTATTACACCCAAAGAAGCAGAACAAGAGAAGCATAAAACAGCTATCTTCAGTTCATATTAGGCTGAGTTACTATCGGGGGTGGACGATGACGGCGGTGCCGAAGAAGAATTCCCACTGCTCTGGGACCCTGATAAGGAGAACAGCCCATTGAAAGGCCAAGGCACTGGCAACCAGAATCTCCTCCCATTCCCTCCATTACCCGCATCACCACCATCCCCACTACCACCCTCCACCCTATTGCTGTTACCACCTCCATTTGAATCCTTCGACTCATCTGCTGGCATCTGAAACCTACAAACTGGGCACGAGCTGTGGAGCTCCAGCCATGGTAGTATACACCCGCAATGGAATTTATGTTTACAAGGCATCTCCCTAGCCTCTCCACCTATTTCAAAGTCTTCCAAACAGACGGAGCAGCTCATGGCTTCCACAATTTTTACAGTGGGCATTGCATCAATTGCCTCTTTCTGAGCAGGCGGTGATCCATATCTGTTAGGATCATTCTCTGCCAAATGCTGCAACAAAAGATCCAGGCCAGGCCCAAGAAAGTAGTCTTCGAAAGAAGCACCAAAGCTGTTGCTGTTCGAATTCTGTCTCTGAGTTTCGCCTGCATCGAAGGATCCTTGGAGAATTATAGCCTGGTTGAAAGGATTGATTAGGATCACACGCTCCCTCTCCCTTTCTCTAACCCTTTCCGTCTCCCTCTCACCCTCAGAATTATCAGACTCTGATCTGTTTGTTTCCCGGAGGGCTTGCAGCAGCTGTAGGATGGCCAAGCTCCTCCTCCTTCGACGAAGGGATTCTGAGTAACGATGCGGACCAGAGTCATCCTCTTCTTCTTCCCTTTGAAGCCTTCGGCGTCGGGAGCCCCTGCTCATCATTCCAAGCAAGACTGGAGCCCAAAGAGAGAGGGATCGGTCAGAGCCCAGATCGGCGGCATCCAAGTCTCCCCCACCATCCATTTCTTCTACAAATCCATTATTACAATGGGGGCATTTGATCTCCACCTCCATCACAGGATTTACCATCTGTGAGCACATGTGGCACCAGTATCTAGCAACCAGAGCCTCGTCCATCGTCTTCCTGCCCTTCTCTTCAACCTTCTTGTCTGGCTTCCAAGACCAAAAAATGCAATGAATCCAACAAGCAAAGGGACAAAAAAAAAACTTATAAGGAGCAAGAAATTAAGCAAAGTTTAGGCAAAAATTCAGCTCAACTTGCCACCAAGTCTTCATGCAAAGAATCTATTATTTTCTTCCATCAGAAAAATATATAGGAAAATCAGGTCTTCGACTGGCGAAGAAATTGGAAATCTTGAAATGAGTCTTAGTTTCCATATTTCTTCTTGCCGAAGGATAGATAATTTAAAACAGATCCTTCAGGGAGAGAAATGGTAGATCTTTTCATGAAATCCATTGAAAATCAACAAAACAAACTCTTTTTACAACACCATAGCCAAAAATCTCTCATAAAGGATATTCCTTTCTTTCAAATCCATGAGAGTAACGCCGGAAAAAGAAAAAGAAGACCCACATGACTCTCGGATAATAAAACACCAGCAGAAATAAAATCATTCTCTCAATGAAAGAGGAGAACAGAAAATACCAGCTAAAAAGGACTCCTCTTAGCCACGAACAAATTCTCAAAAATCGCAGCCAAAACCATACAAAACTCTGATCAAAATTGAATTTTTCGGACTTTTCTACCAACAAAATCAATAATTTTGGAGATTCATTCAAACCCCAAACAGGTGAGCATTGATTTAAATTTCCCCACCCAGAAGAGGCCACAGCAGAAGAATCCAGAAGGACCGAGAAAAATCTCATCTCCTCAAACCACCAGAAATCGGCCATAGAAGAAGAATCAGAAACGCAATCTTAAATCAATTCCCTCGATCTTTTCTCGAACAAATGCATTAATCTTGGATTAAAAAAGTTACCTTCGAGGAACTTTGGGCAGGCTTTGAATGGTAGAAGAGACGCAAAGGGGGGGTGGAAGGTATCGGGAGAGAACGACTCAACGATCCTCCCCCGCTTTAATTTCCTCCAAGGGGTTCGGCTTTCCGATTATTTTATTTTATATTAAATTCTCCATCTGTTTTTTTTGCTAATTTTAATCTTTAGTATTACTTTTCTGAGCAGCGTGGTTGGTGGTGGGATTTCGCTCTCTTGCACCGGACAGCAGCCCACCCACCCTCTCTCTTCATTGTTTTAAAATAGCTAAGCCATTTCTACCCAAAAAAAAAGCCAAGTCATTTATTAGGATCATGGCTTAAAATTATGTACTGAAATTATTCCAATATTTGAGAAATTTCCAGCTTGCTGCGATCAAAGTCATTTGTCAAATCTTCGTAGGGTCATACGTACATGATCATGCATCACCTCACAAGCTATTTGCTTCAAGTAATACTAATCCATTAACTGTAAAAAGTAAGAGTATGTTTGTATGTGTGATGGATATGATTTGAACTACACAAATGAGAATAAAAATATGACAAAACATGACTAGACCAACTTTTTTTTTTCTTATCAGCATGAGGTTCAAAGTTCAATTATTTGAAAATGCATCTCGAACTCTCTATGAAAATAGAGAAAAAAGATTGCTATTGTGCCTGATTTGTAAAAGATTCCAGAACAAAAGGATTGGCGAATATATTCACTGAAAAATATCTTAAAGCTTAGATTAACTGAAAAATTGGAGCATTAAAGAACTTCGTAAGTAGTTGTATAATAATATTCACAAGTAATAGAGTTTGCATCGGCGAACGCTTCTGAGCCGCCAAATAAATAAAAACCCAAAGAGCTGAAGCGGAGCATAGAGATGACCGCCCGCATGATAATGACGCAACCAAAACAATCATACGATGCGAGCTACAAATCACGGGATGCTGCAAGTTGACCGGTGGGGCTTTGTGGATCCAGGCAGCCCAACTCGGAGTGGGGCCGGAGGTGTTTGCTAGAATCCCCAGAAGAAGTCGTCAAGCCCAGCCAAAGAGAAACCAGCAACAAGGCCGAGTCGTGAACAGGAATAAAAGAAAGATGCTGCTCGTTATGATTTCTGTGGCTGTTGAGGAACTAGTGGATGGCAAACGCCTACGGTACTGTCCAGAGAGAGAGAGAGAGAGAGAGAGAGAGAGCGATGGTGATGTCTTCTATAACAGCCTCAAAAGACCGCTATAGTGATAATACCATGAGAATGGTTTCCAAGTCTCATCCTGGAGAATATGATGGCCTACGTAAAGTGTCGACTCTAAAATACTGTACTGCGTTAAGTATAGACATCGTTATCCTTTCTTGTATTCAATTCGGCTATCCTCGGCTTCCATGCATGTTGCTCACACGAGATGCACCTTGGTGCTCACCCTCAAGAAGATAAAATGGCAGATAGTGATGATGACCTCTTGGTAGTTAAGTGAGTGCTCTCTTCATTTTCATATATGGGAAGGATATGATTTGTGGCTAATTTTATCGACAATAGATTCTAGGAATCAGGAAGCCTTGTCGCGGTTATTCTAACTGCTCGCTGATCATATTTCCTCTCCACATTGGCCAAAATGAATCCAGAGGTATCTGAAATTAATTACATGTCCAAATAATCAAGTACACAGGTCCCAAATTCCAGATATGGAAAGGAAGCACTAAAAGATGGATTTGTTAATATGAAACATCATCATTGACATCACTAAAAAGAAAAGCTGAGATCTATCTAAATAGGCATGGATTTGCCTTTGCAATATGCCATTTGCACTTGGTACAAAAGCAAAGGCTTGCAATGAGTTGCCTTGCTGTTGCCCAACCCAGTTTTCCTTGCATAATAATTGCCCCTAAAAGATTTAGTACGATTTCTAGCCCTAAAATTTGATGAAAGCTGTTGGCTAAGATTTAGTGCAATTTCCGTGCATATCCGAATTGCCGCAAGAATCGACGGAATGGGGAGAGAGAAGTGGAGTGATAAGAGGTTGAGAAGGAGAGGCAGAGGAAGGACTCGCTCGGCTCTACATTGGAGGTAAGGTTTGTTGAGGCATAGGAAGAGATGGTCTCGGCAACGCCGGAGGTTTGTGAATGAGAGGATAAGCATGGTCTGTTTTCTTATTTAGGACAGATTGCAGATCAGATAACCATGGTTTAGCTTAATTGTTTCGTGATTAACGGGTGGTTAGTGCTTACTGGTTTCCATAGAGGGGAGACTGGGCATGAGTTGGCAGTGGGGCCCCTTGTGTATGAAAGGTGGGACCATGTCACATTTCTGCCTCATCTATACATGTGGATGGAGTTGGAAGGGAGACATCAACCACAAAAAGCTTTATCATATAACTAGCATATAACTTGAGATATTATTATAATTCGAGACTTCCACCACAAAAGCTTTATTATATAACTAGCATATAACCTGCCCGATGCATGAAATATTACAATTTGAGAACTCATTTAGCTTTCAGCACATTGGTTCAGATGCACAACTGGTCTCTATTCCATCATTTGCCTAGTTAGTTGGGTTTGGGTCCGAGTCAAACCGAACCTGATCAGAAAACAAAATTCGAGAATTTTGTTAGGTTGTTAAGGAATCAAACCAAACCTGATATTTTGGAGCCACATTAGTGGGTTCGAGTCAGATTTTGCAACCTCTAAAATCATACAGAGCTAGATATCGATAAACAGGGTGGGCAGGATTAGGTTTCTTATAAGGCAGGTTTTGGGTAGCTATGGTTTGGCTCACGCCAAGTCCAGCTCCTTTTCATGTGGAGGATAGATTCATTGCGTCAAGTAGAAGTATGAGAGTGCTGGGAATAGTCTATAGAAGTAGGCTATCTTCAAGCTCTGAGTCATACTAAATATGACCTCTGTTCAAGTGCTGCTCAATTAAAACTGACCTAAACCCAGTAGAAGATTGGCATGAGCTAAATTGCATGATTATATTTCAATCTAATGGTTGAGAACATACATCAAACGATTGTAAAATTAATTTTTTATTCACAAACAATAACTAGAATGATGTATGTCTTATTAATCATATATTCAGATTTTTAGCTTAAAAACCAGCAAAATGAGTGCATATTTGGTTTGCTAATTGAGCAAGCCCTTGTCAAGCTTTCTGAGCACATAAAGCTGCTCATGAATGGCTTGCTTATTCCACAGCCCCTCTGCAGGTGGCCTTCACTCCATAAGCTGAGTGCAGCAACCAAAATAGTCAATTGCGTGCGACAACTTCGCCTTAGCTATTTGTTGCTGGAGTAATGGTAGGAGGCAATTCTTGCACATAAAAAGTTCATCCTGCCACATAGCATGAGAGAATTAGTTGTAACTCATGAGAATTGGTGTAATACGCTGTGGGTGATTGAATACCGTGTTGCCAAATCAGCCCCAACTTCATTTCTTCATGGATCTGACTTGTAGACTTCTGCCAAGAAAATTCTCCTCATCCTTGGCCTATATGCTCATTCCTATTTAAGACCATATGATAGAATGCAGGAGATTATCACAGTGGTGAAATGCAGGTTATTGATAGCCATGATAACCGGCTACTTATTATATTTCTTTGAGAAAAACAATTTATCGCTCTCCAATTCAGAAAAACTTGCAATTCAATTGATATTAAAGGTTCAAATCATATTTCACATGAATTGTTTTAGAATTTGAAAAGATTCTTGTGAACTTTCGGCACCAAACGACATGTCAGTGAGACTCTCTTTGAAGTTCTACGGAAGATGCTACTTTGTCCGGTACCATTGGAGTCTTCTGCTACTACAGGGTCACAAGTCAGCTCCTGCGCTTGAAGTTTCTTAACTTCTGAAATGTTCAGAACCTGAGTTAACAAAACAAGGGAAAATGGGAGGAAAGAAAGGAAAAATAGAGTTTAATTAGTACATGCTGTACAAGTTGACCTCTTTCAGTAAAAATATATTTATAACAGAAGCGACAGATATAATTTAATCAAGAGTGGCTTGCTATTCCTGCAAAATGTCACAAGCTTAATATCCTCAAAATCGATGTTCGCATGATATCTATTCTGAGATTAGTTACCTTGTCAAAACTGCACAATTCAGAATCTTGGATGCCATGAAGGTAATCTGAATAGAGGCAATAAGAAACATTTAGATTTTGGAAAAGAAATTCTTACTCAACCTCTCATTAAAACTATCAAATTGTTTTTTCAGTTTTCACCTGTATAAGCCTGATCTTTGAATATCAGTAAACTACAAGGCATTAGTAGAAGAGAGCACGGATCACAGTGAACATCTGGTCTGCATAATGACTCACCCAATGAGCCATTTGTCTCAGCTTTAGCTGCAACTGTACAAGTAGCAGAATCTTCTCTCAATCTTGGATGGGCAATAAAATCAATCATAACAGGCGATTCCAGAGATAAAATTGCCACAACGGGGAAATAGGCAGGGCCGTCTTGGTGAAGCTGGATAGCAGGATAGATGTAAATGCTCCCATTATTAGCCAGATGCTAATGAAAACAAGAAACAAGGCCTGAAAAATGCAGCAAGAAGAGAGTTTAAAGTCTGGATACAAACCATGATCCCTTGATCAGGAAGGTATTCATTGATGAGCACATGGTTTATTGGTGATGGAAACAACCCTGTTTGTTGACATATTCTTTGAGTAATCTTTGTAAGCCAGGGAGGCACTGCAAAAAAAAAAAAGCAAAAAAAAGAAAAGGGAAAAAAAGGTTGAGAAAGTAGGATACAGACTGCAAACCACATGACATCATACCTGAAGCTACAAAGGTCCTTCAAAAGCATGAGCTGTAATTAGCTTACATAATCGACATACACACTAAAAATCTATGGAAAGGGAACATTTGTTTATCATAACTCAGGGCACTTAAGTGAAATTTATTGGTAGTGTCACATCTTGTTATTTGTTTTAATTGTCCAAAATGAAAACTTCGAAAATCCCTCAACTTTATCATATTGAATTTGAGAAGGTGGAGTCAAATTCAAGCTTGGCGAAGTAGGAAACTTTAGGAATGAGGTTTTCAATGGGCCTAAATCATCCAAACCTGACTGGAACCAAATTGACCCAACCTGCCCTGTCCCAGCCAAACCTGAGCAGACCGAACCCAGCTGAATGAGTTACAAAGAAACCAAACCATCCAAGCTAAGACCCAACCTGACTTCAGGCCATGCAACTTCCCATTGTAACTAACTTGAAAAACAAACACCTCATAAATCGATGGAACTGCATAAGCATTTTAGCATATGATAGCTATGAAACTATACTGCACCACTCTGCTGTTCTAACCATAGTAACAGATCTTGTTCATAGGCCTTTTCAGCAAAGGAACATTTTGAGAGTTTTTCAAATATACAGAACTATATTGAATCTATTTTAGTTATATTTCTGTAATGAAGAAACTAAATTATTTTTCAGTAGTTCTTGGGTTCCAATCCTTTTTGCCAAGTCTCAGAAAACATCATGAGATTTCTGAAAAAAACCACAGAGATTTCTTACTATGACTCTGACATGCACCGTAGTATGATGTTGCAATTAAAGATTTTCAATATGGTACATGATTGCCACAAGCTGCTGAGAGTCACTTAAAGATTTTGCAAAGAAACTATAAATTTGGTGAATTTTAGAATTTTAATTTTTGGCATTAAAAGAGTGTGTACTCACATGGGCCTATGAAGTGATGAAAATGTTGAGGCAGATTGATAGCGAATTTCTGGAAGATGAAGTTAAGTTAATAATTTTATATAGCAAAAGGCTTCAAAATTGCACAAGCAAAAAGCATGATTTTAAACTTATGATAAAACTAAGTATTTAAGATTTACATTAAAAATATAAACCTAAAAATATATAGACTCCAAAAAAATGACCCACAAAAAGATCAGCCAACTGAATGGTCAGACTGTGCTTCAAGTATTCAACAAGTGAAGAAGCAACAGACCAAGATAAAATTCTGTTTAGCCGAATAAGATACAGTCATCCAGTTAATGATCACAGAACGGTTTAGATTGTTTCATTCTTCCCCTGATCCAGCACCATACTTAGTTTAACATGATGAATCTTTTATCTTGTCATTCATGCCTCAAGTATTCTCAACTGGCTCATGATTGCAGCACAAGCGAATGTTAAATCCAAGACTAATAAAGTGGCAATGCGACAGCCGTTATATTCTCAGCCTCTAACTGAAACTATAAGAGATGACAATTTTAATGTCAAATATCATGTCACGACCTAGCACAGTAGTGCTTTAAAGGAGCCAGCTGTATTAACGCTAGGCACTTCAATACTCTAATAAGACTTGCAACAATGCATCCATCAATTATAAGAAGTGCCACAAGTAACAAAGGGGAGCAGTGGCAACTCAGCTTGTGTTCCTTTAAAATCATCAAGCACATGACCTCTTAAATCTCTGAATTAAAAGCCTACACCAGCTAATTTTCGACCAATTGCAATGAAATAGTGTGCGCAGATGGAAAGACCCCAATCCAGTATTCTTGTATAAGCATCCTGAGTAGATGCAAAACACACCAAGAGAAGAATCATCCAATCAATGACATTGGGTCAATTCTACAAACAGCTTCACTGCAATAAATGTCCACTCCTAGAAACAAATACCTTTCTCCATTCCCCAAGCTTCACTGAACTAACAAAATATATAACAATTGATTTTACAGTCAAATTACGGTAAGTGGAGCCAGTGATTGAATAACCAGGAAGTTTCAACCATAGAGAAAAGAACGCGATAAAATCAATAATTTCATCATATCTACATTATATATAAGGGAAACAGTTCCCACTCACATTCCTGTGGCAGAAGGCCCTTCTCATGCACCACACCACCTACCATCAACAAAAACAAGCAGACGAACCATTAAGTCAGGCAACGAGCATATATATAATCTCAGCTTCTGGGCGGCAGAAATAAAGAAACACAAAAGACAAGTACCCCAATTCTGTAATCTCCTGTTCTTCAAGTACTTCCATCTCGATGCTGGCCCCTCATAAATCTATGAAAATACCATATCCACATCAAAAAAAAAAAAAATCCCACAGGGAAAAAAGAGGATAGGAGAATAGAAACCTAGGAAAAATACAAAGAAGGAAGACATGTTACATGGTGGAGAAGCTGGGCTTGCTCAGATTCTGTGATGAAGTTGGGGATGTAATAAAGAGTGGGTAGAGTCCCCACAATGAAGTCGTCCAGCTGCAACCTCTTTTCTTCTTTCCCTTCCATCTTGTGGTCTATCAATGGAGTTCTGTTTAGGGTTTACATACGATCAAGAAATTTTTTAGTGTTTTTTTTTTTTTTTTTTGAGTGCATATGATAAGAAAATTTAGACTTGGGATTTGGCAGGAGTGCGGCTGTGCAACGGATGGGCGACCACCCCACCCCACAGGAAATTAATTTAATATCATGGTGGGCCGCCCACTTGTCACCGATAGCAACAGATACCGCCCTCGATTTTAGCTGAAAGGCCGAGAAAGGTACGAATTAGACCGACACGCTTCCTGGTCGTAGCTACAGTTGTCCAGTCCGATGCGCGATTAAACAGCTCCTTCACGATTCCCGATTCACCATTCACCATTCACGATTCGTTAATCATTGCATTTGGGATTCTTATTAGCACAGAAAAGATATAAATATCAGTGGGAAGATACACGTTGGGCAGCGACTCAGCTGGTCTGCTACAGGAGTTGGTTGTCCCAGAGGAAGATTCGATGACTACCATTAGCGGGATAAGTAGTTGAGCTGAAAAAGGACCGTAATCATTAAAAAAAAAAAGAAGGGATTATAATGGCCACGAATTTAATTATATGCTAAAATCTATAGAGATAAGGATACAAATGAGTTAATAGTTTGGATATAAATATAGATGTAAATGAGATAATTAAACTTTATAAACCATCAAATCATAGGAATCACTATATGAAAAGTAATATAAGTTAAAAGACATGTTAATATTTATTTTTTTCGGAGCTAGCGAGAGTTATACAAAATTAAATAGAATTTTAAACAAAACTGGATATTTGAATTGGATAATTATCTGTTTATATTTATTTTTTTTTATAGATATGGATATAAATATTAGTATCCATATTTTGATAGAATAGAATGATATTATCGGTAGTCGAAGAAAGTTCGTGTAGATATATAATTTTATATTTTGCTGGTTATCTGGGCGGTGGTGGAGAAAATAGATATTATCGGAGAAGTCCACGTCCGCCAGCGTGTCTGGGTCTTCCAACGCGTCCGGGCTCCTCCCTGGGCCACCAATGCACGGGAACGTGTATTGCCAGCTTATAGGGCAACCATCTTGGACCACCAAATAGTTCAATTTCAATAAGCTATTAAAAAAGATGACTAATATGTAGCAAAAAAAATATGAAACACGATGATGAATGCAAAGTACCTTGAAAGTAATCATTTTTGAGGACCGCCAAGTTATTTAAAAACGACGTTTATTTTTTGATGATGTCGAGAAATAAAGCCCTAATCATCTGTCACCAACGGGTACCCTTTTGTAGCGCACACAGACCATAAAATTGATGCCAGCATCCATAAATATAACTCTTGAGACGCAAACAGGTACTCAGAAATTGTAATCGACAGTCATCTTCTAGAGGCCTTTTAGGAATTCTCGAAAGCATAGCTCCAGTCTTTTTTTGCCCCAACAAGGTTGCCAAATGGATTTTTTTGTTCTTAAGTAATACCTAGGAATCGAACTTTCGACCTCCTCCATGAACAAAGAGGTGCCGACAGAACCGAGTCATCTAAGTCGACTATGAAGTTCGATCTTTGGATTTTAGCCGCAACCTAAACAGCATATCACATTCAATCAGAAAGACAATGCTCGTTGTAACCACCGACTACTTTCTTCCATGTTGATGCTTGACATATACGCAGTCTACTAAAAGTTACCTCACTACCCAATATCTATCAACCACTACAATCAATTGCTCCATAACTTAAAAAGTCTTTGGTAAGAAATATATACCATACCCTACAACAAAAAAATACATATACCATACCTTCCATCACCGCAGATTTACCCTGAATATCAGTCCTTTTCCCTGTAAGACAACAATGCTGCCGTTATTGGTCTTCTGTTTGCTACCTTAAGCAGCATGATCACAATTAAAAAGGAAGAATATTTCTAATTGGCACGGTGTATCCTGTAATGGTGCTGGTTAACTATGCGGGCAACTTGTTTGTCCTTTGGCTAGTAGCACTGATTCAGCAGACAAAATACAAAATGAATCTACAAGGTATGAGAAACAATTTCCATATACTGCCCAAAATTGCAACAGAGAACAAAGATCAAGCACCATTTCATTGTGCTCAAAACACTGGCGTCCATTACCAGATATGCCAGTGATTTTAGAATGTTGGTTTTCAACTGTCAACCATAGATGAAAAATAAAACCAACTTCATGTTCAATTTGATTTATATTACAATCCATCATATGAAAAAAGAAGCTCGATATAACAAACAAACACGCTAGTTAAAGTATAAGAAGCTGAAGAATGAAATGATTTCGAGCCAATGAACAAAATATTTGAAAGTTTACACAATATTGCTTTCTACCACGCTTTCACATTAATTTCATGACATCAGACTCCTCCAAAACACTTCACTCTTTGATAAAATTGAGGGAGAGAGACCACCTCCGATAATCATAGAGTTAAAGCAATTCTTTTTTTTAAAAAAAAGAAGAGGAGCATCATTTAGCTTTTCTTGTAAAGGATATTAAATGCAACAAGGAACAGGATGGAAATTCATGGATAATATGAAACATCCTACATTTTTATGTACACCAATACCCTGTATCACCCATTCTTCCAAAACATTTTTCTGACTAATTATGATCTAACTATCTCCTCATCTGTGTCAAAATATCTGCAGGGGTTCTTCCAGCAGCACTGTTTCCACCAAATGCAGAGAAACCACCTGCCTGATTGCTGCTAAAGCCCCCAAAACCACCTGCTCCAATACAAACATAAGAAGAAAATTCAGTGTCAATTAGTTTTTAAATTGGGAACAGGCATACCATCAGGGATTCGAGTATAGCTAAAAATGGCAAGAGTAAATTAAGAATTTAGCGACAAGTGCAGCTTGGCTTGGGTTGCCTCCTCAAAACTAGGTCACAGAAATATGCATTTTAGGGGGATAATGAAGAAAGCAATTACACTACTCCATGAGAGATACATTTAGACCTAGCTATATTTGTAATAGAATGGATTCCAAATATCAATTCCAGCATTATGGGTAGCAAAACACAGAAACATAGTATACAGCAATGCAGAATACTTAGTCTAAACATCTGCAAAATTGAAATGAAAAATTAATGTCAACATAAAATAAAGAATACAAAAGGTAACTCAGTTATTGTGATATTAATCTGCATGAGACAAAAGGATCTTATCATTCTTGTTAGGCCCAAGCATGGACTCTGAAGTACTTAAATATGGAAATGCAGGATCTTTTTAGCTGGGTTCTACTTCTAAATTACAACAAATTTAACAGATGATAGTTGCTAAGACTAATCAGGTATGAGTTTACATGCCCTTTGATCATCAATTAGACTACCACTTACAGACGATAAGAACACATATATCCTACCTCCTGGGAACCCACCACCTCCAAAGCCCCCTCCTGTAGAAGCAGCACCAGCAAAGCCACCACTAGCAGAGGCAACAGCAGCAAAGCCTCCTGCACCAGCACCAGAAAAGCCACCACCACTGGAAGCAAGAGCCGCAAAGCCCCCTCCTGTAGCAGCACCAGCAAAGCCACCACCAGTTGAGGCAACAGCAGCAAAACCACCTCCCGTAGCAGCACCAGCAAACCCTCCACTCTTGGAAGCAAGAGAGGCAAAACCCCCTCCTGTAGCAGCTGCTGAAAATCCTCCACCATTAAAAGCACCTGCAGAAGCAAATCCAAAACCCTGTACACCAGCACCAAGCTGTCGCGATTGTCCAAAAGCACCCAGAACTGATCCAAGTGCCTGCTGTCCAGCTCCAATTTGTGCCGGTTGTCCAAACCCACTAAATCCACCAGAACCACCTCCAGAAAATGCACCTGAACTCAATGATTCTGGTGGTTGTACTGGTTGGGCAGATGGGAGATTTAAAGATGGGGGACGGAAGAGTTCCCCTGGAGTTGCTGTCAGAGTAAAAGGAGGGCTTGCAATGCTTGTGTTGGCTGCAACAATTGAACCACCAAAAGGGTTGGTTTTAGCTGCACTTGAAGGTGGCGTTGATCCAAGCCCAAACCCACCAAGAGCTCCAAAATTCAGCACATTACTTGTGACTGGAGCCTCCTCTTCCATTTCATCTTCTTGAGATACAGTATCCAAGTAGTCTCCATTGGTTTCTATGGCCGTGGTGCTCACAGGAGGTGCCAGGTCAGCTTGTGTCATAGGTGGGGTGTTAGATAAGCTTCCACTGGTTGCTGGAACCGAACTGGGTTTCTTATCAAAAGCCAATCCAACTGAAGCCTCGCTTGCAGTTGTCTGTGATGTAGCTGGTTCAAGTTTAGAAGTAACATTACTCATGTGTGATGAAACCTCAATTATGGGCGCCTGTGATGGAGTTTGTTCAGATAGAGAATTAGCCTCGTTAGGATGTGAAGGGGCAGAGGATTCCCTATCTGCAGATGACATAGAAGGCAGTGAAAACAGTAATTTCTGAGATTGACTGGAAGAAAGAGAAGACTGACAAGAAGCAACCAATGTTGACGCTGACACTGAAGTTGCTTGAATAGTTTCTGCTATGGAATTAGTTTTAAATGATGATTCTCCAAAAGCAACAGCTGATAATATGGAGGGTGCCAAGGATGGTGCAGTCGGTGTGGAAATACTAGACAAGGTGTGAGCAGCAGAAAATGAAAAAGGTAAGGAAGAAGTTGAAACTGATGCTCTTGACCGAGGTGCAACAGTGGAAGCAGTTTCAGTTGACTGGATTCTGCTTGTTATCTTCTCAGTTTGAGCAGTACTTTGGCTTGCATCAGGAAACCAGATGGAAGATACAGAAGAAAGAGATGATATATTACTTTCTTTTGATGACGCAGACAAGCTTTGTGGAGAAATAGCCTCTTGTTTCATGTTTCCTGGGAATGTCTTGGCCAGATTGTCCTCTCTGGTGCTCAGATTCAGTTGCTTGCTTGCTTGACCATTTGCCTCCACTGTTAAAGTGGCCTTCACAGGCGACATGCTGCTGGAGAATATCGTAGAAGTTGACATAGGAGTAGATGTTCCTACATGAATATTAGATACTGTTTTGGGGATTGAGACAGAGTTGGCAGTCCAAGATGACTGACTCCCCATCCGAGCCACTCCAATGCTTGCCCAGTTAGGTGAATCAAACTTTTCATTACTCTGGGCATGGCTGAATAGTGACGGTGATGGGGCCACCAACGTCAACGGTTGAGTACTTATCTGCGTCTCCTGATTTGAATAAGACTTTGATATCAGGGTTTGGGATGACCCCGACAATTCCTTTGCCCATTTGAACAGAGAACCTGATTGAGATTCGAAGGCTTGATTTAGTGGCTTTTCTTGATTTCCTACAGAACAAAATAAATATGGAACCATATATAAGCAGACTCATGATTAGGCAGTGGATACTTTCATCATTTTTTTAAATTTACATTTTTATGAAATTACATAGTTTAACAAGTTACCTTGAGTGTATGCATGAGACTGAAACTTGCTTGCAGATGAGACTGAGGAAGAAGATACAGGAGTTCCATTACTTTTTTGCTGGATGATAGCAAGTGCTTCCATTTGAGAATCAAATTCTTCCTTGGTTTTCCTGAAAGGGTTGATTGCATTGACTCTTAAACGTTCTTGCTGTGACGCTCTTTTGACAGTGGTCTTTCGAGGCTCAAAACTAGCCCAACTCTGCAAAATGTTAATTATTTAACCTCTTATTTGTTCTACCTTATAACTACAAAACTTTAAACATATTATAAGAACTTCTAAAGTTTCAAAAGAACTATAAAAGAAATTGGAGAACTATAAAAGTTTCCAAGTCAGACTTCGAACAAAGAAACCAGAACAGGATCTCAATATTATCCTTACAAGAGTGACATGTTAAATTTGCAGACTTTCTCTTCCATAATAGATAATAAGTTCAATGGTAAGTCCTGAATCATATTAGTTGTAATTAATCCCCACTCCTTCCAAGAGCATCTTCCTGGTTTAATATGATGACTGATAATTACTATTATGGCTTTTTCATATGAATTAGCTTAGGAGTGACCTTTATCAAACTGAAGCTTAAACAACTGTGTAATATTTAATCAACTTCATTTGATTTCCATACAAAAACATCGATAAATTATTTGGTAGCGGAGTATTAAATATTATTTTTGTAACTTTTCTCAATATTGTTAAGCCTTACCTCCTTGTCCCTAAACCTTTAATACAAATCTAGGTCCCTTTCATAATCTTTGTTGCGCTAGACATATCATTGTTTGAACGGTCCTCCAGCTATCATGATTTTGAGGTGTTGATGCATCTTACATTATATCAGAATACATAATATATCGCAATTGTTAAGGCAAAGTAAAAACCTGTATATTTTAGCACATGTATTGAAATGTAACAACCTTGCACATTAGTATTCCTTCAAACATTGCATACAACCAGTGACTTAACAAGCAACATGATACAAACTGATACAATTGTACCAAGTAAACCTATTTATCATTGTATAAAGCAAGCTGTATATCTTAATAATATTATCTTAATAATAGAAAAAAGGGTAATACCAACGTTCAAACTATCATAAAATTTTTACCAGAGGTCTCAAGGTAAACCCACAAACACCTCTCAAATTCAAACTATGCAACCTTAAATTTTGTTTCATACATCTTCATCAACTCCTTTAACATTCCATTAATTTCATCACCTTTTCTTGGAGTACAAGAATACTACAGCATATACAGCTAGGTTGGCTAGAGCTACATAGAATTACATACTACTTGCTCCCTAGTGATAGAAGCAAATGAAGGTAAAGATCTTGTCATAGTATCCAAGTTTAGATCAGAACATAACTAAAGGATTACGGTGGAAGCTACAAGAATAATTATTTAGTCCAGAAGGAATCTCAACAATATCATGGAAAGAACAGAAGAGGATATAGGTTAAAAACAAGCAAGCATATGCATCATGAAGAGTTAAGAAATAGATAAAATTTGGACATTACTTTATCCAATGAGTCTCTCCTCCTCCTTGCAGTTTCTGGTTCAAAACCCTTCAGAACACTCAATGTGCTTCTCCTAGGACGTTCATTGCTTGAAGTAAATGTTAATGGTGAAATTCTCTTGACAGAATCTGGAGCAAGGCCAATTCTTCTAGTATCAGGAGACTGGAAAGCATCAGCTTCATGAGCAAGACCAATTGATTCAAATAATTCTGTTGTTACACTCGCTCTCTTTACAGAAGGTGAGTTTATATTAAGCATGGTCATCTGTTTTGAGAGGCATTGAGATAGTTGCTCTGCTGCTGCTAATTGTGAATTCAAAGTATTGTATACACTGTGCAAGGATTGAATATGCCTGCGGACAATATTATAATGATCAAAAAATCCAGTAGTTCTTAAACATCAAAGACAATGAATGGATAAATACATGGGTGGGGAAATCTAAAATCACAAACCATGACTTATGTCACACAGAATACCAGAAAAGCAAATTTCTCAAAGGTCGTCGTACAAACCCAAAAGCAATTTCAATTTCTAATAAAACTTTGAAAAGAGAAACGTCGACTTTGCCAAAGAGATTTCATTGATCAAAATGTTGGTTCTTATGTAAACATACAGTAGTTTAAAATGGAGAGTTGCTCCTGAAAATAGTGTCGGCAATCTGGTTCCTAAAATACGATGCATCTGGAAGGATGTGAAAGTAAATTTGCTGGAATTGCAAGCATTTGATAGTAGCATTTGAAGCAGCTTACATGTCACCATACTAAGTAAACCTGCTTACCAGATACAACAAAAAAAAAAAGTAGAGAAGGCTCTTTCGGAATTATCTTCTTATTTCCTTATTTATTTATAAATTATGTTTAGTAACAGAATAATTATGAATTCGAACCCAGAATGAACATAAGATAAGAATCACTCTCAAGGGTGCATATAAACATGCGCAAAAAAAAAAAGAAAAAAAAAACAAGAAACTTCTTGGTGCTCCATGCTCACTTCCACTGGTTCAACCATATGCCCTACAAAAGTGATGGTATCTGCTTTTGGCACTTTTAGCCATCCAGATACAGATTTAATGAAGACTATTTTCTACCTCTCTCCAACGCAATTTCCAAAAAGAAATTCTACAAAACGCAAGCAGTGGTTCTCTCTATTTATCAAGGAAATTATCAAGTATTTGTGCTAGAAAAGTACATATAAAACATCTCTTATGGTCATCCCTAAGACGTGCTTAAATGTCTGTGTTATTTCCATCACCCAAATTCATACAGGGCATACTAGTGGTTAGGTCAGTTGGGCAGAATACGGGATAGTTTAGTAGAGACTTAGTTTGATCCATGCAGTAAATGTCTCTTAGATAAGCTGAACAGCTTATTTATCATTTTAACTTCTTTCAAACAGATAGAAGAAAATGGGAGAAGCAAGAGAAACAAAAGTAATGGATAGATGCATACATATATGGTTACGTATATACATACATATGTACATATATATGAATTTTCCAACCTAAGCATGTCTTGCTGTAATTTATGAACGTAGATGAGCTAACATGCTTTGCTTTCAAGTAGTGTGTCATCATACAAGAAATGATTTTTGCTCGAGAACTAGAGAAATTACAAATAATTTGTTGAATCATCGATTGGCTCTTGCCAGTTTGAAAATAAGCATATATGGCTTCTTTTTATTTTCACCAATTTTCATTCAAAATATAAATTATGCAAGTAATTCTTAAGCAGCTTGCATTTGCTCAAGCAAGGCCTGAATATAAGCAGATTAGCCTTCATCAAAAGTTGATTTAGCCAAGCATGAACTCAGCTCGTAGGCTGAAAAAAGTTTGGCCAGATAAGGCTTGAAATTGAGTGTATCATATGTAGTATATATTTAAGTGTCATGTGATCAACCATCGGAATAGATCATTTGGCTGATGTTTTGGGCGTTTAGGGTAAGATTAAGGCTTTGATTTGTGGGCTATTTGAATTGTCCAAATTAGATTAATCCTTGGTTCAAGCTTGAACCTAGCCATGATTCAAGTTTGTACTGAGCTTGTTTCATGCTTGAACCAAGTTCACAGAGAAGCTTGATACAAGCTCAAATGGTTTCAGCTCATTTAATGTTATTAATCCGATTACAACAAGCACATGTTTGGCTCAGTAATAACTAAACCAAGCTTGATCTCAAGTTTTAGGCTCAAAACTAAATTCAAGCCAAGCTTGTTAAGATCTAGGCTCGATCAAGCTTAGCTCAATTACACTCCTACTTTTTAGTATGGTATGCCATACCAGTCCGAGTCGGTGCATACTAGGCATACCGTATCGTATCGGTACCGAACCGATACGCAATACAGAGAGCATACGAGTATCAATACGCCGAACTAACGCCCATACTAGTCATAAGGACACTATACAAGATTGTACCAGTAGAGGATTCGATACCGAGATTGCAAACCATACTTTTTACCATTCCATTTTTTTAATTTTTTACAACGTTTTATTATTTTTAACTTGTGAATACAATAATGCCCTAAAATCCAATTCATGGTAAGGTATACACCAGCCAATGAACATACAGCAATGCTAGTATTTTAACCTTCCTAGGAAACATGAAACTACAAACTGAAATTTAATTTATATGAAGCAGTCAGCAAAGAGGAATGCAAACAAGAAATTTGTCATTCAACCTTATTATATGCTTGTTTGATAAAAGTGGACCAGAAGTTGGGGAAGTCATAGAGGGTCCACTTCCAGGAGATGAATTCAACTAAACAAACTCTAGCCACTTCTTAAAACTTACAAGTGACCATGTTCAAACTTTTTGTCATTACAACCTAATCAAAGAAGTTTGATCAAAACAGATACAAGTGATCATAGTTGACAGTATCTGACAAGTTTGACCATAGTTGACTAAATCACTTTTGTTGTAAAAAAACTTTTTTCTGAATGCACTTCCAGCACATAAGCAACAGAATGCAACTCCATTGATCATGTTCTAATATAAGTTGGAAACATGCTAAAATTATAAATTTTATAAGTTGATGTAAATACATAACCTACTGAAATATAGACAGTTCTAACTAGTGAAAAAGCAACGTCATCCTCCATATAACACAAAAACTTCTTAAGACAACATAGTTGGAAAGCAGGCACACTAAAAGAAATAAATGTTAAACTTCTATAAATTTCAAGAACTTATGGCTATTCAGAACTAAGCATTAAGTGGTTGCATATTAGACATGACTTTCATCTATATCAAATGAATATATCTGCCATTGCTGATGGACTGTATTCATAATATACCTTGATGACCCCATACTATTACGAAAAGCTCTCCGTCCTGGAGGAACTCTGCCACTTTCACCAAATCTGTTTATTTCAAGTGAATTGAAATGCCTCTCTAGTTCTATAAGCTGATTAGTCAACTTCTGAATGAACAAATACACATAAGAATTACAAAGATTTTTTAAAAAAAAGGAAAGAAATCATTCTCAACACAGTTTTGTGAAATTGACCTGGTTTGCATTTAAAATTTGCTGCCGCTTCAGTTCAAATTCCGGGCTTAACTTCTGCTGGTTCCATATATCCCAATATTTTCCATTGGAAGCTTGTCTAACAATGCCTTCCATGTAGAGTTGCCGAGCCGAAACTGGATATATAAGAAGAAAAAATGTTTTGGACATGACTAACAACCATATCAGACAGCTAGCATCACTTTAAAAACATAAACATGGAAGAGGAAGTTATTTTCTAAAGGAAAACTACAAATAAATGCCAAAATTATAGACAGCTCAAAAAGAAAAAACTGACAGCAATATACATATAGTACGTAAGAAAAAGTGAACAAAAAATGTTCTCAAGGTCCCATGGGAAATGAAACTTGATTGCATTGCAATTTGATGAAGTTATATACCTCCTTTAAATCGGAACAGGAGTAAGGCTAATTCTATGGGAAAGAGGACCATATCTTTTCTTCTAATAATGTTATAAATCTTCTTCACTTATCAAAGAAAGCATTGTTGAGAAGCTTTAATCATAAGGTGCTGCAATTTCTTAGTAGTATTGAATTGAAAACCAAGGGAGGTGCTAATTTCTACCTAAGTTTAGACATAAGTCAACCAAATTTTGTCACATTTGCATTTAATTAATTGTTCTTTTAAGTGTACAGATCTAGAATTCAAATTAAAGAGGAAAAAATATTAAGAAAAGCAGAGATATAATCACTGTTACAATTTCAGCTGTGCTTTTGGGTGAAGCATCAAGTTAAATTGGTATAAAGCTTGAAACAACTAATCCATGATTTAATCCCTTGAATTGGAAATTGAAACCAGGTTAGAAATTATTAGTGATTATTGTCTAAAATCCACTACTTTATACCAAGTCAAGGCGGAGTGGTTGAATTAAGAGATGGGAAAAGTTACAAATACAAAGGATGATTCAAACTAGAATTAGCTAATAAAAGTTTAAAGATGCAGCTGGAACTGAAACCGATCTATTTCCCTCAAACCCAATATTAACTTGGGTAATTTCTGACAATCTTAACCCAAATTAAACAGTTTCTGTCCAACTTCGGTAGATTCTGACAATTTCAGAGGAAATCAACCACTTTCAACTAAAATTGATTGATGTGGGGCTTAAGACCTTGAGTTATTTCTTGGTTTTTTGACTAGATCTAAAAGCATATAAGCATTGCTTACAAAAACAAAAATAAAAAAAATTATTTTTTTGATTTCTTGGTTATTTAAAATTCATGGAAACCTTGCACAACTTGGTATCCCTGCTTTACATCAATAAGTATCAGTAAACATAACAAATTAGGTTATTTGTTTATATAAAACTAAAAAAAATGTTATTTTGATGAGAATGCTATGTTTTGCATGAAGGATTTAACTGATAGTATATAATAATTTTAATATTTCCAAGGTTCACAAAATTGGCACAGGACCCTTTACAACTACCATCTCAATATAGTGTCAGTACGCTGGGTACGGGTTCCGTTGGGCATACCGATTCTTGGTATGCCTCTCATATCGCACACCAATTCGGTACCGATATGGTACAATATGCCTAGTACATATCGGTATGGACGGATATCGCATAGCATGAATCTTTCTTTAGTCTAATTTGATCTACTTTTCCATTTTTAATTTTTTCAATTTTATTATTTTTTTATTGTAAAACTTCAAATGTTTGGATATAAATGTTATATTTGGTGTTCAAGATTCCTACCAAATGAAACGTTATGATTTAAAATGGAGTCTACTGTCTATTTTTCTTCTTCCCCCTTTTTTGAGCTTTTTTGCCCTTCCTCAAGGTCCAAACACCAAAGATATGCATAACAATTTAAAGGCTCCAAGTAATACAATATTCTCTAAAATGGAGCAAAATGTATGTTCAACTTGTTTATTTTATTTTTCAGATATTGAAAGTCAGCAGAAAGATTAATTTAAGATTAGTACACGAATTTTAGACAGTTCATTCATGGTGCTTGGACAAGTGAAGCAGGGTTCTAAATATTATCAGTTTCTGAGAATAAATGAGACTATTAGCAACTTGAGTCACAAACTTGCCACATGTCTGTTTCTAGAGACTTAACTAGCACATGTCTGTGTCTGAAACTTGCATACAAGCTTCTTGAGCTTCTGCAGATTATGTCTATGAAAGCAGCAGCTTCTCATTCAGAAAGTTATGATACACTAGATCAATCTAAGTTTGCCGTAAGTTCATGCCACTAATTCCTCCAAGTAATGCCAAAGACTTCCAGAATGATTCATTTAAACACTCATATAAATCGTACCACACAGATAAGAATGTCAGTAATAATCATATCTAAGAGCAACCAAATCTAAATGACTGCACGCAATAGTACATACCCTGCAACATCTTATTCTGAAGCTCTTGAATCTCCATGAGCTGTTGCTCTACTTTGCTCTACAATGTCGAGAAACAGAACCTTTCAAACATTTGGAAGAATATTATAGAAAGGAAAGAACACAAACACATAAAACCTGTTCGCACACTGAACGAGATATCTGAAAAGATGGAAATCTACCCTGCATATGCCGGATAATGCTGAAAGATTTTGTAGTCCCTCCTCCAATGCCAAAAGTGAACTTTGCTGGAAAACAGTGCAGGCATCCCTGAACCCATCCTCTCGTTCTATGAATGATAAGAGAGTGTCAAGCTCCTTAGTCATATCTTTCACCTGACCAAAACATTAAAAATGATTGAGGCAAACTAGAGCAGATCTTTAGGAAAGAAAGTTGAACAAATTCCTCAATTACTAAAATGCCTGAATATATGACAATCAAACAATGTGAGCACAGAAGAGAGGGAGAGAGACTATGGTAAGGTCAACTGAATTCAAGACCAAATCTGGTCAGGTAAAATTTGAAGATGGAGGTTCAGAAAACACAAAGATCCAAAATGATGAGCTGATCCAGTTCATATACTAGCACCTGAACCATGCATGCACAAACATGAATATGAAGAATAGTAAGATGGGCTAGTATTTCAAGACAGAATACTCAAACATGCTGCACATAAGTAGACCAAAACTATTAAATAAATACATAACATATATCAAGTTATTGAGATATTAAAGGCAATGTGATTCACAAAGGTTCCCAAAATCAGGAGGTTTATGGAAACCTTACATTATAGAACTCCTTTGACAACGCTGGCTCAGGGTCCAACATCTGAGGAGACTTGGAAGTTCTGAAATTGTCAAGTGAAGGTTGCACCCTGGAATATACTGGCTTACCCACCATAGTTCTTTCTTGTTCCATAACAACAGAGCCACGAACAGTAGGCACAGTTTCTGCATTTCCTGTCTTAGTCCATGGGGCTGTAACACCTTCGTTCTGAGCAGCTTTATATGAGAACATCAAAGATGATGATTCCCTACTGGAGCCCTTCAAATTAGCACTAGAAGGAAGATCAGCTGAAAGCCTGTTGTTTGAAGAAAAGGACAATGATTTATTTCTTAATCCAACCTCAGCCTTTTCTTGGGTATTACTAGGAAATGATCCCCCAGAAGCTAATGCTAATGATTTTGCACTAAAACCATCGGCAGCAACGGACTTCCCAGTGGCTGGTGGTCCATATGAAACCCCCTCAGTTTTATTTAAGCTGAAAAGTCCCTTACCCGCCTCACTGCTTTTCACAACACTTTTAGCACGGGCTTGCCAGGTTGCTTCACTTGATATACCATCTACCATGGAAGTAGTACTTGCACCCTTTCCAGGCAAAGACAAATTAAGTTCCTGCATGCCAGGCTTGGCATCATCTCTTAGGGCCAAACCAGGGCCTTGGATTTGAGGTGACTCCACTGGCAGTTGATTAAAATTTAAAACTTGTCCAGTGCCAGACCCAAAGAGTGAACCACCACAGCTTTGCTCTTTCCTGCCAGGGGGCATGTGGTCTTGCCTCCCGACTTCACATGTGCCTTTGTTTCCAATACTTTTCAATTCTTTACCTGCAGAATTTTATTTCTAAGTTTATATCAGAATTTTATGTCTAGGCTCTACATTCCCTTTCTAAGTACTGAGAAATGCTCTAGTGTTAGTTCAAAAATTTAATATATAACAAAAAGAAATTTCCAAAAGATGCAGATATTACTAATCGGGAACTGTTTCCCTCCGGTAGCACTTACTTGTATCTACAATAGATGCTTCAGTAGTGATTTGTTTTATCCTGTCATTAGAAACTAAACCATCTATATCATCCTTTGGTCTTGAAGTGGTAGCAGGCAACTCATTTTCCAATAAAGTATTGGTCGAAAGTCTCACTTTCTCAGCCTTATAGTCATTGGTAGGAAGAAGGGAGGACTGAGGCAGATCTGAAGGTTCTGAAATTCTAAACAAAAAGATAACAGTAAGACAACAAAATACAAACAAATGCTAAGCCTTAACAATGATAACTTCCGAAAGTAGTGTGCCTAAATAAAAGTTTTACCTTGCAACATGGTACATTATAAGCTTTCCTTCACAAGTAAGACACAGAACAATACAGCGTGGAGACAGTTCTTTAGTTTGCAAGTCAAGTTGTATCTTAACTTTCTCATACACAGAAACTTTGTCGACACCAAACCCCAATATCAAATTGTCATTGCCATTTTCTGAAAAAGTAAAATATTATTCATAACAATCAAATCAAAGATGTGACATGCACCATAAATATATTGATATTATAAATTGTCTTCATCCTAAGTCCACATATTTGTTGGAATGCTCAATAAGCATCTGCATTTACTAATAATAAAGACATTAACATTATAAATTTTAAAATAACATGTTTTGAAAGCTTAACATGGACTAATTACTAGTTGATCACAGAAAACAAAATCAACATAATTAATTCTTATTGGTGGGGACAAGAATGAATAAACTTCAATGAGATCCATGAAAGATCACAAGGAACCAGCAAGATTTGTCTTAATCACATGTTAACTAACTTGAACATCTTGCCCTGACTTGAAGTTAAAATTGCTCAAAAATTAAATAAAATGAGTGTTATTAAATATGCCTTCATTCCATATTAAGAAAAACATGCTTGAATATTAAAAAGCTTAAACCATGAGTAAGGCTGGAGGGGAAAAACTGAGATATCAGCATCAGTGTTACAGTTCAGAGCTCATGCTTTTGCAGAGTGGAGCATCATACTAATTTGTGAGACAACTAACTTCAGAACCATAAGAAAAATTTCCAGCATTAACTAAATAAATTGTTAAACATGTGTTAGTTGAGATAATACTCTTCTACATAAGTTTACCAGAACAGTTGTGCGAATATTTGCTCACAGATTTAAAATGTTGTGTCAGACTAGAGAGAAGTATGACATTAATCTTAATGATAATGGATATTTTGTTCATGACAGCATATTTTATACATTATCAGAAGGCATCTAACACATCATGCATGACCGTCATTTTGTTTTTCTATCTCCGTATTTAACTTTTATATTTTGACAGATGAAGGTTGTACCTTCATGAAGTTCTAAAAAAATTGTGCCAGATCGAGATAGTTAATTATTTTAACTGAATTTGACCTGCGATAAAGTTTACATTCTCGAGTGCTTCCCAACCCAGTTCACCACAAGATAGTGAAAAGAAGCCTTTGAAAGCATTTAGGTGTTTTGGTGTGGGTTTAGGATGAAAATATAGGTAACTCAAGTTTCTACCCTGTCATAAGAGAATATTTATGTAACCTAAAATGTTGGAATGACATAACTCTTAGCATCTTTAGGACCATGTAGGTCAGCATTATGTTGTTCAAGTAGTCCATGCACTCCAATTGTATTTTTTTCTCCCAATTCTTTCTGTTTGTATGAGATTCTAAAATTATTAAGGTCTGCTATACTTGCCCATGATTCATACATTAATGCTATACTGTCATGATTAATAAGGATTTTGCCACCAAATCTGACCTCCATTAAATATTGATGATTATTAGAAAAATTATGACTCAATTCTCTTCTACAGCAATCCATGGTTGGCAACAATTTACAACAAAAAATAAAATCATTATGAAAACAATACCATTTTAAGAAACTAAAGGTGTTAGGTTTTACGGATTTAATTTTCCCTGTATGAAGCAACAAATATGAAATCATATGGCATTTCTCATAGATATGACACCACCCTCCCACACACTAGGAGTATCAGCCTCAGTGGTAGACATTGAAACCATGCATCTTACAGGTAAGTTAGCTAGAATATACATTTCTATTCATCCACCATGTACGGTTTTAACATGCATAAGCTTTGATTTTTGCAACAAAATACCAAAAAAAATTTCAAGCTTGTTCATGCTTATTACAATTTTAATGTTCATTAGCTAGAAAAATAAATGATAGTCAAATGTATAACGTGTTCAACAAAAATAGTCAAATGTATAACATGTCCAACAAAAATACATAAGTCCATGCTCCCATAAGTAACTGATTTTGAGAGTCAAGTAAAAGCATCAAAGAAACCAGGAATATGAATTAGAAAATGATAGCAAAAAAGGGGTATTCACAAAAAAAAAAGAAAAAGAAATTACCTTGCAGATCAACCCTAGGAGTATACTTATCATTTTGAAATTCAAGGAATACCACTTCCCTTGTGTTGTCATCTTCTGACCACTTCAATAATCGAACATGCTGATCAATATTCTTTTTGTTAGCAGCAAGAACAAGCTCCCTGTTAGGGAAAAAATGCATTGTTCATCAATAAGAAAGAAAAACAACTACCAGCAAGAAGTATTACAAGAAAAAGGCATACCAAATGTAAATACAAAAAGTGCAATGTTAGCTTACTTCACATATCTGCCAATCATAATAGGAAAAAAAATCACTTGACAATGTGGCACGTTGTATTGCTCCCTCTTTGGGCTGACGCCTTACAAGCAGCCAGAGAAAGGTGCAACAGATTAAGTGTTACATAGGCTACCTTTTCAGGGAGATTTCTAAGTAGTGAAATCATATCCCATAATTAAATCAATTACTTAATAAATTGTGTTTAAAGTTGAGGATTATTCAAAATTCAGAAATATCATGACAGGCATTACACATTAAGGACAATGTGTTCCTGATAGGTGTGAGAATAAAACACAGCATCCGAACTGCACATATATTACATCTCAACATTTTATATAGATAAAGTAACTAGACAGTCCATTAATAATTTACTTATGACAATTAACAATCCGAATGTTGAAGGCATTGGCTATAAAACAAAAGAACATCCACTTGACTATAATCAATAAGCCTTGAACATATAAACATCATAACAAAACAAGCCTTGAGCACATAAATAGTAATGTTGTTGAACTTTATTGCGGCACAAGCACACGCTAGGATATATTACAAAATTTCAAGCAAAGACAAGTTTCTGCCATACCAGTGATCCAAATAACTTGAAAGTAAATAAGGCCCAAGTCCAGTGGGCAATATATCATCCAGAATACCTTCAAATAGATCGGGGAAGGAAAAGATTACTAGCTTGGATGTTTCCTGGAAGAAAAAAGGAAGCATCAGTAAGATGAATCAAATTCATATCAAAGGCATAAAAGGCACAACAATGAACATAATGCAGCACCAAAGAGAGGAGATTTTTTTCTGCACCCATCCATGGCCTCCATCCCTCTCCCTCCCTTCCCCTTTCTCTCTCTCTTCCTCTCTTTCCTTCTCTCTCTTCCCCTCCCTCACAGGTTTCTCGATGTGAAGGCCGGAATCATCCCGGTCTGCAGCCGTTACAGCTTGATACGCCTCGAACTGAATGGTTCGAGACGGTTCCACCGACATTGATCTAAACTATACATTGATGATATCCATTGAACCATCAAATAGCCTTATGAAATAATCAAACAAGGAATGAGACATAAGAGTTTTGATTAAAGGTGGTGATTTACAGAAAATATGTTAACTGAGTACTCTGATGAAGAATAATTTTCAAAGAACCTAAATGAATGTACCACAAGATAGTTATCATACAAAGGTAAAGAAAGATGCAAAATGGACTCAAAAGCATTGTGGCATTTCAAATCCATAAAAAAAGGCAGCCTAGTGCACGAGGCACCCGCCATTGCAAGGTTTGGGGAGGGTCAGATGTACACAACCTAACCCCCACATGCAGAGAGGCAGTTCTTGCATCTCAAACAAGTGACCTCCATGTAATAACGGAGAAACCTTACCATTGCGCAAAGGCTCACCCTCTCAATACAAATACATGAAATACCATAAATAGTACAAAACGTTGATAGCATCGAGGCTGCCTGACATGGTTATCCAGCTATTTATTATAGTACGCTAATAAAGAAAATTTACTCTAATGGTGTAATATTTAAGATATCCACTAGATTCCTAACATGGTAATAACAAAATTTGAGACTTCCTGGTATCAACGATATCAACAACGGTTTAAGTTGAGAAAACAAAAAATCATTTGAGCTTACTACAAAGTATGATATTCCCTTCATGCTATCCTTTTTATGTAAAGAGACAACAATTAGGTAAATAAATGAATAAAGTAAATGAAAACAAAAGATACAAAATAATGATATCGAAAGTCATTTTTTATATACAAAACTGCAATCTTAGGTTGAACATGCAACTAATGGACTAACCTCAGTAAATTTACGCTCCTTGCTTGTGATCACTTGAACTAGGTAACCCTCTTCAATACCATCTTCATTAACTCGAAAGCAACCAATAATAATACTATCATCACGCACCCACTCAATGGAATCCACTGTTAAAAGTAAAAGAACTGTTCAGCATTCAAAAGTATAATCTATATCTTAAAGAATTTCAATTGGCACACCAAAAGGTGGTAAAAACAGATTAAAGGTTTGAAAATAAAGCATAAATCTAGTTGCAGTATCTCATGTTATGAACATATTGAACAATAACGATGCAAAGAGGATGCTAAATTTGTCTGAGTATTCCTCTGAAAGAAACCTCGAGAAATGTAATAAAGGTTGATCTCTAATTCCCTCTTCACAGATGATACGACAAATCAGAAGCTCCACACTACAGTTTTCTTTTATATTAGATCTTTCATTTATCTACACTTACATAATGGAAATGTGAATGTGACTGACTGCCATCCAATCAACCCACATTGCATGACCAGGCCTAACAGGGAAACGACGCCAGAAGGTGGGAGGAGGGGGAGAAGGGCATTGCTCCAGAAAACAATGATTAATGCTGACAATCAAGAGAGAGAAAGAGAGAGGGAAAAATGAAAAAGCAAATACTGTTGTCAGTCTTCTAAGAATTGAAGGATCTCGAGTCCAGTTTAAAAAGCCCTTAGAGTTCCGCTTCAACAAAAAAAAGGAATGCTCTGACTTGCATGGCACTTGTTCAGTGCCAGTAGTGCATATAATATGATCTCTTGCAAGACATCCATTGGATGTTCAACATGGGCATCCAACATCATCTCGTGTGACAATCACATGACACCATGGAAACAAACCTCCTGCAATTTTGAGAAGATCTGTCACACTAGGAAATTGTAATTAAACAAACATCTCCATGATCTCAAAGAAGCCTAATACTCATGGGAAAGAAAAATGCGAAACCTTTTCAGATCCTCTCCGGTTTGATATTGAACTGGAGAGGGGACCAAAATTGGACAGATTGCTTCGATTTCCAAGCTTTTCAAATTTTTGGGATTTCAAAGAGGAGCCAACATTTAATTTCCATATTTACTTGTCTCTCAAATTTTCTTTCTATGTGAAATCGCAGGAATTCAATGTAAAATTTTTAAAATTTTCAATCAAATTTTATTTAAATATCAAAGCATGATCACCCATTCTATATCTTTTCCTGAATTCAATGACATGCATAGCATGTCCCAGAACACAACTGCTTAACCATCTCTTCCTATTTTTGTTATGAATGAATTGAAATAATTTTAATCAGATGAATGGATCCAACATGATTGATCTCACACATGCAACTGCATGTGTCAAAATGTAGTTGTTCATAACTATAAGAGTCCTATGACATCTTGGTAGACTCCTAGTCAAATGTTGAATTTTGAGTGAACTTGGAAGTAGGTAAACTTGGTTTCCCTTTTAGCTTAACTAGGCCAAATGACTTTTATTTAGGCAGTTTATGGTTTCATTTTTGATACATTGATTGAAAAAAAAATCAAAAAAGTCAATTAGAATTATTAAAAAAATAGAAACATTACAGAATGATACATTTAAGTCAAGAAATATATTAGATATCATTTTTAACTAAATTATATTGTTTCACACTATTGGATGTATCATTTCCTATGTTGCATCAATTTAGGAATAGTTGTCGAGTTCTAATGTGTCTAAGAGTCCCAAAATTTTAGAATAAGAGCCATGACTCAAAATCCACGGGATATGGCCACTTTTGATTTTTCTGTAGAATGGGATGCACCATCGTCCTGCCCCATCCCGAACTATGGATGGGGTATATCTGAGGATGCACCAAACAAAATGCTAGGATGATGGTTGGGCAATCTCATCCCAATACATGGGAAGTGCCCCATCCCGACATTCCCCAAGATATCACACGAGGACTTGAATCCTCAAATAAGAACACTTGGTTCAAAAGCATCTAGAAATTGGAAGTAGGTATGTGCATATAACATCTAAACGCCATTAACAATTAGAGCCAATCATCACTTAACCTTTAGCATCTGGTGTGAACATTATACACCAAGGTTCGCCCTACTGGGCATACCATACCTACCGATACCGAACCAGTATGCAGTCTCGTACCATTCCGACACTTGGTACATCTCACTGTCTCATATTGTACCATGTACCGACACTGTAGTATGATAGAACCGGTACAGGGTTTACTACCAAGACGGCAAACCATGCTAGACAAATTTGCATATTGATTTATGTACACTTTTGTGGCCTTACCCCAAACCAGAGTTTGCAATCATGGTACTAGACCACAGATCAGTATCTAATCGACACACCCTATATTGAGTGTAATTATGATACATATCTCAGAATTGGTACTCACTACAAGGGGTACACCGAATCTAAGTCCCTGCCAATATGTTGTGATATGCCCCACACCCTGTGGTATGGTCTGATACAGCAGGCTATGCTCTAAAGTCATGCCAAAGATTAAAAATTAAATGTCATCAAAGTAAGGCAAAGCAAATTTTGGTCGATAAGACCTAATCATCAAATAGTAGTCAAAATGGAGACTAGCAATTAATTCTTTTAACAAACCTGATTAATAGAATCAGAGTTATCTATCAAGTGTCATTCTTTACTAAATCGCATGCATCAAATCTAGCTAAAATCTAATCATTATCATCCAATGTCTTCTGCATCATGCACAAAAGGCCCGCAGCACCTCATCCATCGTCTCCACCTACTTTGCCTATCTCCTACATCCACGAAGTGCCATCTCCATCCATTGCCAGCTTTCCCTAATTATAGCAGGACCCATCCTCTTGACATGGCCTATAACTAGCCAAGCTCCACCAATGTTGGTAATCCATTACCTCCTCCAATCCTCTCTCTCTCTCCCTAAGTCAAAAACTTTACTTTCCTCCAAATCATCTTGGAACATAATGTTGCAAGGGTTAGTAATCTTCCCAAAACCTATAAAATCTTAGTCTAAAGAAAATTCTTTTCAAGATTGGAAAAATTAGGAGATGACAAAAGAGATGGCATAGATAGTTTATAAGTACAACAAATTGAACCGCTATAAGTTGGGTGCAAATGGGTCGGGTTGGATCGGGGCACAAGTAAACCCGACTAGACCTGGTTCCTTATTTGGGTCCTAATGTTGACCCAAACCCAACCCCATAGAAGATTGGGTCGGATCGAGTCAGATCCACAGCCAAATGTTTTGTCCCAACAGGTCATTCAGGTCGGGTCGGGTCCATGTATGACTCAGTCCCAACCTAAAAAATTCGGATCTGGATTGAGTATGAGTCGGATCCAAGTCCATCAGCCCCCCTCTACTAATCACACGGTTAAGGCTAGAAAGATTAGCAAACATTCTGTCATTCAGCTTCCAGGCTTAGGGAACTTCTTGCTATTGGGACAATCTTATCCAGCAAATCAGAATATGTTAGTAAGCAACAAAATATGAATCCCTACAAGCATAGGGATTGCAAGCATTGTCTTTACACATAGAAAAGTATTGGGTTTGTTGATGTTAAATCTAGATTGTTGGAAGCAAATTCATAACTAGAAGAAGGGGTTAGGAGAAGGGTCTGAACCCTGAACACAATACAAGTTTAAAAGTTTAAACTTAAACAATATTTCCCCAGATGGAGTATAACAGCAAGACATGAAAGACTATATAACCATTACAAATATTTATCGGTACCTACTGAACGAGAACATGCAATTCAATCCAAATAGTTGACTTCCACCTCTAAGCATTTCAAAACAAATAAAGCTCTCTATTCTATCCAAACTGTTAACAACTATAAAAATGCCCAAGACCATGCAAATAGCATCATCATACAGTTTGCTTCAAAAAAATTTCTTTGGTCTATACCGGGTTCGGGTCGGGTCGTCGATAAGAAGGCCCAAATTCGACCGAGATAAAAAATGGGTCAGGTCAGATCGGGTGGGGTCAGAGTTCAGTAAACCCAGACCCAACCCGAAATGCGAAATGGGTCGAATTTTAAAACCCGATCCGGTCCTATGGCTCTTTCAAAGTAAGTTGGATCAGGTCTAAGCAAGTCAAATCGGGTCAAATCAAGTCACGGGTCAACTCGACCTATTTGCAGCCTTATATGTCCTTTTGGTCAAACTAAAACCTTATGTAGACGGCAAGTATAAAGGCTACATAATCACTTCAACTGAACTCATGATTTCAAAAACCCTATTCAGTCAACTCTTCCTTTGTAAGTACATCCATCCTCATCTTATGTTTGATGAACATGTTACATTACTTGTTCGAACTCTTTTTGATGCATCAAAGCATTATCTTTAGACACAGAAAGCTTCTCAAGCAATCAACATCACCCAACCAGTTAAGCGTCTAGCAATCACTAGCAAACAATGGCAGCAGCATAAGCCATGAAATTCACTCTACTCAAATACTAGAAATGCATTATTTTTCACATAATTTAAATGTTGAAACTCCAGGGGCTTAAATATAAGGCAATGTTGACTTAAACCATAAGAAAAGACCATGAGAAAAATAAACCCCTAAGTTGAATCAGTTCCGTGACAGACCTCCACATCATCAATGCCACTATATGTCGAGCACAATAAACATTACTTCGAGCAGAACACATGAACAATAACAGAATCTGCCAATTTCATCAAGCCTTGTGATTCCTCTCAATCTAAAAGACATTCTCACATCACTGACAGAATAACCTTGCCAGATCTTGAGGTACATGAACCACATGACAAATACTTTTCATCAGCATGCATCTAGTCTAAAATGTCATTTTTTTTGAATGTACTCAAACTGCTTTTCTTTTTGCCAATTAAATGTGTCTGCAAAACCAGCACTACAATATCTCAAAGCTTTATGCATAAAGATTGACAAAAATAAATAACACGTTAAATTTGAGGTTCACATAGCTTTTTCTCATAGCTCTTATATGACTTAGAAGAAAAAAATGGTATCATTTTCAAGGTCCTGCTTTATTTTTAAATAATTATGTAAAAAATTCAGCATGAACATAATATACCAAGCAAGTACAGTGGACATAACATGACCAACAGCAGCAAGTATTCCAAATGAAAATTGAATCAGAGGTAAAGAGAACAAGTAATTTTAAAAAAATTATTAAGCCCAGCAACACCCTGCCATTGGCTTTATGCACAAGGAAGGGATTCCAAGTCCTGTTAGCACTCAAAAGGAATCTTACCTAAAAGCATAGAGAGAGAGAGAGAGAGATTGAATTACTTGTAGGTGATTGAACACTTCTTGAAATAATAACTCAAGTTTTGAAATTATGATTATTAAAGGAGGATATGTATCAACAGACCTTTTATGGTGCATTCTGTATCAGCATCACTTGTCCATGACTGGAACAAGAGTGACATGCCAAGTTGTTCCTCAAAATTGGATGACAAGATGCTCAAAGTATTCTTCCTTGTAATAGCAATGAAATCACCTTCCACACTCCAGTCAACTACAGACATAAGCAAATAAGAACATTCAAACCAACATGATCATCTGGATGTGATTATTTAAGAGAAAACCAGTTGACCGTAAGTAAAAATTCAACTGATGAGGCAGTTAGCTAAATTCAATCACAGAACAAATCAGCTTTAGATGTTAAAAAGAAATGGGTTACAAAGATTTGAAAAAATATCAGTCATCCGTCATCAACATCTGAAGTAAAAATGCGTACTGAAATTTATGATGTGAACATGTGAAAACATATTATTCTCACTTGAACTAAGTTCATCTAGGTCATAGTTTAATTAAGTAGACCTGAAGCAATCCATAAAAATTGAAATATAAATAAAATTAATTATAGCTGAACCAATCTGAGTTTAAAAAAGGATTTCGGATAAAAGAAAATCAGGATCATAACGAGAAGATCTGATATCACAAAAATTATTTTTTTCTAGGAATAAAACAAACCAGCATCAACATTGTCCATTACATCCTTCAGTTGCTCCTTGAGATGTCCACGGTATAGCAAGCCATGACTTGAAAGGACAACAAAAGATTCCTCAGCATTTTTTTTCCACTTCAAGTCTTTAACAATGCTGGATTTCTTGATAGAACATGAAAATGATGGCTCTTGTTCCTACACCAAGGTTGGACAAAAAATAAAAAGCAGTTTAAGTAATATAATACCAACATGTTCTTATCAAGCACATCAAATGATGCTAAGAGGCACACTAATGTAGTCAGAGACCTAGTTGATAGTGGGTTAACACATCAAGTTACAACTATTAACAATTAATAAAAAAATCAAAACAAATAAATGTGAAAAGTGAGATAACACCATCTCAAGAGTAGGCATTCCCACAAAAATGTCACGGCATACATTTTCAGTGGAAGAGAGGTGGAAGAAAGAAAGCTTCCTCCTTGATGAAAAATAGAATTCAAAAAGGGCAATGAACCATAGTCAATCCACAGGGAGCAAATAATTTACCAGAACAAAGGAGGTGACCTATGAATTACGTGATGCTGTCCTTTACAGCAGAACTATTATATCCACAAAAGAATAAGATTTGTCATATTATTTAGCCCACACAACATAAACTGTTTCAAGAAGTTACGGTATCCAGTAACAGATCCTCCAACAATGATTGGTGAACTGTACCTAAGACATCGGCCTAACACAAGATGTTTGCTTATATTCCACAGCAATGCTTCATTGTGCTTGAGGCATGTACTAGTAAAGTGATAAAATCCAAAGGCATAACCATCAAACAAGTATAGTATGAAGAAAATATTAATGGTATATAACAAAGTCTGACAGCAAAAGGAACGTTAAGACCCTGAGCCAGTTTTTTAGACCGGGGTTGGATTAAATTGCTCCATAATAATTTTGAAGCTGGGTTTAACAAATTCAAATACTATAGTCACTTTTTATGTAATAATTAATATTTATTTTCATCATTTCATTTTAATCTCACAAACGTATGGTTGACGACCCAAAAGGACTAGAATGTCATATGTAGTTGTTCCTTCATGTTGCAACATCACCTGGTAGCAAGGCATGATTCCTCTCTAATTTCAATGGCCTGTAAGAACTATAGTCAGAGTCCCACTCTTCAGAATTCCAAAATGAGTAAGTTTCTTTATCACGTGACTCACTGAGGCATGGAAAGACCAAATTATCGAGCTCTCATCAGATAATTTGAGCAAAATGTTTGATATGAAACAAAGTGGTTTTTATTATGAATTTATTCAGGTAGAAAGAGGACCTTAAAACTTATTTTTAGGTGCATCGGAAGCTAAAAGCTTGGATCCAAACTGGAACAGAGGTCAATCTACAATAAATCCACTGTAGGTTAAAAAAAGAACTTTTTTTGAAGTGAAAAAGGTCAGATGACTCATCATAAAACATGCAAGATCAATAAGTGATGCATGTTTAGGTATAAATATTTGTTTCAAAACTAAACTTATAATGCATATATAGATACACATGGATGTACTTGTGTATTTTCCCAATTACCTGAGTAACTACCTAAGTATAAATCATTCCGGTATTCACACAAATCTAGCTGGTTTATCTGGTTTGTTAATTAGATGGACCAACTACTGCAAGAGTAAGTTTAATAACTAACTCTAATTGGGGTAAAACAATATTCTACTAGGGAATAGAAGCACTCAACTAACCTGAAAGGGCTCGGGAAATAATAATATATGCCTTCCCAAAATCAAAAACATCACTAATGAACTCAATATGAGATAGCATTCAATAAGTTGGTCTTTCAATCAAATTAGACTTGGCATTAAAGTTCATGGTTCGTTAACTAAAAAGAAAAAAAAAAAGAAATATGTGCTCCAGTTAGCAGAACATGATGGATACCAGTAATAGATAAGATTTTCGGTTTGTATGGGTCTTCTTTGAGATTTAACCGCAATGGGATTTAAAGAGAGAGGCGGGAAGAGAGGGAAAAAGAGTTGGTTCGAGTTCTTTTGGGTCGAATTAGGTGTTGAGATTAGTAATGAAACGGATAAATATCAGCTTATTACAAGGCGTGCAGTGCAAACATCTAAGCTTTACAAACTTTAAACGGAAGAAAAAGCAAAAGGCGACCTTTTCAAGAAGTGACGGAACAGAGAACAAGTGAATCTCTCCCCCAACAGTAGCAGCGAGAGTTGAAGAATCCCCAGAAAGCGCAAGAATCGAAACCCTTCCAATCCGCACATCCACGACACTCGAATTCTGAACACAAGGGCCCTTCCCCTTCTCCTTGATCTCCTTTGCTAACCCAATGACATCCTGAGTCTTGGCAACAAGAAACCCTAATAAACCAAGAACCCTGGTTCAGCAGAAAGAAGGAAAGATGGGCATCAATGAGATAGAGGGACGGAATGGGACCTTCAGAGTGGGCGAGAAAGAGCACGCCAAACCGCTCGGAGACCGCCAGGGGCCGCGACGGAGGGTTCTGGAGATCGAAACCGGAATCGGAGGGCTTCAGAGGGACGGATTCGCCAATGCGGGAGAAGACGAAGTCCGTAGTGCCGCCTCGGTCGCCTTCGATCTCTTCTTCGAGGCGGATGAGATGGTCCTCGGGCTCTTCTGCCATGGCGGAATCCGAAACCCTACCGCTTTATCGCCAGGAAGAGAGAGGAGGAGGCGGGTGGGAGGGTTGGGAGAGACTAATGATAAAGCTAAAGGATGGGATTTGCCGGGTGTCAGACGGGCTCTATAGAGAAAGGAGTATGGGGCGGGAACAGGGCGAAAAGAGCCCTAAAAACACGAACGGCAAGGTGGGCCTCACCTGAGAGGCAGCGTTTGGTACACGCGAGGTGCCGGAATCATCTTCTTGTATTGTGTAAAAACATAAATAATTTCCATGAAAAATTATTCTTGCCTCTGAGATTAACTACGGATACTTACAGTGTGGAAGTCTAGTCCATTTATACAGCACCTTGAAAAGGTGCATATTCAACAACCAAAAAAAAAAAAAAAATCCAGTCCACTAGCTTAAAATCTTTGCGGATGGGAACTTCAAAAATCATGCATAATAAAATTTAAATTATATATTCCATATTTTTTTAAAAAAATCGAATGCTTGCTTGATTAGTACCATTTTTTGCCGCTTCGATATGAAGACTAAAATTCAGAGAGATAAAATGGATGGTAAAAATTGGTAAATATTAGCCGTTCTCAACCTAAAAGAAGAAGGAAAGAATTTTTTTTTATTTTTAACATGTATTTATATCTATGTTTTTTTTTGTGGTAATGTCCCTATTGCTAAATTTTTGACCATGAACATCAATAGTAGTTATTTTATTTTTTTATTATCTTTACATTAATATCTTTGGGGAAAAAGTCAATCGTCGAGTTGCATTACAAAAGAGTTATATGAAGTTTTTTGAAATATATTTTTGTCAAAAAATAATGGCTGTTTTATAGTTAAAATAATAATTTATTAAATTTACAATAAAAATATAGAAAGAGAGACAATATTGGAAAAATAGGATATAAAGATAGTATAAATATATAGATTATGATATTAGAAAGATAAGTTCAAAATAATTCATAATTTCTTTTGCACAAGCGATATGCATGATCTAATGTATAAACCAAGTATGGAAAAGTTTGGATTTAAGAGCATTTAGATAAAAAAATTTACAAAAAATGGTAAGTTGCTACCCTAGCATGTGGGGGGGAAAAAAATAGAAGTGGAATAAAATTTCAAACTTAAAGATAGAAATGATACTATAAAATTAGAGATACATTTGAATTTTTTTTTATAAACCTAAGTAGCTGGTACATAACCCATTAAACACGGGTCTCATGAATTAAGAATTTATATATATATATATTGATCCAATCAAAATATAAAATAAAATTTGTTCACGATGAGTTGGGATACAAGTGGATTAGATAATATCTGTTTAGATCTATTTTTATGTCTAAATCTATTCGAATATAAATAAAAAATTTGCATCCAGCTAATATTTATATTTATATCTATATTTATTAAATAAAATAAATATGGATATGGATATATTGCTTATTCATGATCAATCCAATTTTAGCCCTACCATAACTCCCACAAAATATTCGGGTTTCTGTATAAAATTTGGAGTTTTGGAATTTATAAGTAAAGTTTATTGCAAATCGAGTCTAGATAAAAAAAATATCAAATTTCAAATAGATCGGGCCACTCCGAGCTTTGGCCAATGATCAGCAAACTAACTCAAGATTAAAATAAAGAACTTATAAATATTTTTCATCTGGAAATTTGACGGCGTCATGTCCAGGTTTGTACCTGAGAGGTGTCAATTACGTTACTATCAGCGGCACACAAAAATGTCTGCTGAACCTCCGCCTTCCAACGTCGTTTCAAGACCTTGATTCTTATACGCTTACGATCAAGAGCACGCGTAACTAAGCAGCTCTCTCTCCCCCCACAAACCCATAAATATTTCACTTGCCCCGCCCCAGTCTCGATAAACCTCTCCTCATGCCTCACCAAAGCCCTCTCGCTTCTCAAAACTCCTCGTGAGCTCCACCAAATCCACTCTCTGCTCATCACCTCCTACCTACTCTGGCCGCGCTTCTGCTCTAGCAAGCTCATCGCCGAGTACTTGGAGCTCCGGAACCCCGCTGCCTTTCGGTCGGTCTTCATCTCGACTCGCTATTCCAAGAACAACGTCTTCATCCGGAATTCTTTGATTCGAGCTCGAATGCAGATTGGCATATTCTCGGAAGCTCTGGATTACTATATCGAGCTACGGGGGATGAAATTGGCCCACAATGCCTTCACCTTCCCCTCAGTTCTTGGCGCCTGTTCTGGCTCGGCCGATCTCGAGCTAGGCCGGAGAATCCACGAGCACGTTTTAGAAGTTGGATTGGGTTCTGATTTGTACATCAGAAATTCTTTGAGTGATATGTAAGCGAGGGTCGGTTCCTTAAATGAGGCTGGGAAGGTGTTCGATGGAATGCATCACAGAGACATTGCTTCGCCTGGAAATAATGTGCACGAGGAATGGGAGAAAACTGTGGATGTTTAGGGGGAATCAAAGTTACTGGTCTGATTCAAGATTGTTCCACAGTGGAGGGTGTCTTTCCGGCCTATGGAGGTCTTGGGGCTGTTGAAGAGGGTGGAATGATTCATCGGCTTGTATATAAGATAAAGATCGAGGAGGATAGACTAGTGAAAATGGCCTTATTTTTTCCATGTACTGCAATTTGAGAATTTAACTGATGCTCAAAGAATTTTTGATGTGATGATGGGGAGGGACACTGTTTCTTGGTATACCATGATTGATGGATATTACTAGTTTGGTGGCTTTGACATGGCTTTGGAGCTGTTTCAAGAGATGATGATTTGATCAAAACTGGATCTCGTGACAATCACAACTGTTCTTCATGTTCCTCATGATATCAGTGACTAAAAACTTGGTGGTTCAGTTCAAGATTACATGATAAGGAAGTGGTATGGATGCGATATTGTGGTTCTGAGTGTTCTTATAGCTATGGATTCAAAGGGAGGAAATTTTTTCATGTCATGGAAAGTGTTTGATCAGATGGATTATAGGGACTCTTTTTCATGGGATTCACTGGTTAGTGATTTTGTTAACAGGGGATTTTTTTGGTGAAGAGACAGACCTTTTTTAAGTCTATGAAAGAGTTGGAAGTAAGACCTGACTCTGTTACAAATTTGTTTATCAGCAATGCTCTTGACATGTACCTAAAAATGTGCTAGATTAGAAGATGCATTGAAAGTGTTTGTGAGCATGGGAACCCCTGATGCAGTACGTTGGAATACTATTATATCTGGGTGTGTCCAGAATGGTAATTGCAATTTAGCGTTCAAACTGTTGAACCAAATGAAGGTCAAGGGACCAAATCTGGACATGGCAACAATATTGGGCATCTTGTCTGCATGCTCCTTTGTCGCAGCAACAAGAGCAAAAGATCCATGGTTGCATTTTCAAACTTGGTTTAAACAGTGATGTTCCAGTTTGGAATGCTCTGATTGAAATGTACTCAAGTGTGGCAGTTTAGATTATGCAGTCCGTGTCTTTGAACATATGAATACCAAGCACCTTGTGTTGTGGACCTCTTTGGTGTGTGCCTGTGGTATGTATGGTCAAGATGAGAAGGCCTTGAGAACATTTCGGAGGATGAAAGATATGGGTCTAAGACCAGACAATGTCGCATTTATCGCTGTCATGTATGCATGTATCCATGCTGGTTTAGTCAAAGTAGGTAAGATGTATTTTAAGAGGATGGAGAAAGACTATAATATCATGCCCAAAATGGAACACTATGTTTGCATGGTTGATCTGCTTGGTGTTTTTGGAAATTAGAGGCAGAAACTTTCATTGAAGAAATGCCATTTGAACTGACATAAATTATGGGGAGCTCTACTCAGTGCCTGTAGAGTCTCTGGTGAAACTAAGATGGCTGAGCATGTTGCTAAAAGAATTATGGCCTCATATTCAGAAAACACTGGCTATTATGTTCATGTATCAAATATAAATGCATCTATAGGGAAGTGGGATATTGTTAGTAAGATGAGGAAATCCATGAAAGATAAATAAAATGAAGAAAGATCCAGGATTTAGCTGGATAGAAATCAGAAATAAGGTGCATGTTTTTTGGACTGGGGATCAATTGCTGGAACATTCTAAGGAGGTGCATCAGCTGTTAGAAAGACTTGATGGATTGATGGCTAAGGAAGGATATATTCCTAATAAGAACTTTGTCCTGAAGGACGTGGAAGAGGACAATAAGGGATATATGCTATGCACACACAGTGAGAGGCTCTAAAGCTTTTGGGTTGTTAAATACAAAGCCTGGAACGCAATTGCAGGTAATGAACATTCAGAAGTGTGGAGATTGCCACACGGCAAGCAAATACATATCAAAAGTTGTCCAGAGAGAAATATTGGTCCGAGATGCTAGTCACTTTCATCGATTCAAGGATGGAATTTTCAGTTTTGGTGATTACTGGTGACAAACCTTTTTTTTCTATGCTTAGGACTGATTTTTTCAGACATGTAGAATTCAAAATACTAATAGGGCAGATGGAGAGTTCTGACTTTACTTAGTGAAGATTCACTTAATTGGTTTTTATACAAATAATAGAGAAAATTTTGAAAATCAAAAGGGCTATCCGTATATGGACAGTCTTTTGTCCTGTAATCTTAATCGAAGAGTTGGATTACATTTGTGAAATTTTGTGTAAGTTAATCCATTACCAAGAATGTAGGTGGCAAAAGTGACTGAATTCATACCAATTTAAAAAAATGAAAATGATGAAGCAGATTTGCAGATGCTTGTTTTTCAATTAGGTGGCATCCCTTTATCAATTGATTGTAAGCATTGGTCATCCATAAGCATGAGGTGGAATTGGAGTGGGAGCAAGTATGAGATTTGATGGAAGAAATGATGATTATTTATTTTGCTTAAACTTCAGTGTGTCAGAGTTAATGGGAGCAGATTAGAAAGAAGGCAGCTTGGAAACAGGTTAGATATCGTAATACTATGATTCATGTTTCTAAAACTGTTAAATGCTAGCAGCAGGACTACACTAAAACTGTTAATGCTAGTACAATTTTTTTTTATTGATCTTGCATGTTGCCCACCTGTTCTGATTACACCATCATTTTTTCATGCATGTTCTCTTAAGAATTGATGCTGGGAATATGCTTAAGCAGTCTTTTGCACGTAATTAGATATGCTTATGAAGTGATAATTCCATGCAGGGGATTTAACTATCGTAGAATTTGGGTCAGGAGCAGCAAAGGAAATACATATATATATATATATATAGCATCCTTCCAACACTTCATGTATTTAAGTTGAGAGAAAATTAGGCTTCACCCTGGTGCTGGCATGCAAGTTGACTTATTATGGAATTCACAAAGTGCAGCAAGTTCAGTTTGTCCCCCTTGTTGTTGCAAAATAAGCTTCACGGAGCGTACGGTATTTGGTAAGCATTCTCTCTTGTGGTGGGAAGCTGTCTTTTATGCCAGGAAAGTCGGAGAAATTTTTCATCCATGCAGAAAGTGATGGATACCTTTGCTCATCAATCATCTTTAACTCCATAATTTCTTCCAACAAGCTGACCGTGTCTACAATCCAACCGAGTGATATATCTGCAAATCCAAGTGTTTCTCCATTAAAAAACTTTTTTCCTTTAAGCTCCCCTTCCAAGATCTTTAAGTTTTCTGAAGCAGATACAAGTGCTTCCTCTCTCTTTTCCCCTTGTGAGATGAAAAATTTCCACATAGAAGGCAGAAACTGCCACAAAGAGCAATTGTTTTGTCAAAGTTAGAATGCAAACAAAATAATCATGAGAAGCAAAATTGATAGAATTTTAAACACAGCGGGGCGCATAAGACAGCTGTAGATATGTTCATGGACAATGGCATTGGTCAGTCTTGCTTTCATAGGAAAAATTTCATTAATTTCTGGAGAAGATTGTTCTGTGAGCCAACTTTCAATTCCCAATATTGGTAAACCAAGACCTGACTTTATGCTAACGGAGACTGCTTTCTCCATCTAATTCAAGATATTACATGGTAGCCAAAAAAATCTTGATTGCTTTTTCCCCCCTACTTCTTTGGAATGTTTGGAGGGATGCCTAGACCTCCCTTGTGAAGAAACCTGTCATTTTTTATTGTCCATGAGTTCCAGGAGAGTTTTGCTCTTTTGACATTCTCTTCTTGTCCTGTCTGATGGGGTAACATTAAGGTACACTTAATGTAAAACATAGGAATTTCCTCATATATTTTCCTTATTAGATGTTAATGTCATCATAAGTCAATGGGGTGAATAAAAATACATGTTAGTGTCACTAGATATGAAATGGTGGGATGCCTAAAATTATGGATGCTTTTTTCTGGTTCATCAGACCTTTTAATGTCCTTTTTAATGTTCATTCATGGAAATCATGACAAGATCTGGTCAATTTGTGTCTGTGATGACTGATGACCTTACTAAAATTTTGTAATAGGTCCAACCCAGTGACCTTACTCAGTTTTTAGTTGTTACATGTGGTTTATGGTGGTTTTGCTGTTTCTGAATTTCTAACATTGGGTATGAATGCTTGTGTGCTTATTTCTCCTACATTTCTCCCACTTCTGAATTCTCTTATCCATTTCCAAGTCTTTCATGCTATAATGCTGTGGAAGGTGCAGTTTTTTACCCCTATCTAAATTATCACTCATAATGACTTCCTGCCAAATTTCTCGTACACCCTAGCTAGGATTAAGCATTGTCTGATGGTTGTACCCATATATATCCTCAGTTCATCACTTTTCGCTATAACAATTTGAATAGGAAATCATGGGCCCTGATGGTCTATAATATGTACCACAAACAAATCATTTACAGATTAGCATTGTTTAAGGCATCAATAATAAGGGGCAGATGTCACTATTACCTTCTCATCTCCAAATTTAGACCAGAAACGTGCCATGGCCCTCTGATAAGGATCTTCTGGGAGGATGGGATTCTCTTTCCATGTCTCATCAATGTATTCAAGGATGACATATGATTCAGCAATTGATTTCCCATCATGAACAAGCACAGGAACCTTCTTATGAACAGGATTATACTTCAACAGCAATGGACTCTTGTTTTGGAGATCTTCTTCTATGAAATCATATTCGACCCCCTTCAGTTTGAGTGCCCATTTGATCCGTAGGACAAATGGGCTCGACCAGGTCCCCAATAGCTTTACCTCTGCTTCTGCCATTGCTGCTCGTAGAGGTTGTTGCTGCAGAACCGTATTTGTAAGCAGGCATATGCTGATTTTCTTTTCTTTAGTTGTTGGTGTATTTGTTTGTTCCTATGGACTACTCTTTCCTCTCAAAGACTTTGCCGGCCTTTTGTCCTGATATACTTATCTCTCAGTATCTCTGGAATCCTTTCCATTTATACTATCGGTAAAAGACTCATCTTCATTTATTTACCTACCTGAATTTTGAAAACTTCTGTAATTCACCAATAAAGTCTTTTATAAAGAAACTGTGTGTTTCCATTAGTTATTTTTCTCAGTTTTCTATTCATTCGGGTCGTCTTGGGAGAAGGGTCTCTTCTCATACATGTTTAACTAAATATCTAAAAAATTTTCTAGCTTCAGATGTTTATACTTGGCAAGCAGCGGCAAGACGCCTGTAATCTTGTGAGACTCTTCCATTCAACAACTGGTCAGGTATGGTGCACTGACTTGTGTTATAGATAATGTGAAAGTAATGAATCAGAATATGGAAGTTTATTTCAGGTCTCCAGTTAATAAGCATCAAGTTTGTGCTGGATGGAGCTCATATGATTAAAATTCAAGCATCTACATGTTCTTCTTGTTTTGTTGCTTATGTCGGCAGATTCCCAAGTATCATGAAGGGCAAACTTATGGGCAGAAAAACATTTTGTTATATTCTTTTATGCTACCAAACAAATAGAAGGACCATTCGAAGTGGTTTGCGTTTTGTCATTTAGCTTTACGCCAGATCTTCGTTGTTCTTCATTCTTCTAGACGACATAACAACATTGCTTTTCCCAAAAGTATCTTTTTTTGAGGAAAAGGGAGTCTGAAGCCGCCCAAGCTTTACTAATGAAAAGAAACGAATGCTGTACGGAGTTTACCAGGAAAAAAGATAAAAGGTTTGAACAGCAGCGACCAATCCAAGGCTATGTCTTATTGCAAGTCTCAATTTCTGTCCCTTATCTGCCTGCATTTGTTCAGCTGCCGGATGATGGAATACAGACTTTACAGCGGGTGCATTTGTGCACGAATTCTGATAGTTTGGGTAATAAAAGTAGTTTTTTGAGAGAAAAATAAAAAAGTTTGAAACATACTAAGTGTTGTCCTTCCTTTTCTTTCAAGTTGACAGACTTTACTATGTGGCCAGCCATATACCGTATAGGCTGACGATGAAGATCTGTTCCGAGCATTCCAAAATATTTTATTTTTTAATTTTATTGAATGTATCCGTATTCTTCAAATATGAACGGAAAAAAAAAAGGTTTGCACCTTGAGAATTTTTTTTTTTTTGTTTTTGTTTTGTTTTGTTTTGTTTGTTCATGCTGGTCACAATCCAACGAAGAAAATCTGCTTGGACCAAAAATCCCACGCCAACGAAATCCTGCAGGGCTTTGAAAGGCATCACCTCCTCCACTGTGGTGAGGAATGCCAACCACATGATGGTAGTGCATTAGTGACCGGTACCAATAGCCATTAAAGCTACTGTCCTGGGATTTGAATTTAAGCAGCATCACCACTAATTAATGTCAAGATAAATTTGCTTTTGATGGGTCCTTTGAGACTTGCAAGGGGAGCAGGTGATGGTTGTGTGGTTCAGATGGTATCCGTGCGAGCATGCGCAGGGGGGAGATCGCTGTCCCAAACGCACGTGGTTGCCCGCCACTTTACGAAGGGCCCCGGCAGGAGGTTTCCGCCTAAACCAGCTTGCCAACCAGACTTGACCACCAACCCACTCTCGACGGTGCACGATGACATGTGGGTCATATGAGAGAAATGATTGGCCTACCTGCCACAGCCCACCAACTTAACAATGGATTCCCATGTGATTCACGCGAGTCAGCACACCACATGCAGTGCTCTTGTACACCATATTCTGAAGATGGTGTACTATAGGTAAACCCTAACACGTGTGTGTATGTATGTATGTGTGTGTATATATATATATATATATATACACATCATCTTTATGAACAAAGATCTTGGGCTTTGGTTCTTGCTTGAGCTGGATGACAGAAAATTATCCTATCCGGTTCCTTCGTGATATTCTGAACATGGTATACTATAGATGAACCCTAACATGTGTGTGTGTGCGCGCGCGCGCGCGCGCGCGCGCGCATACATCATCTTCATGAACAAAGATCTTGGGCTTTGGTTCTTGCTTGAGCTAGATGACAAAAAATTATCATGTCCGGTTCCTTCATAATATTCTGAACATGGTATACTATAGATGAACCCTAACATATGTGTGTGTCTGTATATATGCATACATCATCTTCATCAACAAGAATTCTCGTACAATTAAAGAAGAATTATCGTATGATCAAACTATTCAGATGAGTCTTTGATATCTCATTCATTAGGGATTACCATTATATATCACTTTTGAGCTGCGAAAATAATATATGTACATTGATATATTTGGATGTGTTTTATGTTGTATAGGAAATAGATTTTTTTGTTGCATGCCGTATCTGAACATGTGGCACTTAAAATTTGTATCTTATGGTCAATCTATATGTCTCATGTGGGAGGATACATGGAATAATTACTTGGAATTTTGCCTTCATTCTGTATCTTGCCTTCGTATATGCTATCTAACATGAATTGAATGGCGGTCCAATGGATGAATACATGACAAGATATGGCCGCTCAAATTGAGGCAAACCATATACTATTCAAATTGAGTTCATATCTCATTCTGGATGCGATATCCAGCTCAAGCTTTGAACATGAGCCGCTGCAATTCGTGCGGCTTTTACAGCTTGCCACTCGTTACAGAATAATCCTAACTCGTGCATGGCTGAGTGGGGAGGGCAGCCTAACAGTTTGGTGCAGCCAAGTGAAGCCGGCGATAGCCATGAAAAAACGCCACCGTCTTGTCACGAGGTGGAAGGTTCTCTTTGATCGCAGGAACTTGGAGGAAGTTATCAATCCATGAAGTAAACCATGGAAACTTCTTAGGATCCAACACCTCAAAGGAAGCAACCTCTTCCGACACCCCTAACCAGAAAGCCATCCAGCCCAAAACCAAGTCCGAGAATCCAATATTCTCTCCGCCAAAGAACTCCTTTCCCTCGAGCTCCCCATCGAGTGCTCTCAGAGTCTCCTCCAAACATTCGATAGCTTTCGCACGCTCCCCTCCTTCTGCAAAGAAGACTCTTCTCACTGCGTCCCGACACTGCAAAAGGAGAAGAACAAGAAAAGCAATGGAAAGTATAGAGGCATCTCAATTAAGTTCTGCTGATGTAACCATGCTAAAGAGGAAGCACAGGACAACTACCATTAGTGCTACCTTGTCTTCACTGTATGCGGCCCAGAAACGAGCCATGGCTCGTTCATAAGGATCCTTCGGCAAGATGGGGTGATGCTTCCAGACCTCATCAATATATTCAAGGATGACGAGGGATTCGACGATCGGCTTCCCGTTGTGGAGAAGCACGGGGACTTGCTTATTGATTGGATTGTACTGGACGAGAGCTCCGCTCTTGTTCGAGATGTCTTCTTCGACGTACTCATACTTGATCCCCTTCAGCTTCAAGGCCCACTCGACTCGACGAACTGCAGGACTTGCCCACATTCCGAAGAGTTTCACCTCGCCGCCACTCACCATGCTGCTGATCAAGGTGAGATCGTGCCCGGAGACACGAGTACTTAAAAGACTTGGTGCTGAGTCTCTGCGATCGAGTTGGAGATAATGTTCGGATTCTTATGGACTTTCCATCCGAATCATCGTCCACTAAAAATGCCAACACGCGGACACTCGTGGAGATTTGCTTGGATACTGTAATTTAAGGAGTGCATTATGCTGAGAAAGCAACCCTGTTTGGAAAGATCGCTGTAGTAGCCAATAGATTACGTGGTTCGCAGATTTTGTGAAACTTTTGGAAGAGAACGACGCTTCACCGCGTGGTCTAAATTGGTGTCTTTGTGGGGCGAAGAAAAGGGGTCCAAATTGGGATCATGTTTATCATAATTGTTGTTGTAAGGTCTCGCGTGGGCGTGTATTTAGTCCCATATCGGAGCGAATTCATAGAGAATCAAAAAATCCAAATAATACCTTCCAGCTAGTTTTCTTGGATGAGTTTTTGAGTGTTAGCAAATAGTATCAAAACGAACTCGGCTCATAATCTATATGGATTAGAGGACACTGCAACATAGATTCATGGAGGTTGACCATGGGCCGATTCATGCATTGTTACAGCTATCCACAAATCTAAAATGAAAACTATATTTATTGGAGAACAGCGGAGAAACTAGGATCCCTAAATTTATTTTGTCATCTTCTGCCGACTTTATCCACGAACGGCGGGCAAAAAATGCTTTCTGCCTCATGAAAGAGATTGGAATAAAAGATCCAAGTTCATGTCGGCTATATTTTTCCGTATGGGATACCTCTTGATGTATGGCTTCTATAACCATAATTTTGAGTATAATTGAGCAATGCATGGTGAAGTTGGGTTCAATATATTTAGCTTAAAATTAACCATAATTTAATCATCAGTTTTAGGCTTGGTTTGTTTCCTATTTTGATCGGGCTTAATTTTGAATAAAGCTAACCATAAACCTATTTGAATGGTTTGAGTTTAGACTATGGTAAAGTTGCGTAAACCATTAAACTATTTAGCAGAATTGCTTCATATTCATGATTTGTAAAACCATCGAAACGGGCAAAGTCAACAACTATGTGAAACTAGGATCCCTAAACTTATTTTGTCATCTTCTGCCGACTTTATCCACGAACGGCGGGCAAAAAATGCTTTCTACCTCATGAAAGAGATTGGAATAAAAGATCCAAGTTCATGTCGGCTATATTTTTCCGTATGGGATACCTCTTGATGTATGGCTTCTATAACCATATTTTTGAGTATAATTGAGCAATGCACGGTGAAGTTGGGTTCAATATATTTAGCTTAAAATTAACCATAGTTTAATCATCGGTTTTAGGCTTGGTTTGTTTCCTATTTTGGTCGGGCTTAATTTTGAATAAAGCTAACCATAAACCTATTTGAATGGTTTGAGTTTAGACTATGGTAAAGTCGCGTAAACCATTAAACTATTTAGCAGAATTGCTTCATATTCATGATTTGTAAAACCATCGAAACGGGCAAAGTCAACAACTATGTGACCAATCATATAATGAAATGTAACAATATGACAAAGTCATCATACTAATTATAACCATTAGTGATTTAAACAACTAATTATGAATATATGGAGATGCTAATTAACCAACCTATATTTGAATTGAGTTTGATTGAGCTACTAGAACGTTAACTAATCCCAGGTTATGAGCAATTTGTTGTTCCCACCTGTAAAGTATATGTACTAGATAGATGTGCATGCGATGGGATTTTTTTGTTTGTTTGTTTGTTTTTTAAACAGAGAGAAGGAGGTTAAAATGTTTCTGAGAATATTTATTGATCTTAAATTATGTCTAGTGAAAATCAATATTGTATTTCATGACTTACAATGTATAGAATACCTAGAAACTAAAAATTATTAGTAGACCATTTTCGATATGGACTCTAAAGACTTCTTAAATCCATGGTTAAGATTCAAGAACACTTTGAAGATTGGAATTCTTGAGATTTCTTGAACTTATTTTTTTCTCTCTCTTTGATTGTATTGGAACTCCCTAAAATAGCTTGCTCATTAAAATGTTTGGTTACAAAGCAACAATAGCATTATAAAGAAACTTTTTTCAAAATAGTACAAATAAAATTCAGTACATGCATGATATCACATAAGCTGGGGAATGTCCTGCAGTGAAAAAAGAGAGAATAAGGTCACCGGATTGCAATATCATGGGATCCTTCCCTGGTGAGTTTGGTCGGTTTACAATCATATATATTAATTACCACTAGTTGGTAGATTTGTGTTAACATTTTCGATCAGATCATTTTTTTTTCTTGGCTTTGAGATACGAACAAGAAGCTAAATGAGAACAAGTCGTAGCCCCATGAACAGCTCAAAACAAACACAATGTTCTTCACACTCGCAGCAAATTGTAAAACAAGCAAGCAAACATAGATACTATTGGATATCGATTCAAGTACAACATGTGAAATTCTTCCTCTAATTTTCCTCATCCTGATATTGTATTCATGTCCTGCATCAAATGGTTGCGTCGCACCATCAATACACAGGAGCTTTGGTAGCTCGGATGGCCTCTTTCTTAGCTTGGAAATAAGCAAGCAGTCCCTCTCTAGCAGGTAAGCATTCCATCACAATACTAGAGCTCATGAACTCTTCAATCCATTTGAATAGGATGGGATGCTTTTCCTCATTGATCAAGCTTATTCCTGCTACCTCCTGAAGCACCCCAGCCCAATGAGCTATGAAGAAGGCTGCAATGTCCACCATGCCTATGGCATCACCTCCAAAGAATTTTTTCCCTTTGAGCTCACCCTCTAGAATGCTTAGGTTCTCCTTTGATTGTATCATGAAATTCTGCTGCATGTCCCCTTCGGTCCAGCATGACATCCAAATTGCAGGGATGCACTGAACATATGAAATCACCAAAGTTAATTAGTAATGAGTTGAAGTATCCACAAGGGCTGGAATTTATCTCTTTTTTTGACTGTGGGTGGGATTTATTTCTGAAAATAGAAAAAAATTAAGGTTGTTGTTTTTGTCGTCATAATTATTGTTGTCGTCGTAATCACCTTCATTATCATCATCACTATAACAGTAATAATAGTGGAAGCAGAAGGAGGGGAGAAAGAGAAGACCGTAAAGACGCTTGTTTCGAGATCATATGGAAAAGATGGATGATAAACATTAAATAAATATAAAATTTTGAATCTAAGTTTAGTATCTGGAATGCCATGAGATTTTATTTTTATTGAAAAAACTTTAAATGATGTCAAAAATAACCGGAATAAAAATTCACTTGTCTACATAAAGAATTTTATAAAGCTGACCAAATAATATTACTTTTGCCTTTTTTTTTAATCAAGCCAATCGTCACTATCACTGGTGGTCAAAGCAGAAGTGGTGGTAGGAAGAAATATAAGTTTCAAATTCTCATGGAAAAGGTCATTGGAAATCACTTTGGAGATATCCAACAAAATTAAAATGATGCCGAGAAAATTAGCATGGAAAGGATCAAAACTAATATTCCTATTGCTTTTTTTTTGTTTTTTTTTTTTTTCCAAAACTACGACGAGGATGCTATCGTGCCATCATTTAAACCTTGGACCTCTCCGGCCCATATGGAGAGGGATGCTTCAAAAAAAAAAAGAAGCTCATCTAATATTAGCTGCAAAAATCAAAGAAAACAAATTTCTACATAACAAAACAGTTTAATATTCGAATTCGCTACAAGCTCGGCAGCATGATAGGAAGACTGTTAACTTGATCAAAAACATAAATATTTTGTATCACCTTCTCATCAACGAACGTGGACCAGAACCTTGCCATGGCCCTCTCGTAAGGATCCTTCGGCAGTATGGCGTGATCCCCTTCCCATGTCTCCTCGATGTACTCGAGGATGACGAGCGACTCGACCACTGGCTTCCCACCATGGAGGAATACGGGGACCTTCTTATGGATAGGATTATACTTGAGGAGCAAAGGGCTCTTGTTGGAGAGATCCTCCTCTATGTAGTCATAGGAGATTCCCTTCAGCCTCAGAGCAAGCTCCACTCGGCGACTGAAGGGGCTTCCCCACGACCCAAGCAACTTCACTTCCTCAGCCATTTCGCTTGCTTCTCTGCCTCTAGCTTGATTGGCTTTTATACTGCAGCCATGGAGTATATACGTTTCTTGTTAGCTAAGGATCTGGATCGTGTCTCCTTGCTGAGGAAGGCTTGCGAGATAGTTCCATATTAAAGTCTTCTTGGATCTATCATGGAGCCTAAGTCAATGATGAAGGTTAGTTTAATATGGAAAGCTTTGAGGCTTTCCACCCTTTTGGTGGGATGACTACCGTGGGAAGGAAGTGATCAGGACCGGTAATATTCCTGCTTTTCAAAAATAAACTAAGATACCATTTTCTTCATCGTGTTTCCTTGCCGAGGAAGGCTTCCGAGTAGTTCCATATTAAAGTCCGTTGGATCTATCACAGAGTCTAAGTCAATGATGAAGGTTACTTTTAATATGGAAAGCTTTGAAGTTTTCCACCATTTTGGTGGGATGACTACTCCGGGATGGAAGTGAGGATCAAAAATAAACTAAGATATTGTTGATGCTCAAATTCTGTCAGATATGCTGATGATCTCTAGGCATAGAGGGCGCAGATCAACCCGCTCAGGCTACGTTGATGAAAGATAGAGCACCAATTGTCAAGGAGAGCCGCACATCTGCACACAAAAAGAAGAGAATGACCCTCCGAGGTGGCTCTAGCCGAATCTCCTTCAATGCTTAAGTCGGGTAATGCTTTAAAATAACGGCATGAAATAGCAAGAGAATACTCGACCTGGAGCACTTGGTATGAGAGCTTGACTGGGAGTGCTCGGCCTAGAGTGCTCGACATGCGAGCGCGGCCTAGGAGCTTGATATGGCTCTAGTTAGCGGACACGCATCTTGGTCCCCAGGGATGCGTCGACTAGAAGCATAGCTTTGGTCGGAGGTCGTATGTTCTGGTCTCTAAAGACTCGCGTCTTGGTCTCCAAGGATGCATGAATTTGGAGCATAGACTGGGTGCTCGACATGGCTCTAGCCGGCAAACGAGCATCCTAGTTTTCGAGAATACATAGACTGGGAGCTCGTCATGGCTCTGTTAACGGACGCGCATCCTGATCTCTAGGGACTCTCATCTTGGTCTCTGAGGATGCTTAAATTGAAAGCTCGGCAAGGCTCTAGTCGAAGGTCGCGCTTCCTAGCCTCCAGGGTCTCACGTCTTAGTCTCCAAAGACACATGGACTGGGCTTTCCTCGCCGGTTGCGCATCTGTACGCACGGCGTCGGATCTCGGATGGCACAGAAGGGCAACCTCCACGGACTCGCATTCTGATCTCTAAGGACACCGATCCCATATGCATGGTGGTCGAGTCTCTGGTGGCACAGAAGGGCGGCCTCCAAGGACGCGCATCCCGTCTAGCTAGAGAGGATGGCCGTGGAAGATGAGTCAAGTGAAAAAAATAGCTATAAGAGTTTGAAAGCCTCTTCATGGAAGCCTCTTGCTATGAGAGTTTGAGAACCTATCCTTGGAAGCTTGCCGCCGTCTGTGCTTGGGAGCCTCAGGCCGTTCATCCCTATTCCCTTCTTTTGAAGTCTCTTGGCCTTATTTATATAGAGGATGGAGCATGGATCCCTTATGATTTGAAGGTGACAATCAAAGGATTCTCGTTACTTTTTTTTATCTGAATTTACATTTGTCGTATTCTACTCCTTTGTTTGGATCTTGCCAAGAATTTAATTATTTTTAAATTTAGATCTTTTCAAAATACTCGGCATGTATCAATTAAATCATGACCAGTGGATCAGATTTAGACCGCATCAAATACAATTGTTCATCTTTTTCATTTTATTATTTTCAAAAATAAAAATAAAAATTTTAATTGTAATTTGTTAAATTTTAAAAATATAAATATATTTTATATATTTGATTATTTAAAGAATATAAATATAATAATATTGGCAATAGAGGCAAACAGGGGTACTAGTGATGTAGCAGCAACACGAGGGTGATAATAATAACAACAATGATAGTAGAGGTGGAGATGGTAAAGCAGTAGTGGCATTGATTATGGTGATAGTAGTGGCGACAATACAATGGTGAAGATAAAGATAGTAACAGTGATAGCGATGGTGGTGATGAAAATAATGATCGAACAATGGTGTTTAATGATAACAACGATAATAATAATAGTAATGGTGATTTTATATATATATATATATATATATATATATATATATATATATATATATATATATATATATATATATATATATATATATATATATATATATATATATATATTGCTTTTGATAATAGTATAAATGAGAATATTTTTGCTTTCCTTTTTTCTAGAAATAGTAAAAAAATGCCAAATAAATTTAAATGTTACAAAAGAGGATGCTTGCAATAGGGATGAGAAGAGAGTAGATGTGACCCTTTCCATCTTTCCACCAGCGCCCCTGCTCTGCATCTCAATCATCCCCTATTGCCATCGGTTTTTAATTCGCCCTCGCTCTGTGAAGCAGCCCTTGCCCTCCACCAAAAGAAATTGCTTATAGGAAAAAATGAAGACCTTGTTGGAATAAATGCCTAGAAACTACTATGTTTCTTTTTTCTTTTAGTAGTTTGTTTCCTACTTAGCATTATTTCTGGTCCTTAGACAAGCCACCTTCTTTCCAACTCAAACCAGCAGTCCTCTCTCTCTCTTTCTTTCTTCTGGGCCCAAGAGATACTGAAGCAGAGCACAGCTGTGTGGAGCTCCTGTCTTCTTCTTCTTATGGCACAAGAACAGTTATGTGGGGGGGGGGGGGGGGGGGGGGGCACCGGGGGGGTGGGATGGGGTGGGAAGGGAAGAGTAAGACACCGGGGGAGGGAAGGGAAGAGTAAGGCACCGGAGGGTGTGGTGGGGAAGGTTGGAGGAGGATAAGGATAATAATGTCATTTTAAATTTTTATTTTATTTTTAATTAATATAAATATATATATTTTTTAACATCGTTAGAATAATTGTTCTTATAGGGGTATTTGTACAATAACAGAGTTTTACGAGGGTATATATGTAAATATCGATTTTGAAAGGATATTCATACAAATTTTGATATTTAGAAGGATATCCATGCAAAAAAATCCTATATAAAACTTCCGTACGTCCGTCCTCATATAATTTCTATGCAGATTATCTTCCGTATGAATTAATATTATGTGGTCTTTAAAATATCTAAAGTCAACGAATTCATGAGACCCAAAAGATATTTCTTTGTAGGTTCAGGGGTGTCTCCTTTAGAGCGAAACCATTATTGCATCGTCCACAAATCACTATAATATCAATGAATTTGGAATGTTTTAAGATTTGTGGATGATTCAATAGTCGATTCCTGCGAGAGAAAAAAAGATAAATTTTTTTTCACACAAAAGATTAAATCCTCCATGAAGAAATTATTAGGTGAATCCTGTTGGGGGAATAAGGTTTTTCCCCCAAATGACACGAATGCCCCAAAGAAGCCGCACAATCGTCGACCCTGGAAGGCCGAAGTCGGCACCCGAACTCGGAACCTCCGACCTAAGAGAAACCCCAATGCCCGAGGCCTACTTTTGTCAGCCACCTACTACGGCTATACGTCTCCGAGGTCCGGCCAGAGACCGTACTATGACGCCCCTCCGGCATTTATTGCGCATGACCGCTGTGATCCTCCGGCACACTCCACAATAAATATGGATCTCCAGCTTACTCCACAATAAATATGGATCTCCGGCTTACTCCACAATGAATGCGGATCTCCGGCTTACTCCACAATAAATATGGATCTCCGGCTTACTCCACAATGAATGCGGATCTCCGGCTTACTCCACAATAAATGCGGATCTCCGGCTTACTCCACAATAAATGTGGATCTCCGGCTCACTCAACAATTAATGCACGTGACTCCTGTCATCTACGGACTCCCAGCTCTCCACGGCAAATAAGCCCAGCAGAGTCTAGTCAACTGTGATAAGTCTCTGATCTCGGCCATACCTCCGACACTGATGCAATAAATTCGCCTGGTAGCGTGCTAGTTCGGGTTGTACAACGCCCTCATCGCCGACATCAGTGCAATTATTCGCCTGACCAAGCGCCGACCTGAACGACATGCCGAGCCGTACTACGGCTTCGCCCCGTTACATCGCAGGTAAACCGACCCCCGGTCTATAAAAGGGGGTTGGAAAATCGATACTGAGGACACGCACCGTTTACCTCTACTCTACACGATTTGCCCCCTCCCTGACTTGAGCGTCGGAGGGCCGGCGCCGGGAGACCCGGCCACCGGCTCGTGTGCAGGCACCCAGACGGAGGACGCCGCCCACTGTCGGATCGTCGCCCAGCCGCGGGAATCAGCCGCTCCTTCTCGCCGATCGCCCCAGACGGAGGACGCCGCCCGTCGACGAACCACCGCCCCACCGTGAGTAACCACCTCCCGCTCCCTCTCCTCGACCGAAGATTGCCCCCGGGTCCAATTTCCAGCAACAGTTGGCGCTAGAGGAAGGGCCCGAGTAGCAGTCATGAAGTTGAGAAGTAAGGGAGCCTCTAACGTCTCCCGGCGTCCCCCGCAAAGTCCTGGACACTCCGTCCAGAATTTCCCAACTCCAGCTGACCCAGGTCCTCAGGTCCAGCTGGAACAGTTCAATGCCCTGGTACAGCAAGTCCAGGCCCTGGCCGCCGCCGTGCAGGGCCTACGGCGCGTGGAAGCTTCATCGGCGCTTCCCCCGCAGGCCCAGGCCCCGCCGGAGTGTCTCCCCAACGGCCCGGTTCTCCCCAGTCAAAATCTGCATGGCTCCTCCAGAGCCAACAACGGAGAACGGGCTACTCCCCGTAGGGAGTTACCGAGAAAAGGTTTCGATCGGAGACCCCAACTTTCCGAGGCGGAGTCAGCCCCGGACCGCCAAGGGCCGGCGCAAACCACAACGACAATCCCACGGGTGGGGGAGCTCGACCGAAAAGTTGAGCATCTGGAGCGCCAGATTGCGGCACTCCACGGCAAGAAGGCAAGACAGGAAGGGGACTTTGAGTTCACTGCCAAGTCCCCCTTCTCCCGCCAGATCGAGGACGAGCCGGTTCCCGTGAGATTCAAAATGCCTCAGGTGGAGCCCTACAGCGGAATCACCGACCCCCTCGACCACTTGGAGAGTTATCGGGCCCTCATGGCCCTACAAGGGTCCTCGGAGGCCATACTCTGCAAAGCCTTTCCAGCGACCCTCCGAGGGACCGCTCGGCTTTGGTTTTCTGGACTGAAGCCGAACACGGTGTCCTCCTTTGAGCAGCTCGGCAGGCAGTTCGCCACCAACTTTACTGCCAGCCGGCGCCAGCGACGGACATCAGACTCCCTCCTGGACATCAAGCAGAAGGAGGGGGAGTCCCTCAAAGAGTACCTGGACCGCTTTACCGCCGCCACATGGGAGGTCCGCGAGCTAGACCAGTCGATAGCCATGTCGGCTCTGAAAACTGGGGTTCAAACTGGCGAAAGAACTAAACGTGGGAGACTTGACGGCATTCAGCGACTCCTAGCTGGTGGTAAACCAGGTCCAAGGAGATTTTGAAGCTAAAGAGCCATCCATGCAAAAGTATCTCCAAAAGGTGCGGGAACTCATATCTGCCCTGAATTCTTTCAACATTCAGTACATTCCCAGAACGGAAAACCTCAGGGCAGACCAGCTATCCAAGCTGGCAAGCTCCCGCATGAGCGAGCTTCCTAAGGGAACCGCGCTCGAGTATCTTCAGACCCCCAGCACGGAGGAACCCGAGTCTACCATGTGCATCGGCTCCGAGCCAAGCTGGATCGACGGGCTCGTCTGCTACCTTCAGGACGGAACCCTACCTCATGACGAGATGGAGGCTCGCCGAATCAAGCGCCAGGCCCCCCGATATGTCCTATACGAGAACAGGCTCTATCGACGATCATTTACTTCCCCCCTTCTCAGATGCCTCCGCCCCTCCGAGGCGGACTATGCTCTCCGAGAGGTCCATGAAGGGATCTGCGGAAATCACCTGAGGGGCCGGGCCTTGGCCCATAAGATCCTGCGGCAGGGATATTACTGGCCCACACTCCAAAAAGACGCAACAGATTTCGTCCGCAAGTGCGATCGGTGCCAGCGAAACGCCAATATCCAGCGCCGACCTTCAGCTCTGCTGACCTCCATCATCGCCCCCTGGCCGTTTGCCCAATGGGGGATCGACATCCTGGGGCCCTTTCCCCTCGCCACCGGACAGAGAAAGTTCCTGGTCGTCTCCATCGACTGTTTCACCAAATGGGTCGAGGCCGAACCTGTCGCCCGGATCACCGAGCAAAGGATGCGGGATTTCGTATGGAAGTCTATAATCTGCCGATTCGGACTACCCCGTATCCTTATATCTGATAATGGTCGACAATTTGACAATATTCATTTCAGGGAGTTTTGCTCTGAACTCGGCATTGATCATCGCTTCACCTCGGTTGCCCATCCCCAGACAAACGGGGAAACCGAGGTAACTAACCGAACTATTTTGCAGGGACTTAAAGCTAGGCTTGATCGGTCCAAAGGACAGTGGGTCGAGGACTTGTACAATGTCCTTTGGGCGTACCGGACCACGTTCCGACTACCCACGGGAGAGACCCCCTTCAACCTAGCATACGGCACTGAGGCCGTCATCCCGCTGGAGATCGGCCTGCCTTCTCCCAGAATGGAGCATTACAACCCCGACACCAATTCTTCCCAGCTAAGGAGCAACTTGGACCTTGTCGAAGAAACGAGAGAGGTCGCCCGGGTTCGCATGGCGAGATACCAACAGCGAACGGCCCAATACTACAACTCCAGAGTCAAGCCCAAGCTCTTCAAAGTAGGGGACCTCGTCCTCAGGAGAGTCGAGGCTTCTCAACCGACCGAGCAAGGAAAGCTCGCCCCAAATTGGGAAGGGCCGTATCAAATCGCCCGGGTACAACGACCAGGGGCGTACAAATTGAAGTCCCTGGAGGGGACTCTGATCCCACGAAGCTGGAACTCCGAGAATCTACGGATGTATTACCAATGAAACCCTAAGGGGTTCAAAACAATCAGGACAATGGACTCAGCTCCTTTTTCTGCAAAAATTTCTCTCACCTTGATAACTGTAATCCTCTTTTAATATTGGGTCGTCTGTGATCCTCAGATTCCCCGGCCAAAATCGGGATGCCTCGAGGCTCGACCGTAGAGTCCCAAACTCCCTCGACCTCGGGAAGGATCGCAAGATGACGAAACGTGGAATGGAGCAGGATTCCTCGACTAAGGCCGAGATGCCCCGAGTGTCGACAGTGCGTGCCCAGACCCCTCGACACTTCGGGAAGACGGGGTAGTACCTTCGCGGCCCCCCGTGGCGCTCATCACCAACAACGGGGTAGTACCTTCGCGGCCCCCCGTAGCGCCTCCTCAACTAAGGTCGGGATGCCCCGAGGGTCGACCGTAGAGAACCAGACTCCCTTGACCTCGGGAAGGCGCCGTGAGGGGTGGAAAGGGTGGCTCCACCTGGGGCGCCACGAAGTGGACCCCCAGGAGCGGTCGACGATCCCCGATCCCCGAAGCGAGCGATCCCTCGACTAAGGTCGAGATGCCCCGAGTGTCGACAGCGCGTACCCAGACCCCTCGACACTTCGGAAAGACGGGGAAGTACCTTCGCGGCCCCCCGTGGCGCTCATCACCAACAACGGGGTAGTACCTTCGCGGCCCCCCGTAGCGCCTCCTCGACTAAGGTCGGGATGCCCCGAAGGTCGACCGTAGAGAACCAGACTCCCTCGACCTCGGGAAGCGTCGCAGGTCGACAGTGCGTACCCAGACCCCTCGACCTGACGAACGATTCCTCGACCAAGGTCGGGATGCCCCGAGGGTCGACCGTAGAGAACCAGACTCCCTTGACCTCGGGAAGGCGCCGTGAGGGGTGGAAAGGGTGGCTCCACCTGGGGCGCCACGAAGTGGACCCCCAGGAGCGGTCGACGATCCCCGATCCCCGAAGCGAGCGATCCCTCGACTAAGGTCGAGATGCCCCGAGTGTCGACAGTGCGTGCCCAGACCCCTCGACACTTCGGGAAGACGGGGTAGTACCTTCGCGGCCCCCCGTGGCGCTCATCACCAACAACGGGGTAGTACCTTCGCGGTCCCCCGTAGCCCCCCCTCGACTAAGGTCGGGATACCCCGAGGATCGACCGTAGAGAACCAGACTCCCTCGACCTCGGGAAGCATCGCAGGTCGGTAGAGCGTGCCCAGACCCGCCGACCTGACGTATGATCCCTCGACTGAGGTCGGGATGCCCCGAGGGTCGACCGTAGAGAATCAGACTCCCTCGACTTCGGGAGGTACCACAGGTCAGCAAAGCGTCCGCGGACCCGCCGACCTGACACAAGACCCCTCGGCCAAAGTTGAGGTGCCCCGAGGTCCGACCACAGGGTCTCAAACTCCCTCGACCTCGCAAAGAGCTACAAATCAATAAAGCCTCCCCAAGCCCTCTCAACCTCGGCGGGTGCTGTCGGGTCCGTGAGAAGCCCGAGCCCCCTTAAAGTCAAAAATGACTCCGCAGGTCGACGAGGAAGGGAAGCAGCCTACTCCACCATGCGAAGCATAACTCTGAGAATGAAAGAGGTACATTCAACTGGACGCCCTCCTTGTCAAATTTTATTTACATATTGCTGAACGGAATCTTAATGTTGAAGCCTTATCTCGCCCCAAAGTCGGGCCTCTCTAACGGGTCGGCTTAGGATCGACCTCCTAATTACATTATGCATGCACCGTTCGTCAAGTCTCCGAAACTGGTACAGAGGATTTCATAAATTAGTGCCCGACTTGGCTCTTCGACGTAAACTCCTACGTCCGGCTAAAAAGTGGTCCCGGCCACGAATGCGCCAGCCAAACACGGGTACCAAGGCAATCTCTGGAAACCCCAGCCTTGCTCACCGAAGCCTCGGCAGAGTCCGAGAACAATAACTACGAAAACCTTCGGTAATAACCTGCCTATTGGCCCGCGCTCCCTCTGAGGAGTTTGGAGTTAAGTTCGGAGACCCGACTAAACTCCCCGATTAGCGGCACATACAGACCTAGTCCGGTCTTAGTTAAAGGGCTAAGGCCCGACCTCGACACCTTGGGACTTCCCTAAAGGCTAAACGCGATGACCTCCACGTCTCCCAAATCCGAGCTATAGGACTTAGGGAAATTTTCTAAAAAACTCAAGACTCGGAGCTCCTCTTCGTCGGGATGACTGGAACCCGAGAAGGCTAAGACGTAGCCCGGGAAGAAGGGCAACTTCGTTAAGCAGCCCGGAAATTAAAATGCAAAGCTAGGCCATCGAGGCTGTTCGCTAAGGCCCTGGCCTCGGTCACGACAACAGAGGGAAAGATGAACACGGAATGGCAAAAATACTTTTTCATTAACAAAGGGCCGGAAGGCCAATTACAAAATTGGAAGTCGGCCGCTCAAGGGCCGACCTCGGATACAATGAAAAAGAAAGAAAAATACGCTAAGTCCTAAGCGGCGGGAGCCACATCCGGGGGGTCGTCTGGCACATTGATGACCTCAAGACCTTCCTCCGGAACAGGCTCGGGGTCGGGAGCAGGAGCTTCGGGCGCCACCCCGTCGAACCCGAGGACCCTCATCCTGGGTCCGCCTCACAAACCAACCTCGGTAATCCAAGAGACACCGCCCCCGCTATAGTCGCCTCGAAAGACGTAGGGATATGGACCCCATCATTAATTCGCCGAACAAAGTAACCTCGAAACGCCCAAGGGCGCAGGTCCTACCACGAAAATTCCAAGAAACATGAGGGTGCGGACGAAGTTCGCCCCCCAACTTTAACGATGGACTTTACTTCCTACGTCCGAGCCCACAAGCCGCTCGAACTCGGAAGTCGGGGGGTAGTGTTGGGGGAATAAGGTTTTTCCCCCAAATGACACGAATGCCCCAAAGAAGCCGCACAATCGTCGACCCTGGAAGGCCGAAGTCGGCACCCGAACTCGGAACCTCCGACCTAAGAGAAACCCCAATGCCCGAGGCCTACTTTTGTCAGCCACCTACTACGGCTATACGTCTCCGAGGTCCGGCCAGAGACCGTACTATGACGCCCCTCCGGCATTTATTGCGCATGACCGCTGTGATCCTCCGGCACACTCCACAATAAATATGGATCTCCAGCTTACTCCACAATAAATATGGATCTCCGGCTTACTCCACAATGAATGCGGATCTCCGGCTTACTCCACAATAAATATGGATCTCCGGCTTACTCCACAATGAATGCGGATCTCCGGCTTACTCCACAATAAATGCGGATCTCCGGCTTACTCCACAATAAATGTGGATCTCCGGCTCACTCAACAATTAATGCACGTGACTCCTGTCATCTACGGACTCCCAGCTCTCCACGGCAAATAAGCCCAGCAGAGTCTAGTCAACTGTGATAAGTCTCTGATCTCGGCCATACCTCCGACACTGATGCAATAAATTCGCCTGGTAGCGTGCTAGTTCGGGTTGTACAACGCCCTCATCGCCGACATCAGTGCAATTATTCGCCTGACCAAGCGCCGACCTGAACGACATGCCGAGCCGTACTACGGCTTCGCCCCGTTACATCGCAGGTAAACCGACCCCCGGTCTATAAAAGGGGGTTGGAAAATCGATACTGAGGACACGCACCGTTTACCTCTACTCTACACGATTTGCCCCCTCCCTGACTTGAGCGTCGGAGGGCCGGCGCCGGGAGACCCGGCCACCGGCTCGTGTGCAGGCACCCAGACGGAGGACGCCGCCCACTGTCGGATCGCCGCCCAGCCGCGGGAATCAGCCGCTCCTTCTCGCCGATCGCCCCAGACGGAGGACGCCGCCCGTCGACGAACCACCGCCCCACCGTGAGTAACCACCTCCCGCTCCCTCTCCTCGACCGAAGATTGCCCCCGGGTCCAATTTCCAGCAACAAATCCAATCTACCGAGTACCAACTCAGCAATAAACCAAGCCAATAATATCCTACATCAACTAATCCCCTCTTTGTGGGTATAAAAGATCTTCAGTTACTGTGTGGTTCCTACAGGTGTTGGGCGGGACTTCGACAAAACCGAAGAATGTGTGCGATCTATTACTTGTGTAGGGGAGTCTTATAATAGGTTCTGGGTCATCCTCTGATAAGAAAGGTAAGTTTACGTCCTAGGTAAACTGCGAAAGATACAACCCTGACAGCTCTTTATAGAAAATTATTGGGCAAATCAGATTTGCCAGCTCAACAGTAAACGAAGCCAATAATATACTACATTAGTAGGGGATGCAAATGGGTCAGATAGAGTCATAAGTAACTCCAACCTAATTTCTTGTTTGGATCCTAATTTTGGATTTAGATCCGATCCGATAGAAGATTGAGTCGGGTCAAATCGGGTCCACCGCTATAATTTTTGATCCAACGAATTATTCGGATCGGGTCGAATCCATGTATAACCCGGATCCAATCTAAAAAATTCGAATATGATTTAGGTCAACCTATCTATGGCTTTAGAACTTATGTTGCACCCCCTCGGGTTGCAGCCAACGATCCTAAATAATTTTACAGTACGGGTCGAATCGTAGGATTGAAAATCTAAAATTATCGAAATTTCAAATGAGTCGGGTCGAATCTGAATTCAACGAACCCAGATCCGACATGACCCAAACCCGTGGATCCTCCAAAATAGATCGAGTCAGGTCGGATCAGATTATGGGTCAACCTGATCTATTTGCAGCCTTATTCATTAGTTGATCTTTTTTTGTCGCTGTAAAAGAACTCTGGTTAACATATGGTTTCTACAAGTGCTAGGTAGGGCTTGGACAAAACAAATATTGTGTGAGATCTATTACTTGTGAAGTCAACTCTTATGAGGGCGTTTGGTAACCCCAACAGGATCACCACAGTGATCTAAGATTCCGGCGATCCGAATGCTGGGGTGATTTGATCCCCAGTGACCTAAGATCAATGTGTTTGGTAGGCCATGATCCAGTAATTAAAAATCTCCGGATATCCACGAGTAAATTGTTTGGTATGGTATGGAGATCCAAGATCACTCACTACATAATACCACAAATACCCTTGATATATCTTAGATGGATTTTTTATGTATTTTTAATTCTCATGAATTAAAAATATAAGTCAATATACTAATTCCTATAATAGCTCCATAATTTTGTCACATATTCTACTTTTAGTAGCCCTTATCATATATTTATTAATCATAAAATATATATTATAATAAAATATCAATATATTTATCGATATATTAATTATTAATATATTCTATAAAAATATATTTATTACTTCTATAAATTATTAATCTTATAAAAATATGTTATTTTTCATTTTAGAATTATTATTTTTATTTATACTTATAATAGATTTTCTTCATATTAATAATTGTGGAATGATTGATAATACCCCAATTTGATTTTGATGAGACCAAAGCATTTAAGTATATTTTATGTTATACTAATGAATTCAATCTAGTATCTCAGGCAAAATTTGTGAGAATCTTCTTTTGAGTGCATGTGGAAATCAGTTTAAGTCAAAGGCTGAAACTCGAGTCGACTCCGGAGGATTACGAGTCGACTCCAAGTGTTTCAGATGTTCTGGCACAGGCTCGAGTCGACTCCGGTACACTGCGAGTCGACTCCGACTGAGAACAGACAGCAGGATAGAAAGATGAATCTCAGACCCTGTCACCAAGTCGACTCCAACGGTTTCGAGTCGACTCCGATGCTTACCGAGTCGACTCCCGACAGTTCCGAGTCGACTCCAAGGAGTAACAGACAGAAAGATAGAGAAGTGATTTCTGGACCCTGTTACCGAGTCGACTCCAGAAGAATTCGAGTCGACTCCAACGTTTGGGGAGTCGACTCCTAAACAAGCAAGAGTCGACTCTCAGAGGAAAGCAAGACTAAAAGTCAGAGAACCAACTTCGGGCTCTGAGAGCCGAGTCGACTCCAAGACGATCCGAGTCGACTCCGAGGCAGTTCAACTCCAAAGATAGAAGATCAGTTTTTGGGTTCTGAGAGCCGAGTCGACTCCAAGATGATCCGAGTCGACTCGAGAAAGAAATGCAGAAAAATAGATCTCTGGAATTCTGAGAACGAGTCGTTTCCAGAGGGCCGAGTCATCTCCGGATACTGGCGAGTCGACTCCAGGTTTGGCCGGGTCGACTCCAGAACGGGACATCACTTTAATTCAAATCCTGAACAGTGGGCGAGTCGTCTCCAGTGAAGCATGAATCGACTCCAGCAACAGCCGAGTCGACTCCAGATCGAGCGAGTCGACTCCGATCCCAACGGACACATTGTCAGGAGTTGCAGATTGTGCAGAACGGCCACAAATTGGTGTCTAACGGCTAGTTTTCAAAGTGGACTGCTTAAATAGTCAGAGTGAACAGTAATAGACATCAAGAGAGAGATTCCATTCAAAGCAAAAGTGATTTCCACCTACCAAAGGCTCTCAAGAGTAAATACAAGAGAAAGAAGGAAGAAACGCATTGAACTCCATCCTACAAACTCTGTCCTTCGCATTCAAGGCTCTCCTTCTGACATCAAGTCTTTAGCGCATTCAAAAAGGAGACTCTGAATTCGAGAAGCCCCTTCTTCCACTTCCAAAATCTGTTTGAGGGCTTCTAACTCTACTCTTTTCATATTGTTTAATATTTGCTTATTAAGAAGCTTTCCGTGTAATTTTCTCAAACTATTTTCTTACTTGATTCAATCAGGGGATTGAATCAAGGGTTGTAAGGTTTGTTGGTGAGCCGAGGGTAAAACCAACGGTGTAAGGGTTCGATTGTGATCCCGGAAAAACAATCGAGTAGTTCTAGTCGGTGAGCCTGTGAAAACCGACCAAGTTCGTTGTGATCTCGTAAAACAACAAGTTGGGTTGTGAACTTGTAAAACAACCGGCCGTAATCCGAGGGATTATAGTGAACTCCCAAGTGTAGCTTGGGGAGTGGACGTAGGAGAAAGGGTTAGCTCCGAACCGCTATAAAACCTCTTGTGTTTGTGATTAGTTCATTGTCTCTTCCATCCCCTTCATTCACTACATCTAGTAAACTAATTAATCTTGCAATAAGTTTAATTTGTTACTCATTAAGTTTTTATTTGCAATAATTACTTAAAACCCAATTCACCCCCCCCCCCCCCCCCCCTTGAGTTGTCTTCTTGGGCAACAGTAATTATTTTGATTAGAAAAATAAGGTAAATAAAAGTAATATAGTAATATATTAAATATTTTCATTATATAAATATAAAATATAATAATATATTTCTGCAGAATTTAAAATTATCCTTCAATAATAATAGGATAATAATATGATTAGTAATATATTATAATATAATATATCATTAATATAATATATAATATCAACATAATATATATATATATATATATATATATATATATATATATATATATATATATATATAACATTAACTTAATATATTGATGATATATTGATATATCATTTTTTCTGCTAACTTGAGAGGTATTTTTATGTTTAACTTTCAATCCAGAATCACTGCTCTGGGTGATCTTGGATTTCCGACCTCAAGGACGGGTATCCCATCGTCGAGTTGGAGGGTGATTTGAAGAGTGGAAGTGATTTAAGATCACCGCCACGTAGGATCACCGTGGTGCAACTAAACGCAGTGATCTCATCACCTCCACCCACATCACCCTTATCCTAGGACGATCACCCCATACCAAACGCTCCCTATAGGTACCGGTTCATTCTCCAAGAAGAAAGATGATTTTACGTCCTCATATCAGCCCATGAAGGTGGAACGCCAGTCATCAGATGCGCATTCAACTGTGTACCATGTCTGAATCCCCTTGGTAAATTGAGAATTTCTCACTTGGGCGAGAAATGGATGCTCATTATTCTAGTTGCAAGAACAAAGTAGATCAAACAGGCCATATTTGTCAAATGGATGATGATGGAAAGCAAGTTCTTTGTCGTCGATAGCTCCCTCCCCAGCCCCAACACCGACAATAGTGGTGCGTCTCCATCGCAGCACAAAGCAAGGTCTTTGTCACCGACGGATTTTTGGATCAAAACAAGCCACATTCTCCTTTGGAATTGATAGAAAAGACAGAGACAGCAGAACAAATCTAGCAGCATTCCATCCTTGGCACCAGCTCAATGGCCCCACGTGTTACAATTTATCTTGCCTGTACCAACAAATACAAGAGTCCATGGTCCTGCACAATTAGGGATGCTGCAATTCATGCTCAATTGTCAATACTTAATCTCTCTTAGGAGGAGTAATGTGTGAAGAGAGAAGCAGGATAGATTAGAGAGGCTGACAGATGCTACAATAACAAGGATTTCGGGAAAAAGAGATCCATTAGAAGTCTATTTCAACAAATTTCATAATTTTGGAATTATGGGACCAAAGGATGGTAATCAAAGACGAGCGCATGATTAATAAGACTCTCAAGAACGAGACAAAATGATTTGCGTGGTGCACCACCGTGTGGTACATATGGTGTAGGGTATCATTTCTTGCTATGAACTCCATCACTGGTAGTGGAACAGTGTGAAAACTAGTAAAGAAAAATTACAACAAAGAAGTTTATCTCGAAGGCTTTTATTGGATGGGCGACTCCGGTAAATTTTGTTGTTTTAAGGCAAAGGCATGTGACATGCATGCTATCTGCCCTTAATAAAAGGTAGTCAACAACCAGACTTCCACCTGGAATGAAGAGGAGGAGACAACTGAACCAAGCCCAATCTCAGGTCACCGACAGTCCAACCTGCTAAGAATTTGAAGATGCTAATCAGTGGAACAGGAGAAATCTCAGATCACCGACAGTCCGACCTGCTAAGAATCTGAAGATGTCAATCAACGGAACAGGAGGACTCGTGCCGAACCATTACAGGCAGTGTCGTTATGATCCACTTGAGCTTTTCTTCTGTAATTTTTGTGCGAACAAGCCTAGCTGAGCCAAGCACTAACAAGCCAGTCGTTGAGGCTCGGCTTAAAGCTCATTTCAAGCCTAAAACCCAACATCAAGCTTTAGTTTGTCTAGAAAAGATTCACACTTAGATCATGACTAGATTTGAGCTGTTCACAAGCTCTTAGATCCATTACATACCCTAACAAATAGTTCCACATGTGTAGAGTCCCACTATGAGCACATGCAAGTTAAGACTCCAAGAGGTTTTAGTGCTTTCAGAAGTAAATAGGTAATTGTTAAAGGGCAAAGCTTCAGCTATGAGAAAACTTTCAGAATTTGTGGAAAATGTAGAAAATTCTTCAAAAAAAAGTTTAGGAAGAACTATCTTAAGAAGTAAATAATGGAAAGAAAGAAGCATGCAACAATGAAGCAACTTTTCGAATACCTTTGTAAATAAAAACTAAGAAATTAATATTTGATCCAAGATTTTTCCTCAAATTTGTCGTCAATAATTAGTAAGTAAATCAGAAAATATCAGACTAGTCAGACTTGGTCTCTGTTCTTTTGTAACCTAAAGTATTTACAGAATCATATGGCCAGTGAAAAGCAAGTGGATCGTTCAAGAACTAATAAGCAAATACTGTCTCGCTGGCCCAGCTCTTCAGATGTTTTGAAGGTGCTCTCCATTGCCTTTGTCTGAAAAGGCCTGTTAACAATTTTTCCCTTACCAGAATCTGGTAATGAAGCAATCCTATCATTGTAGCTCCTCTCTTAGGTCCACAGCAAATAATTTTTTTATAAAAAAAAATCTAAAAGGGGGAGTGTTTCGTCACCACTGCAGTGCAGGAAGACGGTAAATTTGCCTTTATTCTTTGATAAAAGAAAAGGAAAAGAAATACTATGAAAAGGGACAAACTAGTCATTTGGTTCAGTAGATCTGGAATTAGATCACAGCAGTTTACTCTGGCCAATAGATAATGTAGTTTCTCTCCCACAATAATCCATGTGGAAAGTATGAGAAAAGAGGAAATATTGTTTCTTTTTAACTTAATACTTTGCTATTACATGTCTCCAAACAGCTCAGAGGCATTCCTCTCCACAATGTAATACACCTTTTCTCTTCTTTCAGAGAGCTCAAGACTAAATAGCAAAGTTGTTACCACACATAATAAATGGGTGGGACAAATCAAACAAAAAGGGGACAACTAAAATCTTGCGTTACCAAACACAATAAATGGGTGAGACAAATCAAACAAAAAAGGATATCTCGAAACAAGCACCCTTTGAAGATTAGGACCAGAAGAGAGATGGCAGCAGCAGACACAATGTAATTGTTGTGACCACGTAAACGTAGACACAGAGTGATCTAGGCGGTGGGTTTCTCCCACTTGAGGGGCTTCACCACCTCCCAGGTGAAGTCGGAGTCATCCCTGCCAAAATGGCCGTAAGCTGCTGTCTTCAAGAACCTCCCATTGCCACCCCTTTTCAAGTCGAGGTCGATGATGATCATCCCAGGCCTAAAATCGAAGTTCTCCTTCACAATCTTCAAGATCTCCTTATCAGGAATCTTGCCTGTGCCGTAGGTATCCACAAACACTGAGAGAGGCTCTGGCACGCCAATGGCATAAGATACCTGCACAATGCAGCGGCGAGCAAGCCCACTGGCAACAATGCTCTTGGCTGCCTGCCTTGCAATATAGGCGCCACTCCTATCAACCTTGGTGGGATCCTTGCCAGAGAAGGCACCACCACCATGAGCTCCCCAGCCACCATAAGTATCAATAATGATCTTGCGGCCAGTGAGGCCTGCATCGCCATGAGGCCCACCAATGACGAAACGGCCAGATGGGTTGAGGTGGAAAATGGTCTTCTCATCAAGGTATCGCTCAGGGATGACGGGCTTAATGACATGCTCCTTGAGGTCAGCAGCAATCTCATCATTGGTAACAGTCTCATCATGCTGGGTCGAGATGAGGACGGTGTGGACACGGATGGGAATCATGGCGCCATGGTCATTGTGGTACTCAACAGTCACCTGGGTCTTGCCATCAGGCCTCAACCAGGGGCAGGTGCCATTCTTACGAACCTCAGTGAGGCGAGCACCAAGCTTCGTCGCAAGGACGTGGCTGAGGGGCATCAACTCTGGGGTCTCATCAGTTGCGTAACCAAACATGTGACCTTGGTCGCCAGCACCGATCTCCTCGGGGCGCTTAGTGAAATGGCCATGGACACCCTGGGCGATGTCAGGAGATTGCTGCTCAATGTTGACAAGCACCTTGCAGTGATCGGCATCAAGTCCAACATCATCGGATGTGAATCCAATCCCCCGGCAGGTGTCACGGACAATTTTCTCATAGTCGACATTGGCCTTGGTGGTGATCTCCCCAAAGACCATGACCATGTTGGTCTTGGTGCAGGTTTCACAAGCAACCTTGCTGTCAGGGTCCTGAGCTAGGCAAGCATCAAGCACAGCATCAGAGATCTGGTCGCAGAGCTTGTCAGGGTGTCCCTCGTTCACAGATTCAGAGGTGAAAAGGAAGGTGTCTGTGTTGGCCATCTGCAATAGACCAGCAAAGATCATATTAATATCCATGGATGCATAATTAGTCACTCTGAAACACTGACTGCCATCTATCATAATTCTGTTACCATAGATTACATGGACCACAAAATTACATATATAAACAAAAATCATAGAAATACTATATCCGTTTTCCATCCTCATTTTTCAAAGCACTTCAACCACATCTTTATGAGCAGATGATGACACACTTGTAACATATATCTAACACAATCCAAACAAATTCAGATTAAACTACAAAAATAACTTCTGATATGCTTTACATGCAGTTCACTGATTTTAGAATCAAGTTTGAATATTGACAAGTAACAAGAAACTTCATTAGAATTTCTGAAAACTACAGGATGAGAGCTGTTCATGACTGAACACGATAAGTAAACTGTTCAATATCAATCAAGGATGCATGCCCATAAGAAAGAATTAATGCATATACGAGCAGTCTGAGATGATTCTGTGCATGTAGCTCATTCACCAAGATAAGAAGGAACAAAACAAGAGTATAAACTTCAGGATAATCTTTTAAAAAAGATGCTTCTACTAGAAGATTAGTGAGGAAGAAAGCAAATCATTTGAAAGGAGCACAAGAACTTCCAGAAGAATCTATAAAATCAGGAATCAGAATCACATAATATAGCACAAATTAAATTACTTTGATTTGGAAAGGATCCAAAAAAACTCTAAGCACAACATAAAGTGGAGGGCAGATCTAGGTTGAAGAATCTCAAAGCTTGTAGGGGACGAAGTAAGAATTAGGTACAAATTCTAAAGAAGCATCTTACAATGGAAGGTCGGCCCAGGTCTAACAGCTAAAAGGTGACAAAAGGCAATCAGCACTAATATGGAGCAATACACATATAAGTTCATGAACGAAGAGTAGTTAACAATAAAGGACTATAAAGATTCCTAAATAGGAATCACACAAAGGCATGTAAATCTAGCCAGCAGGCAGATCTGACTACAACAAACTCAAGCATGTAGCCTGGTGAAGGGGTTGGTTTATTGTAAGGAGGAAAAGCAAAATGACAGAGCATCAAACAAAGGTAAAACCCAACTTGCTGAAATAAAAGATAAAAACTTTAAAAGCATACAACTTGCAGGTAACGCTGAGATCTAAAAATTTTAACACCAAACATTTTATTGAAAGAACTATATCCAGCAAAATTCATCCCAATGCCCCAAAATCCAAAGAATCAAGTTAGATCCATAGATCCAGCCAATAATAAGCAAAAAAAATAAGACACGAAAGCTGTGCCAACAATCTACCCCGGTTTCAGATTGAACCAACATCAAAATCCTCAAGTTCACCCAAATCTAAACGACATTACCATCTTAAAGAGAACAATCATGGTACAATGAAAAAGACAATCTTTCCGCGAAATCTACACAAATCTAAACAACAATGATCCGAATCGGAACCTATCTGACCTACCTAATCTCACTTCATATGAATCAAGAGAAGCCCTACTAGAAAAATACCTAATTTAACAACAAAATACTCAAGATCCACCCATTTCCAGACAGCCAAAAACTGAAATCACTGAAAGCCACTGCCTGTACCACATCCAGCTATTTCAAAAGAAAACGCACATAAAGCGTCAAGAAACCACATAGTAGCACTTAAACAACTAAATGCACCAGATCTAGCCATCTCAAGTTGCGGGGAACCCAAAAAATAGTCAAAAAAATCACGAAAAAAAAAATCTCCATGGAACCGTACCAGGTCCACTAACAAAGATCCCTCAGAATAGGAAAGAAACATGAAGAAAACCCAAGAAATCAAAGAACAGAACTCATTGACATGATCTAAATACGAAGAGAGAGAACAAGATCTCCTTACCTTAAGAGGAAGATAGAGAACAAGAGAGACCCCAAAGAAACCCTAGCTTCTGCTGCTGAGTTCTGGCTTAGGGTTGGACGCAGGGGTGCAAGTAGAGGAACCTCGTACTTATAGACGAGCGGCGCCCTAACGACGCGCTTTGGACTGCAGTTCCGAAGTGAGATCCAGATCTGACCGCCCGCGGTTCCGTCGGTCGCTCGATCTCGACCGTCGGATCCAGAGGCCGCCCCTTATTTGGTCGTCGTCGGTGGCGCGTCACCACCAGTTGTATCCGTACCAGCCCACCCACCGGGCCGGGCCCCACCGCGATCGAAGCGGGCCGGACGCGGCTCGGCTTTATTGGCTCCGAGAAGCCAGCCAGTTAATTGGGCCCCACCTGGCATGGACCAAATTATACTCTAGCCGTGTGTCAACATTGGCGTGCCTACGAAGTCATATGGCCAATTACATATACATGCACATGATTAATAGGGCCATATAAAAAAAAATTAGGTGGCTGATACAAACCATGTAAGATATAATTTCTCCTAATTTATTGCTTGGCACTATTATTTTGTGACATTTGTCTATGTGGACGCAGTCTACAATCATATTCTTATTCGTCCTCAAAGTGAGATAAAATTATTTTTTTTTTCCAAGTCTAGCCTTTTTTGTTTTAATTAAAATTTAAGTCCATAAGTTGCTTGAATTTGTCAATTTCTTAGGATTGAACCTATCAAAAGGTTTGAAACCTGTCAATTTCTTGAGCAGATTATTTGTCAAACCAAGTGGTTGGATCCAAACCATCGATAACCACCTCATTGCAACTATATTGCATAATTTTCTAGACGACCAGTCTATATTTTATATTTTATAAAAGAAAATTCACCATTGATAGTGAACGAAAGCAGATAGTTGCTACTACTTCATGGTAAGGAACCAAGCTAGCTAGTTGACGGGTATGTGTTTTAATTATCAAGTTACTACTCTCTTCCTTCATTTTCTTTACCAACATGTATGCTTTTAGATATCTTATATTTTAGTTATTGAGATTGATCTTGCTGTTTATCTTTAAAAAAAGATAATTATCCAGGGATTTTTCTACTTACCAGACATGAGTCTAGCATAAATTCTTGAACATGGTAATTTATATGCTAAAATAAAGGCTTGTTGATAGCTATGTCACTGGATCAGGTATAGGCCGGATTGGCCATTGTTCGTGCCTATTGTGTATTTACCTCGAGTCAAATAAAGTTACAATTTTTTTCATATAAATCTTTTTTCTTTTACCAATGAGGATCTATGGAAAGTTATATATATTCGATTGATTCAGGATGAATTTTACCCTTATCTATATCCATTTCAAATCCACTATAGGTCAGATAAAATCCATCTTATTATAATCAGATCGGATCAAGTTAGATGCCAAGCAGAGTAAGTTGCCTCCTCTATTTGTTCAATTTTTTTGTTAAGCCGATGTACCTTACTTTTTTTCTTTTCTTTTTTTTGACAAAAAGCAGAGCTCCACCTACTAAGGAACTGAAACACAAAATAGTTAACCTTATGAAAAAAAAGGTTGATAGAAAGGAGAAAGTACAGGAAACATTCAGAACAGATCGAGTGTCGTTTCTTCTCCTAATTTACATGCTTGTCGAGTATATATTAATTAGTATATAAGACCATAACTAGAAAATCTTGATGTCTTTGTATAAAATTCCTTCCCATAGACTTCGGGATTTAACTAGGATGATTATATGAGCTCTACCTACATGGAACCCATTAGGAAAAGTAAAAGCCTGGATAGCATTAAGGCTTAATAAAATGCAAAGCATAGCAATTGCTTCTGAATTGACCCATGATGAGCTGGTAGAAGTTAGGTGCGGTAGGAGAATATGACGTGGATTAAAAATCTCGTATGAATAAAAATTACAACAACCTATTACTATTTATTTTCAAGATTTTTTATATTTAATATTATTTATAAGTTTGCATTTTTGTAGACGAGGAAGCTAATATATTGAAAGTGGGCCACTTGAGCATGCCTCAACACGCCAATTCAACTTGCTCACCATCTACTCCAGCAAGAAAATAAGAGCGTTGATTAGCCTCTGTTAGGTAAGACGCCAACTTGAAATTGTTTCATGTGTTTCTCAATTTTTGCGAAAGTCATGAGCCACTAAAAAAGTTGATGCAACGATGATGTATTGGTGATGTCGATTGCAAACAAGCAACTATGGAGTAGGTCGGTGGAAAAACCACCGAGACGTTTCTAGGATAACACAGAAGTCTAACTAAATTTACATGTAACCAAGAAAGTCGGCTTAGCCACCCTTAGACTTAGTAGTTCTACACTAATATCTTCATGAAGCCAGGGAATGGTGTGTCACGCCCCTGCCTCTGCGAGGCACGTGAGGTACCTAGTGCCCACGTGGGGGCCACATGAGGGGGGAACATGGGGCTCCCCTGCCAGATATTGTCCGGTTCTGGAGCTTCACGCAAGCGTCCTTCACCCCTCCCCGGTTTTGTTTTCCACCCAAAATGCGTCTGCAGGATTTGGAGACACCCGCCTCATATGCGCAGGCTCTGGAACGAGTCTTTCCGATGTGGGATTATTGGGTCTCATACCTCCCTCAATCTTCGTTGGAAATAGCTTCATTAGTTTTGGGTGGTCGCTAAGGCTCGGAGAGTGTGCCTCGAGAGGGATTCTTCTATGGTGATCGACTGGATTCAGGAAGTGGATAAGTACGGTGACAGTCATCCCCTCATCCGAATGTTTCGTAGACTGGTTTAGAAGTTGAGAGATGTTCACATATCACATGCGTTCAGAGAGGCGAACAGTGCAGCAGACTGAGTCACTTTCTTTGTCACCCGGCACTTCGGAAAGTTTCTATAGACATCGGCGGTGGACATACCCTAACCCTTGTACTTTTACTTTCTCTTGATTTGACAGGTTGTACTTACGTTAGAGCTATATGAATTGTCGTTTTCATAAAAAAAAAAGGCTCAGAGCAACATGCCGCTGCAAAAGCGTTGCGGGGTAAAGAATCGATAGGAGCATGATCATCGGTAGAGACAAGGGTAACAGAAGCGAGGTTGTTGAGATAAGAATTGGTTGTACCTTCTTGGTCGAAAAGTTGATCTCCCCAAAAAGGCCAAAACTTTGAACACTGATCACCATCAGCTGCCAGTGGAATGATAGAACCGAAACAATGACCCTCAGCTTTAGCCCTTGTCAAGGAGAACAACTAAGGCATGAGAAGAAGGTGCTAATTAGGTGTCTCAACTGAGAGGGATGCAGGGATAAGTCCGCAAGCATGAATCCTCTGCAATGCATGGTTTGCATTATAGAGTGAGAATATCTATTAAACAAGGAGGTCTTATGTGTCATGCATGACACATCGCTGATCGTAGCCATCCATCTCTTGATCGAGGGCATCGAGCACTACATAGAATTCTGGCTCTAAGTTCACACCTCCCTTCCTTGCAACTTGGGAATAATTAGTGCTTCGCACCAGGAGGATAGGGACTGGCATTGGGAGGGAAGAATTAGGGTGTTCAACACAATAATGCAGTTTGGGTTCGGCCAAAGGGTCCCTAGGGTGGCTTCCCTACCTATTTGAGGCTACTCTTGGCAGATTTGGTACGGCCTGACCCTAACATTTGCATTTAGCCTAAGTCCCATCGGATCCAGAGCTTGTTTGGGTGCGCATGATCATTTGAGCCAACCAATCTAGTCCACAATCATTTCAAACTATTAAGGGTTCGGACCAGAGAACTTCAATATGGGTTAGCATATGTGTCCTCCGTGAGTTTGCTCAATCGTGAGTGAAGCTTCTTTGGAGCTTTCAATGCATTTAAGGGTTTCATTCTCTATGTCTTCTTGATTATCACCATTAATAGTGGGAGCTTGATGCTCCACTAGCTCTATTGCTCACAAGCTAATTCCTCGTGTCTTTTTGCCACCCATGTCTTATTCCACCTTAGCCTAGTGCCACTTTTAGATCCTGTTTCGATGTTTCTATAGGATTGGATTGAAAATTTCATAGAAATCCAACCTGTTGGCCCGTATAACTTGGCCTTCTAAGAGCTATGTCCAAATCCCAGTCTTTGGGCTGCAAGAAGGCAAAAAAATCCATAAAGGTCCTTTTATCTTCCCACATGATTTAGGCTCGAAGGTGTTGGGTTGATAGAGCCATGCTTAAATAGGCAATTCTGCAAAATTTTCCACCCAATCATATAGGAATATTTAAATAGACTTTTAGAAGAATCTTCTTTCTTAGATTTGAGAGGAGAGACTGAAATCCACTACGACCTATATTTATTGGGCTAGGCCAAGTTGACTGGCACACAAGCTATCTGACTTTCCCAATTCCGCATCTTGAGCTGCGATGAGGTGGCTGCCGATGCTCTATACGTAGTGGCTAAGACGATTTTATGATCACTGGATGGTTAAATATGTTTAAATCAAGCAAAGTTCTCCTACATCTATTCCTCTTATAGACAATTCTTGTATGCTTATAAATCTAGTTTCTTTCCTCCTTAAAGCTCAAAGAAATAAAATTTTCATGCGTATACATTTTGCCAAAATGAGAAATGGTGAAACTGAAAATATAAAAATAGTTATACAATTGCCAAATTGCTTATAATGGATCCCCGTGGAAATTAAAGGAGCCACTGCTTCATGGCTTGGATTGTGTAATATATCATTCTCGCAATCTGTGGTCTCATTCTTTTCATCTCACCATTTCCAAATTTCAAGATAACATGTTATGTGTGTGCTCATGCATGTTTCGCATATATGCATGTATTTGTGTGCATAGACATGTATGATATAATTCTTGTATATTTTTTGCTACAGATGGTGACTTGAATAAAAGGGTGGTATATAATGATACTTTTCTTTGAGGGATATATATATATATATTTCAAACACTCAATGTCATTAACTTGTTGTCTTCATCTCAAGCAGTTCGAGAGACTAGCAACCAGCTTACAAGACGAGTAATATGAGGGTGCATAAATAAATTGTACTGTAGTTGTAATATCAGAGCCCTTCTCTGAAAAGAGATTCCGAGTCTTACCTGCCAACTTCTATCCACGGTACTCCTACCAACTCATGCATATTCCCTTCACCCAACTTTGAAGCAAAAGCTTAAATACGATATTTGAAATCCAAACCCTAGAAGCTAACAGGTAAAGGTGGGTATGGCACATCCAAAACTTCAATCAGCTTCTTTGCTATCGCACTTGCATAAACTGAAGAACCTTCATGGATCTGCATGGGAAACCAATCCATGCTTCACTAGCCAAAACAAGAAAGCAAGATGCTATGAAGCAAAACAGAAAAGATTATGGAACAGACCTTGGTGTTGAAGATGAAGATGTGAGAATCTCCAATATTTCCACCTGACAAGTGGAGGAGCTCAAGCTGCAGTTCATCCAGGACCTGCGACACAACAACCAAGCAATCCATCTTCTTACGCTGAGTTAGCTTGATATAAACCTCATCCTCGATGATGCGGACATCCACAAATGTCTCCCTAGATTTCCTTTGGATCCATGAGCTCCTCAGAGATCCCCTGAACGCACGATCTCCATCATCTATGAAAGGTTTTATAGAGGAGCTCTCCACATCTCCATCTACTCCATCTCCCACGATCAGTTTCTTGCCCCACTCTCTTCTGTGTCTTTTCTCTGCAACCAGTATCTTGAGCTCTTTGACCGTTCTTAGCAGCTCATTTATGTAGTCGGTCGCATCGGCGATGATGCTGGCTCTATCTTGCTTCAAATTTAACATTTTTTTTTTTGCAAAAATTTTTGAAAACCTCATCAAAAACAACAAAATTTTCTGAAGAAGCTAGCAAATACGTGGAGAAGAATTGATCAAATGGAAGGGAGAAAAAGATCAACAAGCATCGTAGTAGAAGTTATAACTCATTATTTTGCATGCGCTAATTATATTTGGAGAACAGATTGGATGAAGAAGGCGAAAGCGAAAGCTTGACATGAAATACTGCTAGCAATTTTTGAGAGAGGCAAAATAGAAAAAATAGAGCCGATTGTTGAATAGGGTTGAAGTCTGATATACCTTGGTCGAATCTGGTATCAGCGACTTGAGATCATCGTATTTTTTGGTAATCCTTTCCCTCCTTTGCTTCTCATTTTTCAAGCTCCCAGCCTCTTCCACCTGTCTGGAAACTCCTTTCTTCCTTTTCTTATCTGACTGCTGTCTCCCAAGCTGGCCAGCATAGCCATCCTCCAACTCACCAACCCCATTTGACCCAGGAAAAAACCCAGTGTCATGGGGCAGCGAGTTGAGGACATCTTTCACAAGCGATGGCTGGCTGGGGAAATCCAAGTGCACCATCGGATCGTGCAAAATGGTCGATCCTGTCGACGTGCTGTCTGGTGGCAACTCGCCGAAGAACATATCGGCTGTATAGTGGAAGTTCCCAGGATTCAGCATCCCGATCACCCAAGGATTCGAGGGGGTGGTGGGATCAAAGTAGGGTTGGTTGTTGTTAGCTTGCATGAGATTGGTGGTGGCGATATCTGCTCTGGGGTCGAGACCTGGCTGGAAGTGGAGATCGAGTCCCATGGCAGAGTGGGGGTGGTGAACGTTGGGATCTTCATGAAGGAACCTGAAGAGCCTCAGTTTCTCCTCCAGGTTGTTCCTGTTGCCGCTGCTGCTGCTGCTGCTACCCCCCATGAGTGCGAGGTCGGAGTGACTTATGGTGTTACTCTGAGAAAGGCCACCAAAAGCTCCTGCTCCTCCTTGGATGCTCATGGCTTCATGAGGACCGAAGTACTCAGACTGGTGATGCATCGTCTAGGAAATGATGTCCCTTAATTTGCTGGCCTTTCTCTACATCAAAAAGGAATCGAAAAACTAGATCATCAGAATGGATAACTTGTCTAATTAGCTATATAAAGCTTGCAAACCTTTCCTTGGAAGCGCTTTTAGAAGGGAAATCAGCAGAAGGCCAACTACTTCTAACGAAAAGGATATGAACAAGAAAGAGTTGGGTTATGTATCGATCGCTGGGGTATGCTTTGGAACCATTACAAGAATCACCCAAGAGCTAAAGCCAAGAAGAGACCCATTTGGGTGATGGCAATGTTTATCATTTGTGAAGTCGATGAGGGGAGGAGGAGGAGGAGAGGGAGCTTATAAAAGTGGCAAAAGTTGATATGGAGTGGAAGAAAGTTGTTGGCTTCTGGTGGGATGGAAGAAAGAGAAGAGATCTCCCTCCCTCCTCTCAGCTGTGCCTTGTGGGCCGAGAGAGAGAGAGAGAAGTTTGTTACTGAGATTCCCTTTCCCTTCTTATGGGGCCCACCTCCTTCTCTTTCTTTCCTTGTGGGCCCCACGTCGCGGCAGTGCAATCTTCCGTATTTCCGGTACACCGCGTGATATTATATGGTAGCGGTACGAGCCTCAGCATTATTATGGAAAGGTTGGCCCTTCGATATTTAGCCATATATATTTCCATCAAAAAAAAAGTTGGCCTATATAGCTTTAGTAGAAGGAAACGGGGAGGGATCTACGTTATGGTGATGGTTCCAGTTTGGACATTGACTCGTATTTAGAACAAAGAAAGAAGTACAAATGGCTGTCGGAGTCTAGGATTAAGGGGATGAGTTGGGGCAATATTGGCCCCATGATTGTGGCCTCTTGGTGATGAAGGGGTTGTGGCACATGTATCATGTATCATGGGCTTTATATGGCTATGAGTTTGTATACACCATAGTGGTTCTTGAGGGTTGGGTGGAGAGGGATATAAGGTGGGGAATTGACAACAAAGGGAGGTAAAGTGTGATGGAAATTTACCAAGTTATAGCAGACAGGAAATTGGGTATAGAAGGTGATGGAGGACAGTGAAAGGAATGATCAATATAAGTGACACCAGAGACCTGGTGTTTGTAATCTTGATAAATCTCTCTGCTATAATAAACCATTACTCAACTTGTTTAGAGATAAAGTCTTCTATGCATGGCAACTTAGCCAGCATTAATATATATATATATACATAAATATAATGTCCAAATACATTGAAGAATTTAATATGTCGAGTTAACATAAATAAGAATGATCCTACTGCTTCAAACCCTAAAAAATAGAAAGCTTTCATCAAGTGTTCTTGATGTGATGACGGATTGGTTTTGTTGAAATAGTAGATGTTGGAGTAACCTTTGCCACTGATATGCTGTTTTACTGCGTGAGGGTTTTACTACAAGAAAGAATATTTATCTGTTGCAGTTATTTTATTATTATTATTATTATTATTTAACTTTAATGATAATGGCACCAAAAAGGGGAGTACAAGTTGAAAGGAAAAAAAATACGGGGGTGGAAATTAAGAGGTTGGCTAAGAAGGGAATCTGGAGCTCCTCTCACGCACTTTTAACCCATGGCTTTGCTGCTAATGGAATCTTAAGGAAGTTGGACCATGCATTGGACGTGGCCCCAGTCCATAGCCGAGTCCCTATCACTTGAGTTCACTTCATAACAGAGTCCCTAACCCACAGGCTACCCACTTTAGTTATCTTCATCCAGGGAGAAGCTTTTAAATCAGCTGGGTAGTTACCATGGTAAATATTATAAACTTTTTTGAAAAAAAAAAATCCACACTGGGGAGTTGATCATTAGAACCTGGAAAAATGTATTTTACCAAAGAAAACCTAGAAAAGTGTAGGATTTGTTTTTTTCTAATGCTGAGAATGGACTTTTACATCCATCTATCTATCTATCTACCTATCCATATATAAGACACGATACCTTGTATGTCTGAATTTTGATGATAAATCAACTTTGTTTTGCCAGAGTTGCATTCCCCAGAGGTATACTATATTATGATAAGAGGACGATAAGTGATTACCTTAAAAAAAGTCATTTTTTTAGTTCAAATAAAGTAAAGATAAGTGCGATGGTAAAATGAGAGAGCGCATGTAATCGAGCTAATCTATAGGAAAATTACAAAACCAATGGTTTTGTTAGTTGATAGGATCCCATTTGTTCATTATTTTACCTTCCATCTTATAATAATCATTGTTGCCTTTTGTTTCTAGAGCCAAATATGATGGAGAAAAGAACTAGAAACACTTCATCGATATTCAGATATGCATCATTTCTAAGGTTCCAAAATGAATGTAGTGCAGCTAAATCACAGTGATTACCAACTGATCCTAAAACAGTGATAAATGCTTTGACAATATCCTCATTGTTTGCAAAGATTTATATTCTAAAAGAAGTCTAAGATGAATGTAATGCTTGTCATCACCCAATCGACAACCATTTCCCTTGAAAGACTGCAAATACGCACTGAGGTGAAAAAATTCGTGCCATCTTACTTTGTCTCTAATCTCTTTCTCCCTTGAATTAATCTGCGGTCCTCTTAGAGGACCCCATGGAGGACTTTTCTCTGCTTGTTTATTAATTTTTTACTATAAAGCCAAGCACTAAAATGTACCAAAATTACTATTGGTAGGTTTACATTAAGAAGAAGCGCATAGAGATTAGAGGGTACAACCAAGACCTTTCAGTTTATCATTTTATTCCTTCCTTGTCATTACTCTGAAGTCTGAACATTGTATTTCCTTAGCCATACTTGATGGAGAACAGAGATATTCTAGAAGTCCAACCGAAGATCTAAATAAATAAATAATGAAAAGGAAAAAGGAAAAAAAAAGATGAATGAAGATGGCGAGCTATACATGATAATGCATGCAAGCTTAATATGGTTGCCATCGATATTTGGTCCATCAAGCACAAACTGAGATCCACATAAACTCGAGACTCAAGTGCGAGGCTGGTAGGATGATCCAACTCTAAGAATATATGGAGAGAAAGTTCCCCTTCCCTTCTTCTGCAAGGAGACTAAGATGCCTAAGAAGCCACAGAAGAGCACATTGATGAATGAGAAATGGAAAGCATACTACAGCAAAGAGAAGGACAACAAATAAATCATGATCGAGGAATAGTAGGATTTTTCTGAAGAGATCTGCTACAATTGCTTAGGTGTTAAAATCATATCAAGCTCTTGCAACGCAACTGGCTGATGGAGCCAGTGATAAGAAGATGTGTTGTGTTTCAGAGGCCTTGCAACTGCTAACATTGAGCTGCTTGATGTGTCTATGCTGTCTTCTTTCTGCTTAGCCTAAACTAACTAATATTCACTTTGTTAACTGTTTCTGGTCAATAAATTTGGATCACCACATTTTTGAGCCAGAACAAGAAATATAATGATTCCATGAGTTAAGTGCGGGATCGATTTCATTAGTTGCACCGGAGGAGGAGGTCGGGAAAAAGGCCGCAGGGAGATGAGAAAGCAAAAGGATTCATCCAACAGATACATCAGCCTTGGATTACTCATCAGATGGCTCTTCGATTAGTTGAGCCAAGTTGCCTAAGTCTGACCTTGATTTATTTTTGATGTAAAGGGGAGGCAGAAAGGAGTCACCCAGCTTTTATTGAAGATTAATCATATTTAAAAGAGGAATGAGGAGCAGACATGAGTTATATTGTCAAGAGAGGAGAGGAATAAATACCGAAAAAAGAATCTAAATGGTTCCAAACCTTGATTTATGGTTTAAAAAAAATAATCACACTTTCTTTAGTTCAAATTGGGATTGCCAACAGGGATATGCTTCTAGTGCTGGCTATAATTTGTTCAAAGAAGTAATGCACGGAATAAGAGTATACCACTTGCGATCGCCTGCAGCAAACTTCCAGAGGATTGTAAATTGTTGCTTGCGCAACTCTGATAAATTCTTGATCATCCATGTCTGTACATCAGAGGGTTTTTCTTTTCTTTTTTGGTGTTTTTTTTTTGGTAGAGACAAGACCTCTGATGCGCACTCATGGATTTGGCTGCATGAACTTCCATAACATCAACCCAATGATGCAACTATCATTGATGAGAAACCCGGAACAAAAAATTTCAAGATGTTCGAGGTCAGCCATATACCAAAATCCCAGTAATTCTGGGTCGTACTGAGATAGCAAAATGTAGTTGCACCTTATCTCTCTCTCATTTTCTTCCAAAGAACAAATAGAAAGAACATTACTGCTGTTATATGGCCAAAGTAAGGGAACTGAACGATCCAATTACGGAGACATCAAATCTACATGCATAAACAAATAAAATCTCAAAAAAAAATGTCCGAGTTCTTCATGAAAACAATGTTTCTAGTTACAGTACCCCTCGATGTGAGGTTGAAAGTAACAAGGCATGAGGTCAGCATGAGCTTGCCTTGTCGATGGCTCCAAGACTCCAACCGGGCATTGTTATGGATCGGGCCATTTGTAAAAGATAAGAGAAAAGTCACGGTTGTCTCTCGCGTATAGTTGTTATAGGTTGCAACCGCCGAGACCATGATATGCCTGTTCGAACCTTTATTGTAAATGATCTAAATTGTTAGCCCATTATTCGGATTAAGTCATTTGCAAATATTAAAACAAGCCATAATGGATCAAAATCGTATCAATTTAACATGTGGGCTAACTAATTTGACCCCATATGGTATATATTTGTCAGCCCAACCTCTGCATCAATTGAGCCACCAACCACAGTAGTCAATCGAGTTGTTGACCTCGATATGGGTCGAGTGGCCAATTTGAACCATCATGCCAACCTAAGCAAACCGGCCAACTAATGGCATGGAGCCACATATCCCCAATTCAAAACACATTAAGGGCCATTAAAGTTCGTTGAATGCATGATTATGATTTCGCTATTTTATGAAGCATGTGTGGCAATCACAACTCATCCTACATGATAGAATGATCACTACAAGATCTGCATCGTTATCCACAGTATATGTCTGGGCCGTTACCGAGCAGCTAAAGCCTACTTTCCCGCCTAACTCGATAATGGATAAAAACTCTGGCTGTATATAAACAGTGCCTAGAGGAATCTCCAGGTACGCTTTTTTGATCTCTCTTCTACACTGCAACCTCTCGAATCTCTACTATTTTTCTCAAAATTATTACCTGACTTAGGCATCAAAGGGTCCCCGCTGAATAAACTCTGACAAGTGAACTTTTTTTCTTGATTTCAAGTTAGATCGCTGGAGTCAAATTCTGTTCAAGCTCAACCACCACAACCATCTCCAGCTCATCTCTTCCACTTGCATCATGTCCGACCTTACCAACTCGGCGCATGTCGGACCTCACCATCTTCAGGTCGAATTTTGGCAGTAATAACAATATCAGTGTCTTCAAAAAAGAAATTTTTGATAAATCAAGAAAAGGATATATTGGTTCTTACTGTCTCTTTTCTAGTCATCTTTTGAAATTTCTATTTATAAAGCTTAAGGAAATAGATAAAACGGCTATATTGCGGGTGTATAAGATTTAGAAGCTCTATTTTCATGTAATATGGTTGCTATATAACATTGTGGAAAAAGGAAGAAGGGACAATTTAATTGACGAGATCATGCTTTGAAAATCAACATGCCGGTGGAAGTCCGAATGGAGGTCCGATACAAAATAGAAGAAAAACTCAAATTAAAGAATCCTTTACTTGGTGAAAAAAAATCTCTCAAAAAAAAATTTATGAATATCTCAAAGGCTACTAGTTACAATATCTTATTTCTATATTTATGAAACATGATACCCTAATCCTAATTCTGGCATTAAACACAATACAAAGTTATATTTGAAATAATACTTGGTAATAAAAAAACATACTAGAATTATCCTATCACAAATATGAAGACTTAACTAGAATTTGATAATGTTCTTAATGAAAAATGTATAAAATAATCTTCTGAAAAACTCTAAATCTAGTAAATCAAATATTTACTTGCTTCCGTCTTCACCTGCGAATCTGGTTCCTTTGATACTTGGTATGGTCTAGTGGGACACCGTACATATCGGTTGCATCCTATGCTGCATCACTATATATTCGGTCAAATATCTACAACTTGAAGACTATTCAAACTATGAAAGAAAAATTCAAACTCAATTTCAATTCACATAGATCCACTAACAAACGTATAGCCATTGAATAAATTTTGCTGACCCGAAGGGACATTGGCTAAATATGTTAAAGTTAAATGACATTAGGAATCGTAAATCACTATTTTTCATTTAAAAGATTTATTCCTTCTTAAAGTTTTGCATTTATTTTTTTAGAACTAAATATACTGCTTTATTATGGCAGCTAACTTTGATTATAGATTATTATCATCTTTCTCGTGCGTAACAATGTTCACCATAACTAGTTAATTTCAATTTGTTAACCATATTCCCTTTTGGTCTCGGCTGGCGCCCTCCCTTATTTCGAGGAGAAACGGGAAACTGGGATGGGGGAAACTGAAGGAGTCGAAGCGACTCTGGAAAAGGGCCGGAGTTGGCTTTAAATAATCGGATTCATCCCTTCGGCTCCTCGCTTCCTCTCGCCCACCTCCGGGAATCGGTGTCTCTTCTTTCATCAAAAGGAGTCCGCGTCCCTTCCAGTGCCTTCCAGCGGCGGCCGTCGGAGATTCCACCCGTCCTCCCTCCGGAATCTTCAGCTCTCCTCGCTCGTCGGATCCGAGATGGATGACAGCTGCGCGGTGTGCGCGGATGCCCTCGAGTGGGTGGCCTACGGATCTTGCGGCCACCGGGAGGTGTGCTCCACCTGCGTCGTCCGGCTACGCTTCGTCCTCGACGACCCCCGGTGTTGCATCTGCAAGACCGAGTGCCCCATCGTCTTCGTCACCAAGGTTCGATGCCGTCTTGGGATTTCCCCCAATCTATCCTTTTTGCTCTCGTTCTTTCAATCCTTTGATTCGTTTGCCTCGGATATTTTCTTGAAAGATTGCTGTTTGCGTAGTTTTGTATTGGAATTTGGTCGTTCGATTCTGGAATCATCGATTAAAAGATCGGTTTTTGACGGATCTTTATGTCTTTAGATTAAAAGGAGAATAAAGAAGGGTTTTATCCTTAAAATTTTTACGCACCGGCAATTTTTATTTTTGTTTGTTATTTTGGGATTTCTTTCACTGTTTTAGGTGTTCGTGTTCCGTAATTGACTGATGTTAATAGTATTCAATGCAAATAGAATTTATGTTGGGAGGAGCAAATTGTAGAGTACCTTCTGATTTCTTGTTTTGGATATCTTCTCCTCGATGTTTGTATCTATGTTTTAATTTCTTGCATTGTATCTGGTTTCTGTTAGATTGGCCTCGCTTTGATGGATATCAATCTGAAGGGTTTCTGTAAATTGATATATATCATGTTCCAAAACTGGCATAATTTGTGATCAACAGGCTTTGGGGGACTACACAAGGGTGATAACTGATTTTTCAGTGTTCCCGGCCAATGCGGCGGAAGGCCAGGTGGGGCAATATTGGTATCATGAGGGCACGCAAGCATTTTTTGATGATGTGGACCACTACAGAATGATAAAGGCGATGTGCCGGCTTTCTTGTGGCGTTTGCGACAAGAGTGTAGAGGAACAAGGGAGTGAGGGCTCCAAGAGGAGGCAAAGGTTTAGGAGCATAGAGCAATTGAAAGGCCATCTTTTCCATCAGCATAGGTTGTTCATGTGCAGTCTATGTTTGGAAGGGAGAAAGGTGAGATTTTGCTTGCTAGCTGTCATTCAATGTACTGCTTTGTGTTTTGGTTATCCCTTTAATTTCCATCTGTTTGAGTTTGCGTGTTGAAGAATGATGATTATTTGCCGCATTGATGTCTCCCTTGCTTATGATTATATGGCAGCTCAATCTCCCACTCTGAGGAAATATAGTGGTCTGAGTGACTGGCCTTTTTTATGATTGTTCTTGTTGCCCTAGATCTAATGTCACTAATTAGCTTTCCTCTAATAAGATGATGGTACTAGTCCGATGATCCCAAACACATACAAGTTCTAGATGTCATGTAAATTTATTTTAGCCCTTGGAATATTTTTGGAATATGGTAGTTTGAGGGATTGACCTTTTTTTTTTTTTTTGATTGTGTTTGTTACCTTAGACCTCATGCCAGTGATTAGCTTTCCTCTAATAAAATGAATATGTAGGGAGCAAAAGGTACCTTCTCATTGCTATTCCGATGATCCCAAACAGATGCAAGTTCTAGATATCATCTAAACTTAAACTTTTAGCCCTTGGAATATTTTGGATTTTCAGATAGCCAAACTAGCAGTTCATACTCATGTGCTACCAAGGGAATTGTGTATAGGGGAGTTTGAAATGTCCTGTAAGTTGTTATTATTACTGAGTTGATCTAGGTATGATTCACAGCACAAGATAAACTTATGCATAAAATATGAGCATGAAACACAGACGCGCAAAGCTGTGACACTGTAGTTTTAGTTTATTAGACTAACTGCATGTACAATTAAAATGGTATGTTATAGTGAAAGATATTATTTTCTGATGACCTGAGTGTGGAACTGAGAAGTTGGTAATCTTCTGCTGGTACAGTGCATCATTTTCCAGCAATGCTTTTGAGCTACTCTTCTGATCTGCGTGTGACACTGAGAAGATGGAAATCTTCTTCTGGTACCATGCATCATTTTTCCAGCAATGCTTTTGAGCTACTGATCCTCTGGTTGTTGATTCAATCTCAAGAAAAATTTAGGTAATCCGAGCCACTTGTGTAGATTTAGTGATGTTTTGAGTAAAAAAAGGATTGAAACTGGATTGATATTTTTTTTTTCCTGGGACCATCTATTGGTTTACACATTTGTCAAGAACATGTGAAATTTGCTGATTTCCTGAATAAATTGTGCTTTAAGAATTAATATATGATATTTCACAGTAGTAATAAGACTTAACAGCCTTTACCTCGCAGGCTCTTCATTTTCGGCATGGGCATATCCATGAAAAAAAGCCTCCTTGTCTTCATCTCCTTTTCTTCTATGTCCTAGCTTCTGCTTTATCTCCTTCAAACACTACTGAGCCTATGTTTAGCTACTTCCTTCATCACCAAAGGGTAAGAATGCAGGGCTCCAAATCCCAGACACAAGCAGACCCTACTTTCCGCAAATGCTGGCCCTCTTTCTGCTATCTCTTGTATAGTGACATATATTCAACCTCCTCTTGATGATCGCAAATTTAGAAACTACTTTTCCTTTTAGTCCCCACTATCATGAATGATGATTTAGTGGAATTATTGATGTGTTTAATGCTTACATCTGGTAGGTTTGAAATAAGAAGCAGAGAAAATGAAGGCATTATTTTATCGAACACTACTAGCATGGTTAACAATAAAATCAACCTAGCCAAAGGGATGGGCCACTCATCAGGTTGACTTGCTGGATTGATAGCATTAAAACAATAAAATAAAGTAAAATAAAATAATTATAAATGAAAATAAAATAGAATAACTATGAATTGGGAAATTTTGTAGAGAATATGGAAAATACATATATACATATAATATGCTATAAAAATATAAAAGATTATAAACTAAAAAAACTTTCTAATAGTATACTAGATTTTACTAATAAAAGATTATAAACTAAAAAAACTTTCTAATAGTATGCTAGATTTTTCTTTTATCTGGCCATGTTGAAATTATTCTTGGCTTATCAAGTGCCCTGAACTTGTTGAAGTCTAGGGCTTTGAGGATGGCAACCAAGCTGGGGTGGGATGGCAATCAAAGGGTTCGAGGAGAGGCTGAGCTGGTTGTTGAGGAGGTTGGAGGCTGATGTTTAAAGGTGTTGCCATTGGTGCAAAGTGGAGGTGATGGTGGCTGTGTAACTGTTGACAGATCACGCTTTGCATCCACATGACTCCTCTTTGGGGCATTTCATGGTGTTCCTCGTCCTCGTCCTTGTCCTCCTCCTCCTTCTCCTCCCTCTCTCTCTCTCTCTCTCTTTGTAGACTAGGGTTTTCCGAACCTAAATCCCCAACCCCAGGCCAGAGGATGCAAGATGAGCAAGGATTGGACAAGATTTCTATATGGGAAGGAGGGTGTCAATAGACTGATCGGTGTTGGGATAAGATGAAGACATGGAAAGCACGGTAGGCGGAGACCAAGAGAGCTGGAGAGAGATCGAGAAGGATCGTGATTTTCCTGATCTGATTTTTTGAAAAGTTGATTTCGACTTATTAAACAGGGTTGTTTGGTTCTTTAAAACTCAACCTGGTTGCTGATTCAGCAAAAACCCAGCTGATTTGAATTTTTCTTTTTAGGTCTCGCTCATTAGCAATCTTATTGCTTGATTGGACTAGCCAAGGTACCAGTTAGCTAGTTCTCCAGTTTACATGGCCACTCCAAGCTATTTCTGATAACAGTAGGCGCTCGGATAGGCTTTGTTTTGGTCCATACATATTATTTTGACATTTACAAGATGATATGGAAAATATTAAGCATGATGAATTTAGTAGTAAGTGTTTGGTATTTTCTTTAATGCATCTATACATTTGCTTCTATATTTTGTTTTTTAATTTCCTGAACTCTTGTGAACTTCTCCTAATTTAGCACCTTTTTTTTCTGAATACAGAAGTTTTATGCCTCACATAAATAATCCTTGATGCTGAACTAATCTGATCAGGGAGAAAGACTTATTTCCTTCAACCTGCTCAACTCGAATCTCTCAAATAAAATAATAAATATAAGAATTTTAAGAAGCGAGGCTCTAAATCCTTACTTTCATTATTTTTTATGATCCACATATTGTGGTACATATTACAAGTGGAAAGTAGGGTCTGTGCTCTTGCTTTCACTCCCTTTCTTGGGGTTTATGAGTGGAAAGTAGAATCTATGCTCTTTGCTTTCATTCCCTCTATTCCCCTATGTTGGAGTTCTAGTGGGTGGAAAGTAGAAGTTGTGCTCTTTACCTTCATTCTCTATTCCCTTCTTCTATTCCGCTCCATTTCCATTCTTCAAAACCATGACATATACCATCTATTTATTCTGGTAAGGTTCTTTGTATTTTAGTTGGATTGTTACTTCTAGCTAAAAAAGGAGAAACTGCGAGGTTTTTACTATTCTGTAGAGGTCTAATCTCTTTATTTGAGGCAAATTCTTCTTCCAGTTAGAAGAGGAAAAAACTTCGCTCTTTTTATGCGAGTGAAGTCTGGCCCAAATCAGGTTGGCTTCCTCTTCTAACTAGAAAAAGATAAAAATTACAAAAATAATAAAAATATATTAAAAAATTTCAAATTTGAGCAGTAGCTAGATCTTGATTTTTTACATCAACTTTTTCTTTAGTCATACCAAATTTTTTCTGGATTACAAATTATGGCTTCCCGAAATTTCGATACTCGATTAACCTTTGGATGTACTGTATCTTGCTCCTAAAGCTTCTCTAGACTTACCCGTGGTGGAAGTCTTGTGTAGTTAGTAAATAACAAAAATAAATATAAAATATGCAATTTGAACTGTAAGATGAAAACACTGGAAGATCTTGTGACATAAGCAATAATTTGTTAGTGGTAGGAATATAAAATAGAGGAGGAAATTTAATTTTTATCTATCTTTCCTTCAATGATGTCTGGCTCATGAGGAAAAATATTCTCTATATGCCCCTTATAAGATTAGAGAAAATTTTGTTACATTCCATCTCGTAATGTTCCTCGCTTTTGCTAAAGAGTGTAGTATTTTATTTGATCTTTGATTTGTTTGAAGTAAATATTTGAACTCAATATTACTTCACTGGTTTGAACTTTTACAGAGATGTACTAACCTGCATTATATTTGGGCCATTGCTGTTCGTATGTGTTCCCCTGCTCTCCTTTTTTTCTCCTTAGCCTTCTTTATCTTGGGGTAATTACCTTCTGGTTAGTTGGTGCTATTCACTTTATTGTCCTTTTATCTTTACCTTTCTGGTTTGCACTCTTGTTTTCTTTCTAAGATAGCAATATGTTGCCTATGCTAGATAACCATCATCTGATAAATAGTTGACGCATTTGACATCATAAGTAAGCTATATTTCATTAGAATGTGACTTTTTGCTGACTTCACAGGACAATTGAGTGTGGGCCAATGGGGAGAAGCATAGTGAATTTACGAGTTAACTTCTGGTTAACATTATTCATCAGTGGAAAACAATCAGGTTGTGATTCTAGAATATTATATGGCAAAAAGTGTGTAATGAAGAATGGCTGTTTTACTGATCCATCAAAGTTTGGGACCTTTCTCCTAAGTCATGTTGTTAGTGCAACACCTAAAAACTCCTAGCTCAAATTCAAAGCGGATGGCATTTACTGCAGATGAGTTGATTTTGTTTGGCCAAAGTGGTAGATCAGAATGGCAATCCTCTAAACTTCTCAATTTATAAGTGTTAAAATGACAGTCATTGAAATTTATACCTTTGTTCCCGGCTTAATGATGATGGCCAATCAGGAAACCATCTTTTAATTTGTCGTAGAGTTTGAAGTTTTGGAAGCACTTTTAATTATTTGAATGCCTGTTCAAATTTGATTTGTTGGTAGGGGATTTTTGGAGATCAATCTTCTAGAGGTTTTTAGGCATTTTTAGAGTCTTGGAGTAAAAGGTAATCAGAAGCAACTGTTTGGGACAAATATATCTGATTATTGTCTCTTCCCAAAGAGCATATTCGGTATGTTGATTGGGTAAATGGGAAGAACCTCTTTGCTTAACTGTTTTAGTCCCCATCCTAATACATGACAGTTGCGTCAGCCATTGATTGGCCTAAGTTTGATGAAAATCTCTCAACAGTTTTAGGTCGCTGGAAAGGTTAACAGATATATTAAGAAGACAATTTGCATCATGTAATCTGGGCCTTTGGGGAGGTATACATACTACGAATGGAACTCCTGAGTTTGAAAATAGCTACTTTTTCTGACATCGAGTGATTTATAACTTCTGTTGTTTGAAGTTAGACTTGATGAACACTATCAGCTGGGTATCAAGTGGACATGCTCTTAGATAATTAGCTTTGATTCACAGTGGCTGCAACAGAGGGTATGCGTCTGTTCAGCCGTGTGGTTTGTAGTTGTAATGGATGTCCGATACTCTAGTGCAGGTGAATGTGGGTAGGAATTGGCTTTATGTAGAGGATTCTTTCTTAAGGTGGGTTGTGTTTTTGGAACATGCACGATGCTTATGAAATCTCACATGAAAGTTGTCCTTATTCAGGATGACTTGTAGAAGACTAGCTTTGCAATGCCCCCTTCTAGATGTTGATCTTCTTTCAGAAATTTTGTATTTTTCTGTGTGAATTATGTCAATGATTTTGTGAACACTTTTTCTGTGCATTGCTGATTTCGCATGGAAATTTTAAGCAGGTATTTATTTGTGAACAAAAGCTTTACACTAGATCACAACTGAATCAACACATAAGCACTGGTGATTCGGAGGTGGATGGTAGTGAGAGTGAACGTGGTGGCTTTATGGGGCATCCCATGTGTGAGTTCTGCAGGAACCCATTTTATGGAGATAATGAACTGTACACTCACATGTCAACAGAACATTATACTTGCCATATATGCCAGAGGTACCTTTTCTTTTATACTTTTTACTCTTAAATCGATCAATTTATACTCAAAACTTCATGTTTAATGTCTACTGTTACCACAACAGGCAACATCCTGGGCAGTATGATTATTACAGAAATTACGATGACCTAGAGGTATAATATATTCAAATGTTATTTTCCCACAGCAATTAGGGGAATGCTAGATCTAGACACAAAGTCTAGACATGTACATCTTGTGATTTGTGTGCTACATGTACCGTTTCTTTTGTTGGACCCACCCTTGTAGGTCACATGTTCTGCTGGCACCTGTAGGTCTGGCAAAGGAAACTGGACGGGTTCGCTTGGATATCAACATGCAGATCTAGCATTTTATAGGCTTTTGGATTTTTTTTATTTATTTATGTCAATTAATATAAAGAGTTTTGGTTATATTGCTAAATGCTAATCCACCCAGATGCATTTCCGCCAAGAGCATTTCCTATGTGAGAATGACGCTTGCTTGGCAAAGAAGTTTGTTGTGTTCCAAACAGAAGCTGAAATGAAGGTAAGTTTATGCAATGAATATATTTTTAGCAACATGTCCTTGTTAATATTTCTTTATATTGTTAAATATCAGATCTAAGGTGATATGCTGTTTAAATTTGTTAACAGAGGCATAATACTATCGAGCATGGGGGTAACATGTCTCGTTCTAAGCGGAATGCTGCACTTCAGGCATGCAACAATTGCATTCTCAAGTTCTTTTGCTTTATTTTGGTACAAATTTGTTGTGTTGACCTTCCAAATGAGTATTGAAGACGCTGATTTTGGCTAGGTTTGCTTTATTTACATACTATCCATCAATATCCTGATTTTGTTCACCTCTTTAATTTAGATACCGACTAGCTTCAGATTTCGACGAAATGAACAAGAACAGCGACGGGGAAGAGGTCGTGGATTTCGTCCTGAACCATCTAGCAACCAACTTGCAATGGCAATTCAAGCAAGCCTGGAGACAGCAATTGCAGATCTCAGAGTTCGTGATTCTTCTTCTAGTGCTGTTCCAGTTACCGAGCGTGGGGAGACAAGTCAAGGTCACACAGTTACAGGTTCCCTGGAGTCAGTATCTATCAATTCAGGTCCTGAGTCACGTTCAAGATCTTCTGCAACACAGAGCCAAAGCTCTCGGACCACTCCATTTTTAGAAGAATCTTCCTTCCCTCCCCTTGGAGATAGGGAGCTACCTGAACCTTCATCTAGGTATGCTCAGGCTCTTAGTCAAAGCTCAAGGAGTGCTGCCCGTCTTGGAGAAGAATCATTTCCTCCTCTACCTGGTGCAAGTAAGAGCAGTAAACCAAAAGCTACACGCGGACTAGAAAGTTTGGCAAAAAATACCCTTGCAGCTCGTCTCCATCAACGTAGCAGGGCCTCTGTGGCAGTTAACTCTGCTAAGGCAAGGCCATCAGATTACCATGAGAGTCTCTCTTCTAGTTCTACAAGCTCTCAGATCAGAACAGCACCAACACATGGACAAACACCAAGTTCAAATTCTCAGCCTCGGATGGCAACAAAACCAGCAAGAGATAATGGGTCCGTATCACCTCTATCTGCCAATCCTGCTTGGAAGTTGAACAGCACAAATAAGATGAGGCATTCTGCATCAGCTCCAAGCCTTGTTGAGGGACGATTTTCAAACCAAGCTACATCTAGTATGGTTTCTGCTATGAGTGGAAACCAGGTGTTGCCTATGAGCAACCAATCTCTGCCCAATGTGGAGGATGTTCACACTGCAAACAAGACTTTGGTAGAAAGGATCCGTTCTGGCCTAGGAATGGATGAGGATAAATATGCTGCATTTAAGACCATATCCGCTGAATATCGTCAAGGACTAATCAACACCTGGGAATACCTTTCTTATGTTGAGCAGTTTGGCCTGTCCCATCTTGTTCCTGAACTGGCTAGACTCTGCCCTGATGCTCAGAAACAGAAGGAACTAACAGATGCCTGCAATGCCAATCTGAGGAACAAATTTAGTCTGCAAAAGGATGCTGGCAGCAGTTCTGGCAGCTCAAAAGGGAGTCACCTTTTGGGCAAGGGAAAGGGAAAAAGTGTAGATCGTGCAGGAAGTACTAGCGCAAAAGATGCATTAGGAGAAAACATTTTAAGCACTGTAAGAAAGCTACAGTCAAGTCGAAAGCCTCAGGAAGAAGAGGTGGAGATCTTGTCAAAGGATGGTTACCGAGCTGCCAGGGGTCAACAGAAATTACCTGTTGGGGAAGCTTACATTAATTCAGATTCTGTTAGCATGAACTTGGCTGACTCAACAGGCAATAGAGAATCCCTTCCAAACAGTACCAAGTCTAACCAGAATTCAGGAGATGGTGGAGGAAGCAGTAAGCAACATAGGAAGTCTGCAAAATTCCTTAGAGTCCGTTTGGGTGATGGTTCAGCAGCAGCGCTTCTTGACCTTGGTCATGCAAATGCTAGCCCTGAGTGCACAGAAGATGAGTCTACCCACAACCCCTCCGGTGGATTACCAGTAAGAGGTGTTTGGCGAAAAGGGGGGGGACACAGACTGTTTGCAGACTCTCAGAAAGATCCCTCAAAGTGATGTCTGTTACTACAATTCTGTATGTTTCTGCAGAAGCCCGAGATTTTCTTGAAAGTGAAAGCTTGGGTTGACCTTTTTTTGAAGATTACCACGCTTGGCCCTTGTTTGTCTTATCGGCCATTAACCTGAGCAGGAGAAATAATATCCATAATGCATGATCATCTTTCAGTCTGCTTGCATCGGCGATGGGAATGTTCTTGATAATGTATGAGGTTAAAGAGTTGAAAACCCAACTTGGCTGGATCCAGCCTACTATAGATTTTGATAATTTAAGGCTTTACTAAAATTAATGTTCTGGGACTGGGTTTCTAGATTTTCTCTGTTACGTGTGATGGAATACATTCATGTTTTGGTTACTGTTACAATGGCCTGGATTTATACAATCGGATTTGCCAGAGATAATTTTGACTATGCCCTCTATATGCACTTGCTTCTCGATAGTATCAGAAGGCCTGCCAGCAGTATCCATCTCTCTCTCTCTCTTTTTTATTCCGCTTTTATTTTTGTACTTTGAAAAAAAATACTGGTCCGTTGCTTGATTTTTTTCTCGTCTTGTGGGAGAATTGAGCTCGGTGAAATTGAAGCTAAGAGATTATATAGGAAAGACTTGAATTTCTTGGATTGCACGATATTTCTAAATGCATGCAAAAACCCCAATGCAGGAAGATTAAGGTGGGGCAAGGGTTGTAGGCTAATGAAGGGATGGCTGCCGGACGGGTTTTTTTTGGGTATCCGATTCATCTTGAATTTTAATAGGATTCATTTAGCAAAATTCTATGGGGTTTTGAGCGGGTAAAAAAATTAAAACCCGTTAGGGTTGGAGACGGGATTGAGATTTGACCCTCATGTGTTGGCTATCTGAACCCATGTATAAAATTTTTATTATATATATATATATAATAGAAAAGTGAGGGATTTTTTTTGATATTAATTATATTTAGATCATTATATAAAGATTTTTTTCAGTTTCTTCTGCCGTCTTCTTCTCCCCCTCCCCCCCCCCCCCCTCCCAACCTTTTTTTTTATTTTTTTAATAATTCGAAGTCCAGTATCCGACCTATTAATTGCGCGGGTTTGAGTACTCAAATGGATTTACCATCATGTCATGCATGTTGGATCCTCTATTAGTCTATGTTCTTTCCAAATACATGTGCTTTAGTTAGTTGGTAATTGCTAATCAGTGTTGGTCGTTAGATACTTTGCAGCATTTGGTACGCGTATTATCTTAACCCAATATGGCATGTTAACTAGATTCATCATGCCATTACTATGAGTTCTGTTATTGATTACCGCTCAGTTCACCTGGTATGTGGCAATCAAGATTGGTGACGTACTTGGGTCGGCGCATGATCACCACTCAATTCCCAAGGGGACATGGAAGTTGGTTAGTGCAATTGTGCGCATGAGACTGTATGGCTAGGTTTTTTTTTTTTCTTGATGACCTAAATGTCATGATAATTATCTGGTCTAATTCTTATGCCTCAGTGCTGAGATCTGTGATTTTAATTGCCTAAACTGGATCGGAAATAATGACATATATGATTGATAGGATCCGTCATATTTCACCGAAAGAGGAGGGGAGGGGGGGTTGGGGGAATAGTGTGGTGTTTGCTATGTGCTCATGCGCACGCACTCACATTGGAAAGAAGACATTTAAGTTACGCTGTTTTAATATCCAACTCCGTATCGGTGTGATATTATCACTATATTAGTACAGAATAATATGGAGTCAGTTCAGCATACCAAGTATCAATATATTTTCTATAATGTATATCAGTATAAAACTAGTATAATACGATATGTCCCATACCATTCAATTCGGTACGGTATGGCGAATCTTGAAAAGAATAACTTCATATTGGCTGCAACGCTAGAGGCTGGAAGCTATTATAGGTGCGCTAAATATTAGAACAGAGCTAACTCAGAGCTCTATGATCTTGCGACCATAACCAATCACGAAGTTATAGATGCATGAGACATAGCCATGCTTTAATGCGCAGTACAATGATAAAGAAAGAAAGAAGAGAAGGGAAAATACAAGATAACATGATAACCAAATACAAGATAACAAAACAAATAGATTTCAGCGAATGAAGATAATGCACAAATTAGAACCGCAAAAAAGAAAACAGCTCTAATTCAACAATTATATCACCAAAATATTACTTCTTCCTTTGACTAATACTGAATAAAAAATGCTGCTGGTATCTAATTATTTGCTCCAAATATTTACAACATTCTTTGTGTACCATATCAGTCTTCATTTATGAATATCTCTAAATGCATCAACTTACAAAGCTTGTAAAGTTTCTTGATGGTTATACCAAAAATCTTGAGTGTAAATCCCACTTTGGAAGTTGTAGGTGAAAGTATAAACATATCTTTATTATCTGGGCTTTCATTAAAATTGCTAGAAATGGCTGGGTCCTTTTGGAAGAACGCAAAAGAGACTCCGCGTGCTCCAAGTGCTCCTCTAGTTTTCATTAGGCATGGGCTGCAAGGTCTGAATTAAAGGCCGGAAAGCTTGAGTTAAGGGTCCAATCAAACGATCTACGGCCTTGATGCGCGCTTTATATTCTCAGATGCCCTCTTCTTTTTAACAGTTTCTCGAAACGGCCCCCTTAACTGCAGCAAGAAAGAGAGAGATAGAGAGAGAGAGAGAGAGAGAGAGAGAGAGAGAGATCGGAGATGACGGTGGGGGCGTCGTCGACGGCAGGGGCGCACGCGTACGGAGATCCGGCGTACTGGGACCAACGGTATCGCCAGGACCCGGGGCCTTTCGACTGGTATCAGAAGTACAAAACCCTCGCCCCCCTCCTCGATCTCTACCTCCGCCGCTCCCACCGCCTTCTCCTCGTCGGCTGCGGCAACTCAGGTCGGTTTGGTCTTTCTTGGATTTTGATTCCATCCTTTTTCTTTCTATCTACATCGTTCTCATTCTCTTGAGCTGAGAGATTTATTCCCTGATGGCCGACCGGATTGGGTTCGAGACCTCAGATCAGTTTTCTTTCGTTTGAGGGAGGGATTCCAGAGAGTTAGTTGAGTAGCTTTGGTACATCTATAATGGTGCTGGTTTAAATTCTTTTCCATTTTTTTTAATCAGTTATATAAAAATGCACACATTAGGTTCTTGGGTCATTCCTTTTGTCATTCTTATTGTTGAGAATCTTGATCGTGTTATTGATAAGGCGACTTAGAAACTAGTGAATTTGAATACCCGAGCTGGTCATGGATTTGCTGGAGATGGGATATGGAGCCTCGATTTTTAAGATATGGTTCTTCGTGCCTTTTTATTGCGATGTAATTAAGGGGAAGACTTGGAGGTTCATTGCTTCGATTTATTTCCATTTGAAGTTCAAGATATTTGGTGTGTGCCAGCAGATTGCTGAACTGGTTGTACATTGTGGTTTCAACTCGATGGAGCTCTTTCCATAAATTGACCTACATGCTTTTTTCATTGCTCTTGTCTTCCTCACCGATGATTTTATGCCTACTTTTTGCTTGTAAGTATAATGGTCTCCATGTGAATGAACCATATATGATATGTTATTTCTTCTCAACCTTTCCGTGCTAATTCACATGACTTGTCAGCTGTCTTCTCATATTATGATCTTGTATATGTTTGAATTTTTTCCTGATTAATATTTCATGTCTGTCCTATGCTTATAATTTAACAGAACTTGGAGAACACATGATCGCTGATGGTTACCAGGACGTTGTGAACATAGACATATCTTCTGTAGTAGTTGAAGCTATGCAAAAGAAATATCAGGATAAACCGCAGCTCAAGTGTATCCTACAAATAGTAGTTATTTTAAAGTTGTTTAATCTTTGATTTCTTTATGCCTTTCTTATCATTCTTTTTTTTTTTTTGTGTGTGTGTGTGGGGGGGGGGGGGGGGGGGGTGCATTGGGATCAGAGATGGAGAATTGAAGGAAAGCATTGGATTGTACTTTCTTGATTTCCTTTTGACCATTTTGTCAGATATCAAAATGGATGTTAGAGACATGAATTCTTTTGAAGATGGTTCCTTTGATGCCATTATTGATAAAGGTACTTTTTAGATAATCTCACTTGTGGGTTCGTGTCAAAACTTCTATTATTCTTGCCTTTCTTGGTCTTTATTTATCAGTTTGTTTGCAGAAGAAACTATATGATTTTGTGAAATCTATTGCATTTTTATTTATAGTTACTTTTCCTTGCAGGAACCCTTGACTCTCTCATGGTGAGTGCCTTAGAGCTCAAATACTTTTTCTTGTTATAATGCTAGAGTCCAGCACGTTCAATGCTCGTGCTTTATTATAAAAATTTGAAAGCTGGCAGACCCTATCAATTAAAGAAAGATAGAGAGAGAATGGGGGTATACTATGATTGTTTTCCTTTCTTAGGGTGGCTGGTCTGACATGGAAGGCAGCATATGGTGCTGGAATCTGAGGCTTTTCCATTATACTGAGAAGCGACTGATATTAGATTCATTGATTTGTAGTGTGGACAAAATGCGCAACATAATGCAACCAAAATGCTGGAGGAGGTTGGCAGGTAAAAAATAATGCCTGATCTTATAAATTTTCTTGAGCATTTATTTCTTTTAATTTTAGCTGTTCAGCTTAAATTGAGCTTATCTGAACAAATCTCTGTCAGGGTCCTCAAGGATAAAGGAGTTTATATCCTGGTATTTTTTTTTCCATTGTTGAAGCTTATTTTTGTTAATTATTTATTTTTCTACAGATCTAGAAACAGCATAGTCTCTTTTCAGTGGTTTGTTTAACTTTTCTTTCACTTATGTAGATTACTTATGGAGATCCAAGTTATCGACTGCATTTATTGAGGGATTTACACTTGTGGAATATACATGTGCATGTAATAGGTCAGTGAACATTAGTATCAATGTGGTTGCTGCAGCAAATTGTGAACATGGCTGTGTCTGTTATTCACTCCAATTTCTAGCTACTTGGCTTTATTTATCGTTTTATGTAATACTGAATGGATGGAATTTTTGAGTCTCTATATTTATCTCATACATAATGTAGTCATTGTAATGTTTTCTTTGGTCTGATCACATAAATAAGGAAAAAGGGGGAGTAAAAAGAAAGAAGAAAAGGATGGAAAGAAAGGTCGGTTGAATTAAAAAAAGAGAAAATTTAAGTCATCACTCCTCAACTTTGAGACTTGGGGGATTCATTCTATATGATCTCCTGAAAATTTTCATTTGTTTAATCTTTTCTTCCCTTTGTTCCGTTACATGCAATATGCAGTAGCCTGTGGCTTCAATCAAATTGGAGAAGTCTTTGGTCAAGATATGCCTTTCAGTTCAAAATATGGACCCTTTTCTCTTAACTGACAATTACGGAGCAGAAGCACATCCCTCACCTGTCTCAACTGTTATCATATGATTTAAGAACTTCACCGTTAAGCTTAACCTTTGAGATTGCATGTCTCAACTGCAGGCTCCTGAAGTATGGTTTGAGCTGAGGAGAGTTTACTATCATTTCTTTTGCAAATTTGATGAAGGAACGACCAGAGTTAGAGTTGGTTTTGAGACACATTGTCGTGCTCATGAAGTTGATTTCTTGCTAGATTATGAAGTTGCATGGCCCTTGGCCTCTGGTCAGTGTAAGGATCTTCCAATATGATATGGTAAGCTTGTTTATTTTTAAGAACGGCCATAGAAAATGCCTATGTGAGCGAGATATTCAGAGTGCTACATAGGATTGGATACTTAGGAGTAAGGTTCGGCGTACCGGTACCGGTCGGCGTACCGGTGGTGGCCCGGACCGGTACGAACCTGTCCCGTACCGGTCCGAACCGGTCCTCCAACAATAAACTACCGGTGCCGGATTCCACGCCGATCCGGTACCGATCCCATGCCGGACCGGTACGTACCGGCCGGTACGGACCGGTACGGCAAACCATGCTTAGGAGTTTAGGTCTACAATTTTCTGATATTTCATCCAAGTATAAAGCTGAGAAGAGAGGTGCCAAAGATTGACGTAGAGGAGAGTGGCGAGAGGGTTGATTTTAGTATTAAGCTTATCTGATATGTATTTAATTTTTTCATGTAATTAAGACTGAAATGGTGGCTTGAAGGTTGATCAAGAGCATTAGGGGTTTCTTTGAGACTTGAAGGATGGATAGAAATGGACTAGGTGGGAGCATTAAGGATTAGATTGATTACTTTGGGATGCATAATTGGTAGATATCTCAATTAGCCAGTTTATATAGTTAGAAATAAAGATGAAGCTTACACTCGAGTCGTCTTGGTGTATGGACCCATCTAATCAAGTAGCGAGAAAATTTAGAGAGCTTAAAGGGTTGAAGGGTATGGATCTGTAGTGTAGGAGGAGATTCCATTCTCGCGAGGTTCTCTTTATAAAGGAGAAGGGCATTGGGTTAAATACTGGTGGTTTTCTCCAAGTTAGGAGGAAGCATCATCTGTTGGATAGTCCATTGGTTTTTTTTTTAATTAATATGTTAAGTCAAAAAAAGGAGCCAAATCATTCATCTGTGATGCATTATCAAATCAATCTTCATAGACCTTGCTTGATATTTCAAATATGACTTCGTGAATCAGATCTTGCAGAGTGGTGATGAGGTACGATAGTGTCACTAGATCTTGCTTGATATATAAATCTGATTTATGAGCATATTTGAGGGGAACAAAGAAAGTACAGTTTCTTCGACTTCAGCTTTTGCTAAGAATCATGCATTAGATCACGTCAATGATTTTGTAAGATGAGTCTTTAATTGATTTAATGAAGACAGGTAATGGAACAATGGCAAAATTTTTCTTTCTGCGTGATATTTCTTGAAGTACTGCAGCACATATTTACCTTACAAAACCCTAAACCTGGCATGCTGAAGCCTTTCTTCAAGTACGTAATGTATGACTGTTCCCTAAGCTTCACAAAAGGAGAAGGGGAAAACGAGAAATAGGGTGCTAATGGAAGATGCCAGATTGTATGGTAGAAGTGTCATTTAAAGACAACCTCAAGTGTCCTGTAACTGTTACCACTCCATACTAGGCATTGGTGTGTATAGATAGAAGATTCCTTGGAAATATATATGAAGGCACAGAAATATGCTTAGGAAACATAATTGCATATTAAAGTCTTCATGACAAAAATTTGTCTTGAATGTTGGAACATGAAGTTTGACTTAAAACATTGTGCACGATTGTCCTCCCATATGTGCATGTTGTTGCTTTTATAAGTTATAGAAACATCCTATTCTATGGCAACACCATTGTTCTAACAAGGCTTCAAATCTAAAATGAGAACGTAGCATCAAAATAACATTATAAGAAAATTAGAAAAACAAACCTCTTCATTATGGAGCTACATTAAATGGTATTATATTGAAACATCGTCCAATAACTATCAAGTATCAATGATCTGACAGAGAAAGTTCTGATACTGTAAACAATAAAAGGATCTTTCTTTCTTAAAGAGTGAAACATTTGAGGAGTTGCGGACTTGGGCAGGACGCATGATCCTTAACTATAACATGCTAAAATGCCATTACTACTTGTTCTCAACTTTTGGCAAATTAATTATATTATGTTTATAAGGTAAAGTTTATCTTGGGATAAGAAATTCAATGTCTGTCTGTAGAAAAATGATCTGCAGATATCAAGGGGCCTACGCATAGGGTTATGTGGATTAAAAGAGATGAAAGTCATATAGCCTTCAAGATAAGATCAACTGAAGTTCTTCAAAATATCTGGAAACTTTATATATCTATATGGGAAAGAAATTAGTTATGTGGTGCGATGATTATGGAGGATGAGATGTGATCATTAGAGCGAAAAATGGGGCTAAATGCATAAATGGTGCACGTGTAGTGTCAAATTGTCTGGGATTGTTAAGTAGATTTTTGTTTTCCCCCTGTTTTCTTCAAGGGTTTTGTTTTTGGGCTGGCGGCTTTCCGAGGTTTGGTGATTATGATTGTTGTGCTAGGACTTGCTATTTTTGGTGTTTTGATTTAGAATCTAATTTGGGCTTCATCTAGCAAGAACGAGGATATTTTATGGATTCAGGAAGTCACTTTTGACATGCTCTGCAGAATTTGCTGTTAGGGAATGGATCGGAACAAACAAACTTGCAGGTGTTGATGCCACATCAAGCATTGGCATATTTAGATAGATGATTCTTTAGAAATATATTTGAAAGAACAGATATATATTTAGGAAGCACAAATAAATATTTGTTTTTTGGGATAAAAACTGTCTTGAACAGTGAAACATGAAGTTTAACTACGATTTCTGAGAAAGAGACTTTCATTTCCGGTCTATCATTATTTAATATTTAATTTAGGGTCAGGAAAAAATAGGGAATTTTCTTTTAAGCCACAAGGTAGGATTAAATCAGCGCTACAGGAGGAGCAAACCTTACTACACACTGTAGTGCATTGACTATTGACCACTGCATTATGGAAATACATTAAATGATATTATATCCATATATAGCCCGAAAAATTGTCATGTATCAAATTATGTGGCAGGGAAAGCTTAAGTACTGTAAATCATATAAGGACTCAAATATGCTAAAATATACTCTTTCTTAAAGATGGAAATATTTGAGGAGCTTCAAATGAAATATATAGTGGGTGAATTTGTTACACGTTGCTATTAAGTGTATTCTCATGTTCTGATATAATCTTCGGCATGACACGTGATACTTAATTATGGATGCTAACATTCAGCATGTGCCATGCATGTGATCCATTCCCAAAAGAATTGTGAACTCATCTGCTGTAGATATTGTGGGCCCTGTCTACAGTAAATAATACTGTTGAAAAGCTTCCTTAATCCTCCTCATATAGGAGAAGTCCTCAAATTGGTGATAGCAAAAAAGGGGCAAAAAATGGAAAGGCTCCAGAGTCTGCACTCTTGATGGGCTTTGGGCCCTTCCCATTGGGACATGGATGAAACAGAAATGGGGAGTTGCTTGGGAGGCCACTAGGGAAAATATTAATATCATGGTTGGAGTTTGGTTAAAACAGGGCATCTAGATTACAAAAGAAAACTCTAGTCAGAGAAACCTTCTGCCGTTAAAGTAGTAGAGATGCTGACTGCAAGCATATTAAGATGTCATGACTCTTTCTTCCTGTTTGGCAACCTTTTTGTTTTGAGTTTAAAATGGAAGTTTCTGTCAGAACAGGACCTACAGTTTCTGTCTGTGGAAGAATGCCTTCTACACGAAATATCCAAAGGGTTATGTGGATTAAGAGAGGCTAAAACCATAATGTTCAATATAAGATCAATTAAATAACCTCTTTGCAATATCTAGAAACTCTGGCTAGCTTACACTGGGAGTGGCATGGGGTGATGTTATGGAGGGTGGTGTATGATCGTTAGACCAAAATATGGGGCTAAATACATGAGTGGTGCAGAAGTAGCATCAAAATTGCCTGGAGATTCTTAAGTAAAAATTTGGTTGAAGATGGTGATTCTGATCTTTTTGCTAATAAAGTTGAGGTATACAAGGGTTTGTTTGCTGTATACTGTCTAGGTTATCAAGTTATTTTCTCTTAGATGCACATGTTGGCATCTGTTTGATGTTTGGATTCAGAATATACTTCGGGCTCCTCCCTATGAGAGGCTGGAAATTTATGCTTTTGGGTGTTCTCATTGACATATTCCAAGGTATTTACTATTGGGTATGGGATTGCAAAGAGTAAACTTTAGAGTAGGTCTCTCCACATATCAATGAGGTGGGTTGTTTGCTTTCATTCAGTTCTTGGGTCAATAGCTGGAAGAAATAGAGTTTCCTTTTTTTTAATGCTTGTTTTGATATTTTCTACACTCAGCTGTACGGTGTTGGCTTTTCATGTTCATTTTCAAATGCTTCTGTCCTTTGCTCTGATGCTATGCTAGAGACAGAAGAAACCCAAGTTGGTAAATCGTATCATCAGCAAAGTCCTTATGCTTAGTTATCTGGATTTAGTCCTAAATACGGTTGCTCTATTTCAGATACTTCCTGTTTTGGGAAAGATCCTTCTTAATGAAAGTTACAGCATTCTGTTTTTATTTAATGTCTGGTGAGCTATGCATCGCTTCTTAATTCAGATTTGCTTAGACTATATCAAGTACTTATTTCCTGTTATTATTCTTACTAAATTTATGTTATGTTCTACTTGCATCATTATCAAAGTTCTATATATACTGCAGCTGTCAGATGAAACGTGGAGGTTTTACTTAACAGTTTTGACTATTGTTTGCTGTTACAGATAGGATGGAGAAGAGTTCAGAGCAGAAGACCTGGGAATTGACTCGTCCGTTACCTTTAAATGAGGATGGTAGCTCAGTTGCTGCAATTATTGGTGCAAACAATGAAGTACATTACATTTATGTCTGCATAAAGGTCAGCAACTCTTTCAAAATAATCTGCATATAATTCTCATTGTTCTAAACTCTCGGGTTCTCATAACCTAATTAATGATGCTCTGCATATAAATGGTTGTGCATCTTGTTTCAGGAGAAATCCCTAAGACAGGATCAAAACGAAGGGGTTGAACATTAGCTATGTGTTATCACCTAAGATTCCAAATGATTCTTACGTGATTCATGTCGGAAGCCTGTGATGCTATAAAGGAGAGGAATAAATACATTGTAAGTTTTCTGGGGAGGACATGAGTACTGATTACTCCACACTAATTCCTTTGAAAATGTATAGAAAGGTGCCAATGTACTGTAATTTTCTCTTCAATGTCTTTTCTTCATTTGGTTTTCTAGACGTTTTGACTATTATCCTCCTTGGGCTGATCCGGAGCTTTTTGCTAGATTGAATCCCATGTGGTTTATATGTGTAGTGATTTGTCCTAACATGGTTAGACTAGATCCATGTTAATTTGGATCTTACCCTCTTTTATTTCCAATATTGTTGCTCGCACTTAGCTCTACGCAGGCGAGTGTCTCTGCCATCGTTCAAGCCAGGTTAGGATCAGCAGTATCTAATGAGTGTTGATGCTGGATGCTGGAAGAGTTAATTGTGGAAGAAAGATAGGAAATCTGAAAGCTGGTCCTTGATGCCTTTTTTTTTTAAAAAAAAAAGAAGCATTACCAAATTTTTTGATTCTATGTTCTCTTTCCCTACTATGTAAGCAAATTTGGTGATTGCCTCTGAAAAATTAAAAAAAAAAAAGCCATAAAATTCTTTAGTGATAGATGAATAAATAGCTCGGCGGTGGTTAAAAGACGGTCGATTTAACCTATATTGGAAAGCTTGGTTGGGAAGCAGTGCTTGAGCGAGTTCAGGGTGTGATGCATCACACGATTCCAATATGCTGCAGTCAATTGTTGTGGATAGGAAGTAACAACCGCTAAGATAGGGATCAGTGCGCGCCCCCTGATAACCACCAAAGTATAATATTTAACCCACAAGCAAAAGGAAAACTTGATGAAACTCCACCGAACCAGTGTCAATCCAGACGAGCCATGCAACTGCTGACTGGTTCCCTGCATGGCATGACGCTTTTGATGCTCTCAAGCTATGCTGTGACCTCATAAAGTGGCAGGAACGTAGTAAAGGTTGTCATGTAGTTAGTATGGCAGTCGGTACAAATTATTTTTTTAATAAAAATAGTCAACAGAAATCATACTTACAGCTGTACAGAGCCCGTTTGGTTCGCGGAAAGCATTTTTCTTCCTAAGAATATAATTTCTGAGAAACATATTTATAGAAAGAGAATGCTTACTACTTTTGGCATGTTTGGTTAATCATGACATTTACAGAGTGCTTATGTTTGGTTGACCATCCACTTTTTTAAAAAAATTATGTGTAATTTCTATTATACTTTTAATGAAAATTAAGTCTTTAATATCTTTTTAATGCTGAATGGTCTTCTTGGAAAAAAAATAAAAATAAAATGATTTCGTACTCGTGGAAAAATAATTTTTCCATATTTCTCATGTGAAAGACCTTTCCATGAAATATGGAAGTCATATTTACATGAGAATACAACTTTTTTTGTCTCTCTTATTTTAAAAACTCTAACCTAACAAGAGGCATCTCATTACTTTTTTAGTTGATCATATTTTTTTTCTTCCTTTTTCCGCGAACCAAAGGCGCCTATAACTCATAAGCTTTAGCTGGTTCTCTGGGACTATCAAAAACTAAATAACCAAATCTTTTGCCAACAAGTTCCATGTAATTAATTATCCTTATCCCAATGCCGGGCCTACCAAAATCTATCGCTGTTCATTATAATGTGAACGCCCGTCCCGTCAACGAGAACGTGGGCCAGCCTGCGGAGCGGACAGGACGCAGGAAGCCGCAGAAACAGCACCTGACAAGGGCCCAAATTGGTGGGCTCCACTATATTTTATTATTTTCTTACGTGCCTCTCTCCTTCTAGACCCCGCTCTCCCTACTCTCTGTAGAGACCGCTCTGCACCGGAAGAAGCCAAAACGCACGGTGGCCAGGATCTTCTCCCTTATATGCGGTGGCCCACCGGAAGGCCCAACGGGGTGTGATTTTGGGTGTGACGGGATTTAGTGTTTTGCTATTTCTTCGGTGAAGCCCGATAAGCCGAGAAGGGCACGGTCACCAAGGAATTCTCCTCACGTGATCTGCCGCTTTGCTGTCTTCGCGAAGCCCGCATATAATATTCGGTCGTGCTGCGACGGCTATCTCATGAAGACACGTGATCTTTATTTTTTTTTACTCGTAGAACGGACCGCTTACCCTAATCCGTACCTCTCCTTGTTTTGGACGGACCCCTCCCACTCGCATGAAGGCTTTTTTTTTTTTTTTTTTTTTTTTTTTTTTTTTTTTTTTTTTTAACTAAAAATAAGAGGTAGAAAGGAGAAAGGGACCAGCCTACCCCAGCGTAACAAGTAACAACTTCCACTGGGCCCCCATCTCGTCAGAAGAATATTCGATGTAGGTAGACTCCATTTTACTCATATCCTCTTCTATCCAAAGATGAGTACGTCACACTTGGCACCATCTTGGTACAGATGGAAGGAAAGCATATCCGCCAACAAGCCGTCCGGGCGTAGGGCATCCGGTCCCCTAATTTAATCGACGGTTGCACGTTTCGAATCCGAATAACTCGAATAGAATTATCGCCTTCTTACCACCACGGTACCACCTTGGTGGCAAGGCTATCTCATTCATATGGGAGCCATACCTATTTTTTTTTTTATCTTTATGTTTGGTACGAAAGATAAATTAAAAAAATATATATATTTTTTTCTCCATTTGATAGAGAGAGAATAGAAAATAATATTTGTACGATATTTTTATTAAACTATTTTTTATAAAAAATATTAATATTATTAATTTATGATACTCATTTATACCAAAGAAATAAATAATATATAAATTTATAAATTTTATAATTCATAATTATATAAAATTATAAAAATATCTAAATTTATTTTTAATTTAATATAATAAATAATTTTATAAACTAATTATATATGAATTAACTTATTCTATATTAATTACATAAATAACTGATTAATATATAATTTAATTTAAAATGTTAATTAATTTTATATAAATAATCAACTGACAAATTGTGAATATAAATGGAAAAATAAATATAGTGTTAGAATTTTTTTAAAAAAGATTAATAAAAAATAATTTTACCCACGGTGAACCGAATTTATCCAACCTTCTAATTTTATCCATCTGATACCAACCAAACATAGGATAGGTGGTATCCAGACTTGGATTTTACGTGACCGGTTCAATTGATGACAGCTAAGAGCTAAATCTGGCTTTCACGGACGGGTGGGATGCGTCCGGAAGATTACGTTGACGGCGAATATTTCTCCCGCATATGGATTTCCAGGTACCGTACACCGAACTGTCAAATGTGGGGTCCACCAGACAGCGTCGTCCTAGAGGTAGCGGTCAAAAGCCTTGATAACAACATTTTAACATCACGTAATTCGTAATTTTCTTGGCAGGTGAGTCTTGTGATCGGCTGTTTTCTTTTGTAACCCTTGGGGGAAGTTTTTGGGGAAGAATTCAGACAAAAGCTACCTATAGATTGAAGTTTATCCGTTGCATCGATATCCACGTTGTGACAAGGTTAGCAATAATAGCCATCGTCCTATGGGTATTATTTTTTTTCATGTCTCTTGAGTACTATGGACCAGAATGAATCATATTGTCTATAATAATTGAATTAGTGATCTTTTACATGTCACGTCCAAACTTTGTCAAAATTATATAATATGTTAACTTTTTTTACAAAAACACCTTGGATTAGGTTGGGCTTAAGAAGATAGTGGACAGGAGCATTTTAGTTTAGAGCCATTGCAGCTTATGAGATGAAATTATCCATGTCTTCATAGAAAAATCCTAGCCAATACAATATTGAGATAAAAGTCTAGATTTTTTTTTTTTTCCGCCGAATGGAACTATTCTACCTCATTTTCTATTTCGAGAGTCACTGAAATCTCCATCCAACCCTGCTCTCCATCTCTTTGCTATCTCGAAAAATTTACGACTTTTAAAGTCTTTGATGGAGATTCGAGGAATGAAACATAAATAGAATTTTTATTTCTTCTATGATCGATGCTTCTTTTTTCTTTTGGTCCATTTAAAGAAATCTTAACTTCTGAAATAATAAAAAAGTTTTTTTTTTTCATTCTAGAGATATGTTTATAGAATCAAGATGAGATATTTTAGAGTTATCATTGAACTAAGAACTCCAATGAATCGATTTGACTCAAATTAATAAGAGAAACTGATTGTAAAGTTCATCAAACTCTAGAGAGGGGAAGAGTTTTTTTTATGCTACCATGCAGAAGGAGATGATTTTTTTTTGTTGTTCATGAAACTTTTCTAAAAGTAGCCAAAAATACGTTCATCATTTATCACCTTTAGTTAACTTAATTAGAGTCCATGATTAGTCACAGAGATGTCAGGCTAATAGATAGGGCCTTTTGTAAATTAAATTAATATTATCTAGATTGATTTCAAATAGAGATATGAGGAGATATTATATATATATATATTCTCGATAAAATCTTAGACAAAATATTTCAAAGACCCTTAAATTAAATAAGATGATTGGCAATTAGCCAGCATGCATGTAGCCCCTGAGCTTTTATGTTTTCAGTATATCCCAAGGTTTCATGCTCCCCATTATACTCTTTTTCTTTATAATTTGCATTAAAGCATGGTGCAACCCTAGATGGCCGCTGCATTATCTAATCACGAAAACTGACGACTATCAAATAGGATAGACATTGTATGCTATACGCTATGCATTTTGCATGCCATACACATGTCTTATTTGATAGCCATCTATCTCTATGATCAAATAATGCGGCAGTCGTTCTATGCTGTACCACTTTTGTGGTGTAAATCATACACCACAAATATGATGGGTTTTTATATAGTGATGGTGTTAATAAGAAGTTGAAAATTTTAAATTTAACCCACCCATATTTTTACTGTGCATTGAAAGTACATCTAATAAGTTTATATGTAAGTACACTCTATTTCTTTTTTTAATCTCGAATATGTTGTTTTTGTCTGGTTGCAATACAAAGTAGCCCTGCAAATCTAAAAATCTCATTAAGAATTTTACATATACAATATAAAACTATCCCTCTGCCTTTTTTTTATCTCCAAGTTCATATTGGAATATAAGGCAATGGATATTTGGAGACACAACAAAGTCCTACAGCTATTATTATGTATTTACTTATTGATAACATTGCCAAAGGCATGTCTAATGTTGTTCACACTTTTTCTCCGTCCTCAAAAATCCAAGAAAAAACTGAAATAAATTGGACGAATATATGCAACCAATTTTTTTTCTTAAATCACCTGTAAAATCTTTAGAACTTGTATCTACCTTCAAAAAATAATAAAAATAATAAAAGAAATTTTATCAACTGCCGAGATCAAACTTATGCCACTTATTTTCAGGTAACAAAAATACAAAACCAACAACACCAAACGGGCTTTTGGTTAATTATTTCATCCGTGCTGATTTGGAAATGAGTTGTAACAAACTATTTGCGTTAAATTGGTCACGTGCCTACGTGACCATAGGGGCTAGGGATCAAGACGTAAAAGGATAAAGTTTTCCACGAGACGGGAATATGCAGGGCTTATCTGCAATATTTAATAGGTTTCACAAGTTCTTGTGTGAAAGGGGTCCCTTGACTTCTTTGTACGCTTTCAAGTGGCCTCTACTCTTCGTTAAAAAAGGCCTCGCTTTTTTCCCTCTCCCTCCTCTCTCTCTCTCTCTCTCTCTCTCTTTTCGCCATCTCGTTTCGTTGTTGAGGCCGATTTACCGATTCCGAGGAGGCGGAAGAATAGATATTGTTAGGGTTTCGAGAATCCACGATCGTCCCTCGCACTCCCCTCGCTCGTATCCCCCTCTCGGTACCCATTCGAACACAATCGAGCCAATCGATCGCCGGGTTTCAGCCGATGCGAGGTTGTCCCGCGGGATTCCTGCTGGCGGATGGCTGACGGAAGGCGATATGCTCTCAATCCCCAACTAGGCGAGTCTTTCTCCCTCTCTCCTCCCGGTCATCCCTTCCATTTCGTTGCTTTACCATTAAATCTACCTTTTTCTTTGGCTCAAAATCGAATCTTTCTGCGGTTCCTTCGGTGAGGTGCTGCACCGGGATTCTTGTTATTAGGTTTTGGTCGTGTACAGTTGGGTTTTTTTTGGTCGAGATAATGCTGGAAGATTTATTTTTTAGTTGTTTGGACCTAGTTCGTTAATGGGAAAAACAAGAATGTATCTTTTTGTTGGATATGTTGGTGTTTATTGAAAAAAGGATGTTTTGAATTAGTATTTTAATGGAAATCTTGATTGTGGATCTTGTTTTGGTTATGTGTTGGTGACTATGACCTACATGAAGTTGAATTTATTGTTCCTGTTGACTGGAGATGGTTTGGCCGTCCAAAGAACGAGCCGTCATGGAATCCCAACATGTAAAAATTTAATATTTTTCATAAAATTCATGCCAGAACTCACGTCGTAGTGAGAAGCTTCTTGATTCTTGCGGGTTAAGATACTAATTTGATTATCCTTTAATGTTTCTTTCCTTGTACTTTTTGATGCGTCTGAATGGAATGATTGATAGTTGGTGATCTGGCGGTTGCTTATTTGCCTCTCTAAATATACAAATTGGTTTTTCACCTTCCTAGCGATAAAGCGATCATTGCTTAGTGGTACACCCTGCTTAAGCATCTAAGGGCTGCCCGAACAATTGCATGGCGAGCCTGACATAATACCTACAAGGCTTAAGAACTCTTGCCATGGTCATTTTCACTAATAGATGGATTTCGATGCCAACTTCCAAATTGCTGTTTGCTCTGCTTGATTTGCTTGCTTTTATTCTTTGTTCACTCAAAAATACTTTCATCTCATTTCTAATCTCCTTATACACCATAGACCATCTCTACATTTGAACAGAACATCCACCTGAGTACTCTTCAATTAGGTGCACTTTCTTTAACCCAACAATCTCATTGTTTATGCCTTTAATGGAGCGAGGCAATTTCATGTTCCACCTAATTGGCCTAATGTTCCTTGCCTCTACTCCTCTCCAGTAGAAACTTGTTGAATGTTGCAGAAGTTTGCAGTATGCTGTTCAAATTAATCGCCTAAAAGCAAAATAAGCACTTCCAACATTACAGTTATAGAATCGACATATAAAAGGCCCACTTATAACTGTGCATTAACTCATTATTGATCAAATCACAAACTTTTAATACCATAATTGATGAACATGGACTGACTTACATCTTCCAAAGTATTGCATAAGTCGCCCTTTTGTGCACAACCATATTTTTTCATATGTTCAAAATTATCTTCATTTACATATTTATTCATGATAGAAAAGCCAGATGATTTTTTATTATTAGACTTGTTATATTTAAGTGTGCATGGCAAAGGAAAAGTTGAATTCTTCTAGGGAGTGCGTTTCTCCATTTCACTTAGAATTTTCGACATGAAAATTATGACTTCACGAAGGACTCATTTATTTTGACTATTGTAGATGATAGTCTAATAAAAAGCTTTAGAAACATGTTGGAACACTTCCCATAATGTCTAATACAAGAGCATTGTTCTTCACTTGTGCCTTGCCTCATTCTTCAAAATCTTGTTTAGATTGCTTAACATTCACATCTCAACCATCTCATTGATAACCGAATTGAATGATTTGATTTATCTTTTTCTATGTCAAAGATTTGACATGTAAGTCTAATGTTTTCTTAACATCCATAGTAGGAAAATGTTAAAAACTATATAAATAATCCATTATTTCTCTTATTTTCTTTGAATTTTGACTTATACCCTGCATGCGAACCAAAATTAGTATCTGGTTTATCCTCCATTAAGTTTCAGCTATCATGTTTCTTATTTAAAATGTTTTCATGAATATGTTCATTGTGTTGTTAGTTGTAACAGGTATGTGAAATCAATAATACTTTAGCTACATTTACTTGCTCCTGTTGTCCAACAGCTATGCAAGGCTTATTATAAGCGTTACCCAACAGTTACCACTTATGCTTTCTTGACATGCTTTGAATAAGAATCTGAAAATAAACTCCAGGTCAAGGTCTGCCGTACCGCCCTGTATAGGGTATATCATGTCGTACTAGGAGAAAACCGGTACGAAACACACATTCAAGTCGGTGCAAGCTCCGTACCGCCCGTACCGAGGTGTACCGCTCCATACCGAAGCGTACCAAAGTACGTACCGGTCCGTACCGAGATAAAAATTAAGAAAAATAGTAAGAGAGCTCTTTCGACACAGAGGTGTACTATACCGAACTGATACAATATATGGTACCGAGATTGCGGACCTTGCTCTAAGTCAAAATTAGATATTTTATTTTGATTAGAGTACAACTAAGATGTATTTTAGTTGCTTTCTTCTTTGTGATGTCATTGGTAAACATTGTAACAACAAATTGTAGGTAACCATGGGAATATGCCAGGATTCTAACTCTTTGAGTATATATGTACGTTGAACAGACATCGCACAGATTCTGCAAGAGGCAAAAACTCGCTGGCTTCGTCCAAGTGAAATTTGTGAGATTCTTCGCAACTATCGGGGGTTTAATTTGACTCCAGATCCACCTTATAAGCCTCGTGGTATGCATGTATCTGATTGTTGATATGTTGTTTCTTCAATACATCTATATAAATCATGCATTATAGGAGTCATAACATTATTTTTCTTTATGCTTTTGTCTTTTGATCTGCTGCATGTGGTTTTGGTGTCTTATTTATGATTAAAAGTTTTAGGCGTGCATTGTAACCATAACCAGCAAGCCTTGCTTTTCTTTTTAGGACATGTATTCTGCCAGTTGGGGCTTTCTCAATTCTCCTGTCACGACTTCTGTCCTGGATCCTTGGATCACCTATACTATCATAAGATAGTAAATAACTTATAAATTCAAATTATGAAAATACTGAACATTCCTACCTTAGATAATGAAACCACGCATTAGTGTGTTTCTTTTTTTTTCTTCCAAATTCTAAAGTTTTCCTATTGAACGTATAAGTCTGTGAGTACAACTATAGAAGTTCAATTGTCCGATTCTCTTGATTGCTTGATTCGACATATTTTCTTCATTTAAAGATATACCTTTCTAATTTATAATCATTGTTAACGTCAGATATAGTATGGTGTAAGTGGTTTCTAGTGGGGTTCCAAAATATGAGTTATATCTGCTGATATGCTATCTTATCTTGGTCATTGATCTGAGAGGTTGATGAGCATCGAACTTATCTTCATTCTTGGTTTATAAAAATGAAAGTTATTAATCTAGATAGACATTATCTTTATATAAACCACTGTTAAATGATGAAGATAAGTGAAAAGATAATCATGCTTTTGTGTTTTATGATTTAAATGACAGAAACTATTGCCTTCTGGAAGAAACAAGATACAGTGCACTTTATGTAGCGGCCTTGTATTTACTGTAATGATCAAAGTATAGTTTACATGACTTAATAATACATGACTTGCAAACTGATGAATAAGGAAACTAAAAAGAACAAAAACTGTGATGAATTACACACTTGGACCTGGACAATGATTTGGTGGCTTTGCCTGTGAGTCAAAATATTGAACCCAGAACCACTTGATCTGACCCAAACTTTACAATTAAAAGTTTTGGGCATGAGCAGATTTACTTTCAAAGTACCTAATGGCCCAGGCTTAGGATGAACAGTTTGGCATTTATTTTCATTTTGGCATTCTCCCTGAAACATATGGAATTTGTAAAAGCGATAGTGTCGAAAAGAGAAATAATTATTCAACTTTATGTATTTTAAGTTAAGAAACCAAAATGAGAAAATTAGGGCAAGTTATCTATTTATTGTGCTGAAAAATTGTATTATGATCTAACCCTTACATATGTTAATGGTAAAGGTCCAAGTTGCTACCACGATCCAGTACTATATTTTGGTGGGGTTGGGTTTTCTTGCAGCCTCAAGTTGATATGCATCATTATTTATCTAAGTTACAGTCCCCCAAGTGTAATGCTTTGATGCCTTTATTTGCATACTGGATGGTGCGATAAGTTTGCAAGTGATCCTGGTTAGGTTCTAGTTGTTAGTGGCATGAAAGCAATCCCCCAATTTAAGGTAATTTTGGACTTGGAAGCTACCTGACTGCTTACTGGGTTTGGGTTGAGGATGATGAATTTAGACCTTGCATTTCAGTATGGAATCGATGTTAGTTCTATTCCATCATAACAACATTAGTCATTTGGTGGATGACCTGGGATGAATGCAGCCATTAAGTTATAAAGGGATCATTTGGAATGTGCAAGACTTACTAGAATTTGGAGCAAAAGACAAAAACATGGAGCATGTGAAAGACTTACTAGACCTTGCATTTAGTTATAAAGGGTCATTTGGAGCTCACTTTGTAGACATTTATTTAATGCTCTGTATAGAGGGCTTTCTTATTCTATCTCCTTTATAATTTTCTTGGGTCTTCCACCTCACCCGTGTCATTCAGTTATTGTGTGGTCTGTTGTAAATGTTCTTGTGCTATACTATATCAATTCTGCTGGTTTGTAGTACTGATTCACATGCTGCTTTATCAATATATGCACACTTTGATGATTATCATTAAATATAGCTGACATGTTTGATGCTGGTAATTTATAGGTGGTTCTTTATTCTTATTTGATCGGAAGGCACTTAGGTATTTCCGTAAGGATGGCCATAATTGGAGAAAGAAGAGAGATGGAAAAACAGTTCGAGAAGCTCATGAAAAACTGAAGGTATGGTATTCCTTCCTCTATGGTATATCCAAAATGCTGGATACCTATTTATGTTTCTTAGCTCTGTGCTGTCGGTATGTATTATTCTCGTTCGTTAAAATTATGTGGTGCAATGAGAATATCTGGCTACATTTTTTACAATGGGAAGGCTTAAAATTAAAAAAATGAAAATGTGGTCATACAGTGCTCATGCAGTCTCTTTCATTCTGTTCATTTCAATTGTAATTCACAGAGTACCTAAAAACCTTTGGTATAGTCTTCCAATTTAAGTGAAAAAAATGTTATAATTCATTAGTGCCCTGTTGCTCATGCAGTGCCTTTCTCATGAAATAACAAACAATATGTTTCTTAATATACTCTCAAAAGTCAGTTCCTTGATGTTCAGCTAGTTTTTATTTTTACCTATTAATTTTTCCCCTTAATTTTTTATTCATGTCACTTGAGAAAAAAAGCATGTGATGACAAAGTCATTTTAATTCCCTCTACTCGAGGATCATATCAGTTAGCACTTTGTAGAGTTTATTAATTTCCTTTGTATGTTTTCTTTATTTGACAGTGAAGATAGCAATTTGTTGGTTTCATCAACAATAACTTGCTCAGCTCGCTGGCTTGAGTTTTAAAATATTTGCTTTGTCTGCATATTTTGGTTAGATCTCTATAGAATGATTAATGCAGTAAATACAAGTAAAACTATCAAATATCTAATACTAGCTATTCAGACTCGATCTTACTGTTTTGATGCTTGATAAGGCGTTAGTGATATATGTCTTTGTAATGTTGATGTTTGTGATTGCGATGGATGTTATCTATTTCATGTTCATTGAGATTTTTAGGTGTTAAACATTATGATCCTGTTGTATTTTTTGATTTTTTTTTATTCATGTCTGCAGTATTCATTTTGTTTCATTTTAATGGAGTTTTCACCTTTTTTTTTCTAGTCTGGAAGTGTAGATGTTCTTCATTGCTACTATGCGCATGGTGAGGACAATGAGAACTTCCAGAGACGAAGTTATTGGATGCTTGATGGGTGAGGTTTTTTTTAATAATTTGAACTTTGTAGGCTATTTGTACTAACTCTGAAACGACTTTCTTCATCTAAATGTGCTACTTTTATATGCAAAAACGTTTTCCCCCTTTTACAAATAATTTGTTGGTGAAGGTTTGCTATGTCAATTTGTACTGCCCCATACCGATCACTACCGTACCGGTAAGATAGTTGTACGGTATTGAAGTTCAATTCGGTATTTGAGTTGAGTTGGTCCATACCAATCCGAATCGAGCGGAACCATCTCCTATTGTGGCTAGGAGTGAGAAAAGTATTGGAAGTCTGTCTCAGCATGGAGTGCCTACCATGCTGTATCGAACCGGTAATGTATCGATACGGTCCTAAGTACTGGCTTTGTGGACCTTGTTGATGGTGTTGGACATGTCTATATTCTATCGATTCTCTCTCAAAAATCAATGATTTTTGGCCATTTTAATTTGATGAATTAGATTTTTGATTCACAAAATTTGATACACATTTATACTGTCCTGTTACCCTCAGCCAAATCAGTTTGGATCAAGGTATGCTGAATCGGTACCGGTAGGCGTATCGGAACCGGTCCGGTAAGAACCGGTATTTGTTTTTTTTTTTTGGTTCGCAGGCGGACGCGCGCAGATGCGCACGAAAATTCTTTTTTTTTCGTTTTGTTTCGCGTCCGCGCCCTTGCCCGTGTGGACGCGCGAGAGCTGGCCACAGAGTGGCATTAAATGCCACTCTATGGCATTTATGACCCGCACGGGGCAGTGCGTGGGCGGGGGAAACGCGCGCAGGGCGATTTCGAGCGCAGGGAATCGCGCCGTGCGCAGGCACGCGGCCCCTCGCCTGCACGGGGTGCTTTGCCCGAGGGTTTCGGGCCACGCGCTCTTAAAAAAAATGGGTACCGGACCGAACCAGCCGGTTCGCACCGGTACGGGCTGGTACGAAACCGGTATGCAGCCGATATGCATGCGTACCGGTCGGTACCAGCCCGAAAACAGCTGGAAGTGGTATCCACGCTGTCCGGGTATCGGTTCCAGGCCGGACTGGTCTGTACCGGGCTGAACCGGCCGGTACAGACCGGTTCGGCAGACCATGGTTTGGATTATGGATATCTGAATTAATTGATACGAAATTCAATTCGGGATCAGATTGTGCAATTTATCCACTTATTAGCTAGGAGAGGCATAGACCCGTTCTGTAAAAACAGCGACATCCCTTGCTGAATCCAGTCTATTTTTTAGTTATTCATTGTTGAAACCCTTTCATTGAGACTTTTATTTATTAAACTCTCTATGTTGTGGATAGAGGGTTATGCTATCTCCTGCTTTTTCATTAGTAAGAGTCATCACAACCTGAGGGGCTACTGTGAGTACTCTTAAAGAAAAGCTCAAGTGAGCTAGAAAGAAACAAAAGACAACTTTTTAGGTCTATGTTTGAGCAAATCCAAGGATGCTAATCAATGTATGAGGCTGGGCCCTTAAGAACTCTGGCACTTAATCTCTTCTGCTGATTGCGTGCATAATTCTCTAGAAAATAAGCTAGGAAGTCAGCATATTTCAAGTCAGATGTATTGCCATCCCTTCTTTAAAATTTATTGTCATACAAATTTAATCATATCAAATTGAAAACCTTTATATCAAAATATATATTTACTTTAAAATTTTTATCACTGTTTCACTTTTTGAAATCAAATATTTAAGTATTGTGTATTGGTCCATACTGGCCTTAACATTTTCATACCAGTAAGTATTGATACCACTATGCCTGCTGGCACCATACCACACTGTCACAAAATAATTTGTTCCAGTTCCCAGAGGTGTACCATATGCTAGTATGCTATTGTACCATATTGGTAAGGTACCGACATGTCTTCTAATACTAGTACGTCAACCCTTGTTTGAAATAATTGATGTAAGATTCTAAAATTGAAGTTCTCAAATATCAATACTATCAAGTAAAGGTTGTTATCTTTTTGCAAGTTTATATGCTAATAATTTCTTCTTGGAGGAGGGCCATAAAACATTATGAGAGCTTCTAAAATTGTTATAATGCTTTGTAGTTTGTACTGCTATTTAAGACGATGACCTCATCTGGAGATTCATTGGAAATTATGCATTAGGTATTGCAAGCTTGTTTGATAATGTAATAAGTAATAACCCAATTCGGATTGAATCTGATTCCAGGATCTGGATAAATTGACACAATAGGACAATAAGGAATAAAAAAGAGAGGATTTGATTATTTGCACATACAAAGTCCAATAACAACCACTAGTAACTAGTGTATAATTTCCCGCCTAGCTTCTACATTGAGAAAGTGGAACTTTAAACCTTCACCATTCCATCTCCCATTGGCTCACTGCTTCCCAATTCTTCGAGTCTCAGCCCCTCTCACTGCTTTCCTCCCCCTTGGCTCTGCCCTCCTTTTGCTGAGATTTGAGCAGCCTATTTGTATGTAACCTTATGACCGCTTATTATCCCCATCCTCACCCTCTATCCACTTTGCCATCACTCTGCTCTTCCTGTGATTTTACCTGACCCCATCCTTCATATAGCTCACATTCTACCCCTACACTTAGCCACCGAGCTTTCTTTACCTCCCTCTTCTCCCCTGATCAGCGTCCTGACTTTTGTTATACTGCCCCTTGCTCCTACTCTTGACGGATCCAAGTTTGTGCTATGTTGCTAATATTGTCTGCTATTTAGCAACTCTCCTTGCTGCTCATACCCTTGGCGCCTTTCTCCCACCACTGCTTATTCTAAGGATTAGAACTTGAACATGGCCCCAAATCCCCAACTATTTGAGTCAAATATAGGTCTGAAGCATTTATTTTTTGCTTGATTTTCACTTGGATCCAGCCTACCATCTTTCACACCTATTGGTCATTCAGGTAATAGGAGCACCTGGTCACATGTGGACCATTATATCCATTTGCAGTAGCAGCTCTTTTATGGTTGCGTATCATTCAAGATACATTGTTGATTATTTGCTGCAGTACTTACAATTTGGAATGCACCAAACTTATGGCGACTAAAATTGCCCCCACTAAAATCCTCAGTTGGAATAAATTGCGTAGCCCTAGCAGGCAAATATTCACCAATTTGAAAGACTAATGATGCTGTTATTGTCGTATCATTATTCAATAGAATGAAATATGAGTGCCCTGTTTGGAAGCTCTTCTGTTTTGAAGTTTCATATTCTAATTAGTATTACTTTTCATTTGTTCCTCAAAAAATATTAAACTCTCATACAGTTAACATGACCCTCATCAAGTAAATATGTTGATCTACTTATATGATAGTGTCCTGTAAGCAGTGCATGGGATTTATGCTGGCTGTGAAAGCTTTCATATTTGCATGCAATGCTTCTCTAACCCTATAACAAACATTCCTTGCTGAAGTGCTCCTTTATTTTTTGATTGACCACGTGGTGACATGCTTGCAGCGCCCTTATTATAATTCAAAACTTAATGTGTTCATGATGCTCTCCAAGAATTACCTTTTATTTATAATTACCTTTTGTTTGTGATCAATAAGAATTTAATTACGGCTGCAACTTTCTTCTTGGCCATCTTTTTTGCTTTCATAGCTCCTTAATTCTTACTCCCCCACCCTCCAAAAGGAAAAAGAAAAAAATCAATATGAAAAAAAGAATCTTGATATCTAGTAAAGTTAGGAGTGGTTCAATGAATAGTTATTCACCTATATCGGCAATCTCTTTTACAAATCTGTCATATGCGATATTCAGTTTACTAGCTTCCCACTTATGGTCGTGCAAAGTTTGCAAAGCCTCTGGTGAGATGTTGTCTAATGTTGGTTCAGCAAGGAACTTGCTGCATGCGGTACATAGTGGCTGTGGGAGTGATACAATGTCAAGAAAGACTTGCTATCATCAAATGGCCAAGATGATGCAGTCTATTGCTGAGATGTGAATTATATTGTTCCAGATGGCGGTGATAATAATAATGTTTTGTGGGGTTATTCATTCTATAGGCGACTTGCATGAGGCTGCATCCAATGCATAAAGTCTTGTCTTGGATATATGTTCGCTCTAGGATAACACCTTGCCAAATGATTCTAGGATTTGTCATGTATTTATTTGCTTGCTCATTCATGCTGTCTAAAGCCAGACAAGATATGCTTTTAAGCCTGGTAAGCCCTTGTACTTGTGATATTATGCCTTTATTTGCCTCTTTGCAAGATGTGTAGAGGAGCTTTTTGTTTGGTGACTTGGCAAATTATTGTGCAAGTGTTCAAGTTTTATAGACATGCAAACTGTATTCAGCTAGATGCTTGGTTGTATTGTAATAACAACTATCTGTATTGTGTTGTTATTGTTTGATATTTAATGTTTATTGTTCCTCCATGTGCATTTGCATAAGAAAGTTTACTAGTATTATTAGATTCTCAAGCCAGATCTGTTTATTGTAAATTTTGGAGTTCAAAATTAAATTCTTATATTGTCATCTTGGCGTTCTTCCAGGCAGTTGGAGCACATTGTTCTTGTGCACTATCGAGATGTGAATGAGGTGATTCTTTAGCCCTTATATTATAATGGGTTATTCTTGAACTTTCGTAGAGTTCTTGTATGAGCTGCCTGAGAATCTAATATTAACCAACTGCAATTTACATCTTTGGATGCATTTATCGTTACTTAGACATGTCAGATGTATGTCAATGTCCAAGTGACCAAAGAAATCCGACATGGGAATGTTTAAGAATTCAATTTGGTGACATCTGTATGTTGCACCTGTGTGTAGATACATATAGATGTCTGCATGTAATGGATATTAGTTAGACCAATTGATTCAAAATTTGTAAAATTGATATGACCATTGCTAAATGTTAGATTTGACAACTTTTTGTATGGTTCTCAATAGTAGGCATCTAATGACAATGGCATGCTGACTAGATAATTTGAGGTGCCAAGAGGTGCCGTTGTCCCAAGTGTCTATTAACTTCTGATCCATCAAGAAACTGGACTCTCAGTATAATCTTTGAAGCATGAACACCAGTTTTCTAGTCAACTTTGAGCTATGATGTAGGACTACCTTGGTTCGCTGTAATCTATTTTAAATCTTGGATTGCAGTAACACCTTTAACATTCCTGTAAACTAACAAGTGTATTCTTTGCATTTCCAGCAATGAAATTTCCCTGTTCCTTGGCATCCAAATGCATTGCAAATGTCTGGAATTTCTACCGATTGAAGTGAACGCTGGTGTATTAAGTTAAATAAACATTGGAATAAGAACGTAATCTATATAAAATTTCAAAAAACTTTTCTTGTCATTAGTTTTACCGATCTGATTTTGTTAACATTTTTGTGCACTTCTTGTACCTTATATGAATATTAAAATTGCTATCATTTTCTTTGATAATGTCAGATATCTTTGTAGAGGGTCAAAAGTCACTCTCTTTGGTTAACATGCATATTTTGTAAAATGGTCTGCAACCCTTGAATCTGTAATTTTACCAAGTCGTGCAAACTTTTGATTGTGTGTATCTTTTTTTTGTTCTACTGTATATTTTGGGAGCTGGGTGGTGAGAAGGGGCTTCAGATCCTCTAGCGTCTACTATATAATATTTATTTACTTTTGTCCAGGGAAGCAGGTCTACTGTTCCTCATTCGTCAAATATAGATCTGGCCAAAGTGCACAGTACACAAGGAACACAGCCAACTTCAGCTCTTTACTCTTCACACTTGAATTCATCTACTTTGACAACTCAAGCATCTTATGCATCAAGTTCTAGTGCTGCTGACTGGAATGGACAGGCTCCGTCTTCTGAATTTGAGGATGCAGATTCTGGGGAGGAATTTGGTGGAGGTTCGCTTACCGATTCTGTATCTTGGTCGGGATTCCAGATTGCTTCATTGGCTGGAAATGATATGGCAGAGGAGAACACTGTAGGGTGCAGTGGTTCCTCACAACTCTATCCGAGAGGCTTTGTAAATACTGCGGGCTCAAGTGTTGATCCTTTGCTTGGGAATCAAGTGCCTCTTCAAAACTTTTTTATAAGTGAAGACCAGCAAAAGATTCATGGAGCCTCACAAGGAGCTGGTAGGCTTGATGGCGGCATGCCTAGGCCACTGTTTTACCATTGTCACCATTTTTCAATGTTGTTAATAACAGAGAGCAAAAACTTATTTTATGAATTACTATGGTATTCAAGGACACATACATTTCTAAACTGCTAGGAAATTTTAAAACCTATTCAATTTTATGTTATTACCTTGAATTTTTCTTTGTGCTCAGTTTCTTAAAACCATTCTTTGCAGGTTCATTTAGTGGAGTTTGTTTTAACAATCCTAGTGGTTCTGCTGGATGGCCTGATTTTCTTAGTATTAGCGGAAAAAATGGCAACATGCAGGAGCAGAAGATTTCTTTTGGACATCCAAATTGCTCTGATAACATGCAAAAAAGAATGGCTGATTCTGTATCAAATGACCACAGGATATTTAATGATGTCACAGATGGTGGATATAATGTCATAGCAAATGCACTTCTTACTGAAGTTGGCAAGAAAAATGATCAGGTGCATTGTTATGGTTCCCTTGTTTATCCTGTTTCAAACACATAAAGAATCCTTGTAATATTTGCCTCATGCTTGACTAGGTCATTTAACTTGTGACAACTATATATGAAGCGTTTGAGCTTCTAGCATAGTTTGAAATTGGTAGGCAATATTCAGAACTTCCACATGTAATTAAAATATAGCTTATGAATGTGTTGGTGGCTTCAGAGACAAGTTGTGAATAGGTTTTGTTTTTTGCATTTAGTGATGTCAATGCCAACTATGCTAATATAGAACTATTTGTAATACACAAAAAGAATATGATGATTATCTTTATAAATAATCTCATTACTCATGTCTTTATTTACAGTATTGCAGAATCATAGTGACATTTATAGAAGCATAAAAAAATCTGGCCTTTTGAAATAATTTCTTAAGTGGGGATAGAGGATGGATGGATTACCTGTTTTGTGATTAGTTGGTAGGAAATATACCTCATCTTCAAATTTCTGTGCCATCCACCACTTGAGTTTGAGAATGCATATGGGGAAAGATTTCTTTCCCCACATAGACATGGCTACAAAGACTTTGTTGGAGTAGGTGGGATGAGAGAGTGAGCAAGTTTTATTTGGATGACATTTATAGAAACGGAGGGAGAGATAATTAAATCTACTAGATAAGTGCAGCAGAGGCTATTTTGAAAGGATAAAATGTTTGATCAACTATCATGCCTTTTTAGAATAGTTGTTGGCCACGGGCTTTTGGATGGCTTGTAGAGGGGCTCTGTATTTTGTTGTCGTCTACTAACGGTCCTGGTAGTAGAATTACCTTTTTCTTCTATAAAAAGTGTATTCCTTTGATCTTTTCTAGCAAGCTGTTCACATTAGTTAGTCTTTATATTAGCTTGGTATCCCTAAGAGTGGTGATGATACTCTTGCTTTTATAAATGTTATTAGGGCTTATGGCATATTATTAAGCTGCCTTTGTGCTTGCTTGCTTGAAAGTCCATTGCTTCTTCATCTGTTTATAAATTTTCTTTTTCCACTATTGTTGGTTTATTGTTATTTGGTATACATGCATCTGAAATGTGGGAATATTTCCTGTTATTGAAGCATAACAGTGTCCTTGGAGGATCAGCCAATATATGTATTTTAATTTAAATGTTACTAAATAATTCATGCCCCTTGCAATTCTTGATCACATTTCATCATCTCTTTTATAGGTGAACACAATGAATTTGTACCATAAACATAGATATAAGACATAGTTCTGGAACCCCATATATTGGGCACTACACCATACTGAAGAACTATTCTTATGCTCATTTTTAAGCCTTTCTTAACTTCTGAAAGTTCATTACCAATAACTGTGCTATCATGAGATCATATAGATTTTAACTTCAAAAATTTTTAGTCACCTTTTTTACCTATGATTTATTGAAATATGAATATCAAAAATCCAATCAGATCATGATCAAGCTAGTCCAAATTGTCAACCCTCCTGTAACTTTACTATTATTTCCTATGTCACCATTTCCCAACTGCCTAGATCTTGTTCACAGTCAAACTTTGTGTGTCGTACCTTAGACAAGCTTGTCGTATCGAATTCAGTAAAATGCAATATATTTTGCATTATATTTATTATCTGCGTGAGTCATCATGTTGGCAGCATGGTGTATGGGTGCATATATCCAGTCTGTCCATGCCACTCTGTCTTGTTACAACTTGCACCAATGCATGTCAAAGCTATACACACCAGCACAAAGTACTGTACAGCAATGTAGGCCACTACCCATTTTCCTATTATAAATGCTACCTGACATTCATATAGCCCTGCTTCTACTTGTCACGACTAGGAGTCATAATCAATTGTTCTTTTTAATGATTCTTTGTTTCTTGTGTAAAGATCTGAAAGCCCAATCCATAGACAGCACATGATATTAATGTAAAAGTATCTTACTACACCAGATCGAAGGTTGAAATAAGAGGTAGCACATAGTGTGCAAGCTTCCATAATATGGATAATGCGTTACTATTTTGTGAATAGTTGCATGCCACCTCATAGTTTTATCATGTGGTTTGATCTTCTTTTGAAGATAGTTGTGCAATGTTAGCTTTTACAATGAACTACTTGAAAATATATCAGACACAGGTACAATATAGTATGCACACCATGTTGACCTCTGGCCAGCATGGGCATGATATAGAAATGCTTTTATCTTTCATAGGCTAAACCATGGTTTGCTGTACCGGTCGGTACGCATCGGTACGGGCTGGTACGTACTGGTACCGGATAGAACCGGTACGGTACAGCTACATTTTTCAGTTCCGACCATTCGCAACCCGTACTGGTCGGTACCGGCCTATACCGGCCAGCTACAATTTTTTTTTGGCTTTTGGCCCGAACCAGCCAAACTAGTACAGTACCGGTTGGATATGGTACCGGTACCGGCATCCACCGGTACGTCGCTACGGCGGACCTTCCGCTAAACCCTAATACTTGAGATGGAGATTTGTTTGGCTTGAGATGGAAAATTGTTTTTGGATCATCGCTGACCACTATGTCTCTCCCTGCAAACCTCTTTAACATGTACCCATAGCTGCTCAATGGGGTCACTTTAAGCTGGAAATTAAGGGGCAAGAGCTCTGTACTATTTTGATGAGGGAATAGAAATGCCAAACCTAGACTCTTACATAATATCTACTCCCTTCAGCATGTATAGTTCATGTTGCTTGGTTTTTTTTTGCTGTATAACTTTATTGGAAGCAAATTATCATTATGAGTTTATGACCATTCCAAGTATAGAGGTAGTTGAAGTCCTTTCCCTGTAGATGTCTGCATCAGTTCAGTTAGCTACTCTATTTTAGATGGCGACTTCAGCTTCTTCTCCATTTTAGTAAAAGGAACGATGAGACATTTAATCATCCAGATACAAAATTATATCTATATAGATGCTAATCAATTCTTCTGATATGTCTAAGTAAGCAAATTTATATGGACATGTGTAGAGTCCTGTTTGTTATGCTGACTTGGTGAGATCTCTTGTTATTAAATGTAGTTTTCCCCCCTTTTTCCCTTGACAAATTTCAAAACTTTGGTTACAATTTTGGGCAGTATATAGTGTTCTTATTTTTGTTTCTCTTTTCATCATTTCCTCATCAGATCTGCCATTTCAGTGCATGCACTTTCAATAGAAATATATATGCTACTTCCAGTTTAAAGTCATAAGTCATTATGCAGTACCCCAAACTCTTGGATATATGTACACTTATACCATCATATAATGGTGATTCCTGTATAGTTGCATATATGCATGTATTTGGATGTTGTGCAAGTTTATACGTCGATGTTTGTTGCTTATTACATGTTTTACGGCTTCTTTGGGCCATTCTGTCGGTTATTTTTGAGAATCTGCCTCCTATCATGCAGGTGAAAGAGGAGAACACTGAAAACATGAACAGCTTTGATGACGAGGACTTGGTAAATGAATCAACTCGTATATATCAAGTGCCCCACGATGACCTTTCGCATGTAGCAGGACAATTTAAGAATAATAGTAGCTCTCGAGGGAACATCTCTGTTCCTGACCAGCCTCTGGAATATGAAGCTGAAGTTTCCAATACTTCCAATAAGCTTTTGAAAAGTGATGCACATAATGATGAGCATGGGGATTTGAAAAAGCTAGACAGCTTTGGGAGATGGATGAACAAAGAGATTGGTAAAGACTGCAGCGACTCGTTGATGGCTTCAGATTCTTGCAATTATTGGAATGCACTTGATACTCAGAATGATGACAAGGAGGTCTCAAGCTTGCCTCGTCATATGCAGTTGGATATTGATTCACTGGGTCCTTCTCTTTCACAAGAACAGCTATTCAGTATTGTTGACTTATCACCTGATTGGGCTTATTCTGGTGTTGAAACAAAGGTATGTTTTGTCTGATAGTTGTGTTCTTATGATACATATACATGTAAGTGAGAAAACTCAGTTTCAAACCCCAAGATATCTACCCACTGTTAACCACTGTTTATTTCAGGTTCTGATCTCAGGTACCTTCATAGGCAGCGTAGAGCCCACAAGCATCAAGTGGTGTTGTATGTTTGGTGAACTTGAGGTTCCTGCTGAAGTTTTGACTACAAATGTCCTTCACTGTCAAGCTCCTGCGCATACACCTGGACGGGTACCCTTCTATATAACCCGCAGTGATAGGTTAGCCTGTAGTGAAATTCGAGAATTTGAATATCGTGAAAACCTATCTGGTGTTTCTTTAGTGTCAAAAAGTGAACCAGAAGATGAAGTTTATTTTCAAGTACGTTTTGCAAAGTTGTTATCGCTAGGAGTAGATAGGAGCAAGTTGTTCTGCTCGGTTGAAAATTGTTCTAAGTGCAGCCTAAAGCAAACGTTGTTTTTGATGCTGAATGAAGAAGAAAATGGGTGGAAAAAAATTGAGATGGATTCAAAGGCCTTTCAGGGATTCAATAAAAATCCTAGAGATGCATTGATCCAGAAGTTATTGAAAGGTAAGCTATATGAGTGGCTGGTTTGCAAAGCTCACGAGGAAGGCAGGGGCCCTAATATTTTGGACGAGGAAGGCCAAGGAGCAATCCACTTGGCAGCTGCTCTTGGCTATGATTGGGCAATGGCTCCTATAGTTACTGCTGGTGTCAGTCCAAGTTTTCGAGATGCACGTGGCCGGACTGGGCTCCATTGGGCTGCATATTATGGCAGGTTTGATTAAAATTTTCTAGGCCTCTAGTTGTTAGGTATTGGCTATGAATTCAGCACTTCCATACTTTGTATTACAACAATCTACACATTAATTTTATGCCTATAATCTTCCCTCCTATAACTGACTTTAATGTTGACTGGACAGAGAGGAGACAGTTGTGACGCTAATTAGGCTGCGAGCTGCTCCTGGTGCAGTTGAGGACCCAACATCAAAGTTCCCCTACGGACAAACTGCTGCTGATTTAGCATCAAGTAGAGGGCATAAAGGAATTGCTGGATACTTGGCTGAAGCAGATTTGACCAGCCATCTTTCTTCATTAGCACTAAAAGAAAGTGTCACCGATAGTGTTTCTACAACTCTTGTTGCACAAAATGCCATTGAAACTATACAGGATCAAAACATAGATTCTTTGGATGGAGATAAGGGAGAGCAGCTATCACTAAGAGGATCTCTTGCTGCTGTGAGGAATTCAGCTCAAGCTGCTGCACGTATTCAGGCTGCCTTCAGAATTCACTCGTTCCGCCAAAGGCAATTAAGAGAGAGCAAGGATGACGATGCTGAGAGCTTGGTTGACATGATGGTGCTATCCTCTCTGAACTATAAGCTCCATAGGATAAGTCACTTCAATGAAGCTTTGCATACTGCTGCTGTTAAAATTCAGCAGAAATATCGTGGATGGAAGGGGCGTAAAGAATTTTTAAAGATCCGTGACCGGATTGTGAAAATCCAGGTACATGTTAAGTTCGAACCATATTTATATTGTTTACCATAAGCTATTTCTTGATGAAGTTTATTGCTAATATTTGTTGTGTCTTTGCTGCATAAGTTGCATAGATGAAATGATTAACCAGATGCTCTAGCTCTATTACGATCATCTGGAAGCATAGTTAAGGATGACTTTACACTAGAAACATGTGCATAGTCATTATACATGAAAATGCAAGCACAATGTTGTGATCTATGAACTCGCACCTGTCAATATTTGAATAATGTATGTGCATCCAATTTTCAAATATTTCTCTGTAGACTGTAAGGTTTAAAATGTAAGAGCGAAAAAGAAATGGAAAATGATGTAGATTTTAACGAATCATATACGGTTGAATGAGCCAGCAATTCATTACCATTCTTGAAGTTTCCCATTGTTCATTAGTTGCATACACATTCCAGTCTTGTTTTCCAATGAGGAATATAATGCAATGTTTACTTCTAACCACATCTTAACATCTTCATACGTTTGAAATAATAAGTGCTTTTCTCGTTGTACTTTTAGAATATTTTCTCATAATGTCTGAAGTAACAGATTAGATTAACTTAATAGAACAAGTTGAAAATGTAATCTTACATCATTGCTATTCTTATCTTGCATTCCTCACCTCTATCCAACTCACCTGTTGGGTTAGTGTGAGGCAGTCTCATAACAGAAGCATACTATGACACACTAATTTTGCTTGAGCCTTTAAATCTATAGTTAGATAACAAAGTAAGTGCATCATTTGAGTTGTGAAATCCTAAAAATTCATGAAGTTGCTTATCACCTCTCTTCTTCTATTGGGTCATTAGGACTGCCATGCAATCACCTGGAGGTTAAGAATTGTTACCTAGTCTGTAGCGTCTTCATCTCCCACAATGCACTTTCCAGGCATCTTTGAATGGCCATGGATTGATGGCTTTTATAGTTATATTTTGTATCTTGTTTACTGTTTTAGTTACAAGGCCTTCCAACAATTTATGCGACATTAGGAACTATTCCTTAGTTTACCGTGTCCCCAATTCCAATTATGCATTTTGCAGACATCTTCAAGTAGCAATGGCTCAATGAGTTGCATTTTAGCCATGTAAGTTGTAGGAGCTACAAGGTCAATTATCATTTAGGTTTGACAGCACTTAAGTGCGAGGTTTTGGAAAATCATAAGGTTAAGTGGATATTTTTCCTTAGAAAATCTCCTTGTAGTCAATATATTAGAGATGAAGGAAGAGAGAGTTGAATTTGAACTCTGCAATATTAGCATATAATATTACACTTCTGTGACTAGGCAGTCCTGGCCTCAGTTCAGACCTACTGAAGTGCCTTGGCTGACCACCTGGGAAGGCGACTTTGACATCACTGTCAATTTTCCATCTGCAGCATTGCTGTAGCTGTGGCCTTTTCAATTTTGTAAAGTAAGCATTGCTATTTTTTTGTGCTATTGTGGTTGTATATGTACTACATCTTTTGAACTGTGGGCTGGAGGCTATCCCAGTTTTTCCATGGATGCATGTCTCTTCCTCTCCTGGTTCTTTTCACGACTCGTCCTGTTCCAACACTTGGGATGCTCCATCTTGATACTTGGGACGGCAGGACACCCGGCAGCTACATGGGATTTAAAACCTTGTTTTGAGCCTTTTTGCAAATCTTCCTTAAACAAATCTCATCTACTATATTGAATTAATATAGCATCATTAAGTAATTACATAATGGTTCGGGATGAGCTCATTAGTTGGAAGCTGTGCAGTTTTTCTCCGAGTCCTGTGTCATATACCTGGACATAATGTTTCCTGCTCTTCTACTGATTAGTTGGTAGAAGCGCCTTCTTGCAGGCTTCTCTCTTATAATATTGTCATTCCTGGCTCTATCTATAAGCATGGGGTAGGAATGGGAGCAAGAACCAACCAGAGCAAGATTCATAATTGGACTCTATTTATGTTGCTTTCGACAACCTGCCCGTTGGTTTGACTGGTTATGGATATTACGAAGTTATCATATTTACTTTAATGTCATGGCTTATGTTGTTTGTAGTTGCTTTTATCTTTATATCAGAATTGTCAAGGGTGATACCTTCCACCAGGTTGCGGCAGCCAAGAATTTGCTAACAGTGGTTATTTTGGTGTCAATGCCAAACATCTACCATGTTAGAACATGAATGGCTTAGAGTCCATGCATGGCTGGACCTTAAGTATTTGCTTTTTTATATTTTCTTTCAAATAATGTTTCTAATGGGTTTAGGAATCCCAGTGCACAAAAAAAAAGAAGAAACCAAAGTAGCTGCATGTGTAGCAGGGCAGACATTTTTCTATTTTTTTTCCTTTTTCATGTTTCCCAGGGGTTTTGGTCTCAGGAATCCAATGACAAGGATTCTAGGAACTGAAGCAGCTAATCAAAGTCCGTCTTAATAGATAGGAAAATCACTTCCATTCTTTATCCCTCTTATGTGCATCGCATGTGCCTGATGCTGGTCTTTTATATATAATGGGAAAGCCCTGGAGTCCAGCACGTGCGTGTTAGATGCTATGACCTTCTGCATGAGGGAACATGACTCCTTTTCATGGCAGTTGCTTGGCCAGTAATTTAAGAAAGAAAAAGAAGTCCAGTATTTCTTAATATGCATTCTAGTAATATATAATATGAAAACCTCGAAGTCCAGCACATTAGGCTGGACCTCTGAGGCCTTCCCACCATGCATTTCCAGTATTTCTTATTTGTTTATTGATTCGACTCCTGCAAGAAGTGAAAACAGATAAGCCAGGTAACATAGCACCTGGAACCTGGCTTTGTAGGTGCATCACATGTAATTCTATATTCTGTTATACTTGTTTCAACTTTCATTACCTTGTCTTTCCATTGTTATTTGATAGATTGATTTGCCGATTCATTATTGAGAAGAAAGTGGTTGTATGGCGATGAGTTGTCTTAAACATTGTGATATATAATCGGTTAACTGCTGTTGTTTCAGGCACATGTGAGGGGACATCAGGTTCGTAAGCAATATAAAAAGGTAGTTTGGTCTGTTAGTATTGTTGAAAAGGCCATATTGCGCTGGAGGCGCAAACGACCTGGATTACGAGGCTTTCGAGCTGAAAGTGCAAGTAGTGATGTTGAGCAAGTGGTTGGGAAGACTGATGAGTATGATTTTCTTCGACTTGGGCGGAAACAGAAGGTGGCGGGTGTAGAGAAAGCATTGGCAAGAGTCCAGTCTATGGCTCGTAACCCAGAAGCCCGTGATCAGTACATGAGATTGGTCGCATGCTCCCATAAATCCAAGGTGATTCTGCACTTACATTTGCAGCCTTTGTAATTGAGGTGTATTACCAAGATTCTGTTTCACAGACCTGCTTATGCTACTAAAGATCAGCTGCACTCATCGCACCATCTTAAGGAGCTAAACATATGCGCCATTTTAAGTTTGCATTTTTTGTCTTATTTGTTTCTGATCATATCTTTCTTGTACTCGTTACAATCATTACAGTACATTTGCTTTGAAATCCATCCCCCTCCCTCCATGCCAAAAAACAAAAAAACTCCCTTGCCTGTATATTTTGGGCATGCATATGATAGATATCATTTACTGATGGTCCCTGTTCCATACAATTACATGAGCATCCACAAATTTCATGATTTAGCCATCATTCAAATCTGTAGATTATGGTCTTTGCTCTTTCTAATATCATCGTCACAAATTTTGAAGTTACCTAGCTATCATGCCTATCATCAAAAGATCAGTATTCATTAGAAAAAGGGGCGGTGGGGGGGGTAACCTTCATCATCATCCTCAAATTTATCTATATGGAGGGTGATTTCTACTATTTTTAATTTTAAGAGAATGATACTTAAAAACAAATGTAAAAACAAATGTACAAGATATATCCTGTCTAATGAACGTTTGTGACCTGTGCATTTGGTATGGTCATGGCTTGCAATTTGAACATCCATGAATCCTAGATTTTGCATATTCCTACGTTATTTTCGCTATAACTAAACAATGCTAACAATCTTTTAGCATGATATATATGTTGGATTGAGATCACCTCCATTTGCCATGCAACAAACCTAACATCTATAAGCTAAGATATTTCTTGTAGCAGAATTTGCTGTTGAAAGTTACATTGTCAAACACATTGATCAGATGCAGGTTAAAATTTTCGCAATCTACTTGGTGAATTACCAATCTCCTATTATGATGAGTTTCTTGGTTTGCTTGCAATAAGTTTCATTCCTTTTCAATTAATATTTTTACCTTTTCTTTGATAAAAAAATTCCAGATTTAGCTACCAATAAAAATTGAATATGCTGGAAGCTTGTTCACTTCTATTAGTGTCTGACCTTGTGTTAGATGCTTCCATGTCCAAGGCACACAAGTCTGAGTGTCTGACTATTATCTCACCTGATGAATGCCTAATAGTAATTTGCGGATAGTTGAATGTAATAATCATACAAGTTATTCTAGTCTGGATCAGGCAATTATGATATCTATGCGACCAATCAAAATTTTTTGTTTGGACTGCCTAATGTAATTTCATGGTCCTCTTAAAGTATGCATGTTTTATTTGTTATTTTGTGCAAATGGTTGGCACAGTTAAAGTTTGTTTATTGTCATGGAGAGGGAGAGCTCAAAATTCATCAGTACGAGGTGTCTGTCAGCATTTTTTTTCTTAGTTCTTATTTTGCCTGGATTGAATGATTTATTCTATATTTTTCAAATCAAAAATTTATTTTACAGTTGGGAGATGAAGAAAGCTCCTCCGCTCGAGTTCAAAATTCAAAAGGGGAAAAGAGGATAGAGGAGATCTACTTGCAACAATGATACACTAAACATTAACAATTGTAGTCTGAATTCTTGATGGTTGCTCAGGTCTTTTAGAGTCTCGAACGGTCCTCACCAATCCAAGTGGTTCCTGTAAGTATTTGTGATATGTAATTTGTAAGATATAAAGGCTTTTTTTTGTCAAATGTGAAAAAGGGGAAAATAGGAAAGGGGGACGTTGTACATGTATGATAGACCCACCTGCTATTCTATCTGTGAAGAGCATTGCAACCATGCAGGAATGGGTGGTCTGTGCTTTAGATAGTATCATGTCCAAGATTTGATAACGGTGCCCGCATGCAACCACAGCATCATATTTATAAAAGGAGCAAGTGTTCTAACACCGGAAAGTAGCATTTTGTGGTTTACAGCGTTGAAATCTGTGTCCTTTGTTTTTGTCAAGTAATGTTTATAGGTAAATTTCTTTTGCCTGCTTGTTTGGTTTGTATGAATCAATTCCCCCTACAGGGGTTATGCGAGGAAAATGCAGTGCATGTTTTTTCTCAATTATAGAATGGGGATCTTTGTACAAATTATATAATCAGTTATATTCATAATAAAAAAACATAATCAATCATTACATAGATGCTGATCTTGCTAGATTTGTATATATAATTATCCATGGCAGCAGGTTGGTATGGAATGCTTTGTTTATTCACCATCAGTCCATAGGGGGAAGTCATAATCCCATATGTTTCAGAGCACAAGTTTGGAATGGAGTCACTGCGAGATTGGTTCTGGACCCATGCTTCAGCAACAGCTTTGGATCGAACCACATGCTAGTATGAAGCGTGCAGCATTTTAGCCTTTATCTTAGATGGAATGTATGAGACATGATTTGTTGCATATAGTGTATCAAAATATATAGGCAGGGAATGGATCTGTTTTCGGAGTGGGTTGCCTGGTTCTTCCGAGCCGGCATTAAGTGGTCTGAAATGCAGCAATGTTATGCCACCTTTCCCCCTCTTTATTATTTTGTTTTGCAGTGGTATATTAGTCTGTGTTCCTATGAATTTGGGCGAACGTTGTCCTAGTGAGGTGCCAGGTTTAGGTTGATGTTTCTCTGGAAGTGAGGAGCAAAATGTCGAGGACTTTCTTGGCTATAGGGTAGTATAGCTATGCATATTTATATTTTTAGTTTACTTTTAGGGTATGTTTAGTTTATCATCGGAATCGAAATAGATTGGAATGAGAATCGGAATGGTCTTATTTTTTTGATGCATTTATTTCATGATTGTAATTGGAATGAGATTTAAAATACTAGGTGAGAGATGAGATTGAATTTTGAAGAATTAGGGTATTTTCATTCTTTTCTCTTAACCAAAGGGCTAAAATGGTACTTATTTATTTTTCAGTCCCATTTTAGAATTCAATTCCTCCCAACCCTGATATGCCCTTAATGTTTGAAGTGGATAATTCTAGAGAAATAATTTGTTAGTGTTTAGATTAATGTGCAAATCAATATTGTTTTTTCCCTGGCATTTGCTATAGATTTTCCCCCTGGTTGTTATTTGACGAACATATTGTAGCCTTCGGTTGCTATGCTTCTCAAATTTCAATTTTAGGAAGGGCTTTCTTTATCTGGAAACTATGATAAGCAGAAGCCTGGCTGAGATCGAGTGCGAGCAAGACCAGAATACGGGTGTAACCTTTGGTGACTAGGAAAACATGCGACGTCGAAGCAAACAGCGGGATTGCTGTCTTCCCAAGGAGGTTGTGCTAATTTTCTCTTTTGAATAGAGACATCACGGGACTCCATTTTAGTTTTTCTACTTGCTTACCGAACGTAACCCTAACACGTCTTTTAAATCTCTTGCAGCCAGGAAATGATCATTTACGCCAATCTGTCCCAGAAAATTCACAGCCGGACCACATTATGATTTATGCAGCAGGAAACCTTGTTCTCTTCATTGCCACGTTCACGAATTCTTTGGCCGAGTTTAGCTGAGGCAATCGAATGGTGTTCTTTATGTGATAAAATGATTCAGATTATATACGTCCATGAATTAACCTGCTGATTAGATCGTCTCATTTGTTGCCATCATTCTAAAAATTTATTTTTAAATTCAGATATATATATATATATATATATATATATATATATATATATATATATATTTTCCTATTTTGTGTTGCTTGCTGTGCTCGAGTCAACAAATAATAATAAAAAAAAAATAGTATGATCCGTCCCCCATGCTTGTCCTCTGTTGCGTGATGTCCACTCCGACGGCTTGTAACCTTCGATTTCCATCACATTCTGTTAATGGATGGATGGAAGGTGAGTAATGCCACCACCACCTCGGTGGTCCATCCCACCATGACCATGCCTTTGCTCGCGCGATTCCCCTTCTCCATCCCCCTGCAAACCCTAAACCCTACTAAACCAAATACTCGTCTCCGTTCCCCATGGCCCGTCTTCCTCCTCATCCAGACCGGCTCCATCTCCAGCCTCAAGGTAGCCTGGCGCAAGGACCGCCTCCTCGACTCCGCCATCGAGCGCGACAAGCGGTGGCGCCTCTGCGCCCGCGTCGTCCGCGAGGTCCTCAACGAGCCCGGCCACGCCATCCCCCTCCGCTACCTCGAGAAGCGCCGCGAACGCCTCCACCTCCCCGTCAAGGTGAAGACCTTCCTCTCCCGCTACCCCAACCTCTTCGACCTCTACCCCGACCGCATCAAGCCCAAGACCGAGCCCGTCCCCTTCCTCCGCCCCTCCCCCCGCCTCCGCTCCTTCCTCGCCCTCGAAGCCTCCCTCCGCGCCCGCCAGGAGCCCCTCGTCCTCGCCAAGCTCTGCAAGCTCCTCATGATGTCCAGGGACAGGGTCATCCCCGCCGAGAAGCTCCTCAACGTCAAGCGCGACTTCGGCTTCCCCGACGACCTCCTCACCTCCCTCGTCCCCAAATACCCCCACCTCCTCCGCCTTGTCGGCAGCCCCGGCGAGGGCAGATCCTTTCTCGAGTTGGTCTCCTGGAACGAGGAGTATGCCAAGTCCGTCATCGAGCAGCGGGCCGACGAGGAGGCCCGCCTGACTGGCGTCCGGATGCGGCCCAACTTCATCGTCCGCCTACCCCCGGGGTTCTACCTCAAGAAGGAGATGAGGGAGTGGGTCAGGGACTGGCTGGAGCTTCCCTATATATCGCCGTATGCTGATGCCTCCGGGCGGCACCCGGCCTCGCCGGAGATGGAGAAGAGGATGGTCGCGGTGCTCCACGAGGTGCTCTCGCTCTCGCTGCTCAAGAGGGTGGCGGTGCCGGTTCTGGGGAAGTTCTGCGGGGAGTACCGTTTCTCGAATGCGTTTGCTAACACCTTCACGAGGCACTCGGGGATCTTCTATGTGTCGTTGAAGGGAGGGATCAAGACGGCGATGCTGAGGGAGGCGTATGACCAAGGGGAGCTGGTGGACAGGGATCCTTTGCTGGAGATAAGGGATAAGTTTGTGGAGATGATGGAGGAGGGGTACAATGAGTACATGGAGAGGTTGAGTACGAAGAGGGAGGCGATGCAGAAGGACTTGGAGTTGATGGCGAAGAGGAATGCTGAGCTGTCCGAGGATGACAACAGCGAAAGGCTGTGACCCTTTCTTTTTACAATTAGCCATCTTCTCAAATGGTGTTGGAAAATTCTCTTTTATCTCATGTTATAGAGGTTTACTTAGATTCAAACAGAACCGGGAGAATTGTCGATTTGAAAAATTGCTCAGAGATCTAATCTTTTCACTAGGGGTTGCGGCTTCTGATGTAATTTTATGGATTCTATATCACCTATGACAAATGGTTATCATGTAATCTGAAGAGGGGAGCTTTAATATTATTACTTGGCCTTGCTTATCTATGCAAACAGATGCCTGCAGTCGGATGTATTGTTTCAAATTTTCAATCAAGCAAGCAAGTATGAAGAAGAACCTTGTAAGTCATTCCCCTATCAATACCTTTTGTGATCATTCCTGAGTATGGCAGTGCTAAATCTATGAAGTACAAATTTTATAGTATTCTTATTTTTTTTTTTTGAATGTTTTCTGTCTTATATGTACTGTGATAGTGATGCAGATCTGTACTGCGATGTTGGATCATAAAACTAGAAAATGCCAAGCTAGAAGACTCCAGCAGTGTTTAACAATGTACCGTAATAGTAATGTAGAGCTATACTTGGGCATGTTAGTTTCTAAATATTTGTCCTGTGGGGTAATGTAAAGGTTGCTGAGGGATGAAAATTTTTCTTGGAACGTGTGGGAGGAGTAATTAGTAGGTCCACTAAGAAATTGTTTCCTTTGTGGCATTTATCTGAGAGAACTAGTTGAAAGGCGTACATTCTTAAAATGCGGAAGCAAATTAGGTATAGTAATTGGTAAGTTTCTTAAAGGGATTGGGAGAAAAAACAGTGGTGCTTGGAAATCCACGGAAGAGTTCTTTTGTGTCGGTGGAATCCGTGTATCGATAAGATACCTTTAGATGTCCATGACTTTTAGTTATGTAGTTAACAATTTGAACCTGGATGTAGATTGTGAAAGTATTTCCATAGGTGTAGGAAACATAAGAATGTTGTATAGGCTATTGGAGGGATGCTGATTTAGTTAAGTTACCTTTAAATTTAATTTCCAAGTACTGAATAAGACCCCACTTGTATGTGTTGAAGAGAAGAATCTACACTTAAATGCTTGTTTTTCTCAGAAAGGGCTCCTGCCCAAAGGAAAACATATCGGAATATATAACGTTCGCTTCATTGTGATCCTCTGCATTTCAGAAATAATTCTCCTAGGGAGGTTGTAATGCTTAATACTTCTACTCTACTTGAATGAATCTTCTCTTGTAGTATTCGTTTCTGATTATGTAAAGAATAATTTGAGGCCTCAAGTCAGTGCAATTCTTCAACCAGTGTAGGTCTATCTACCAGCAACTCTTGGCTTGGCCATTTCCACCGATGCCTTTCATGTTTTGCATCTTCATTTGCTTTCAGCAATGCCTGTAGCACGAGCTTAGCCTCTTCCATGGTTTCTTGAGCTTTTCAAATTTCAGCAGAAAACCAGTTGTCTGCTTTGTTTTTTCCTCTGCATCTTGCCACGCATGACTGATCTTAAGCCTTAGCATCTGCTGAAACTTGAAAGCACTAGAAATATCATACATTTTATTTGACTATCAATAACCATATATTAGAATTCTGTGTTATTCTTGTAATGTGTTACACTTGAATTTCTGCACTTGCTGTTGTTAAAGCAGTTCTTAAATTTTGCAATTGTTATCCCTAGGAGCAATAAAAAGAACAGCTCCAATATCGGAAGCAATAGTTAGATGGTTTCACATGTATTGTGTCGGTCACTTATTATCTTTCCTTAAGATATCACAAGCTGTCTGAGTCGTGAAGGTAAGTATCTATATCTACAAACCTACAACTATTTATGCATGCATGTGGATGTGTTTTTATTGTTCTATTATACATTTAGAAATTTTTCGAGTTTAGTAACATTTGTATTTGTTGTAATGCAACATTATACCCTATGCCGATGTAAACCATATCAACGTTCTAATTTTTTTTATTGTGATCTCTCTCTCTCTCTCATGCTTAAGTTTGCAAATTTTGACCTCATCACTTTATACCCTAAAGATTTAAGCATTGGTTGGTATCATGACATGCCATGAAACACACACCATGCTGCAAGGTTGCTTACACCTTAAAAGTACATGCCTTGTGGATATGCCTGTATTGGTGGGTATGTAACTATATCAGCTTCTCTCATAACCGAAGTTGTGAGGCAGTCAAGTGGTCCATAGACAGAAGGGCCCCTTGATGCACCTAGGAGTACCATTATTGGCCTGTTTGGATGGCTGGATAGGCCATCTGTGCATATCTCCAAACTATCTGGATTTTTCTCTTAAGGTGGGAAAGGGAGGGAAGAGTTGCAGGTATCAGGGAAGGTCCACTCTTATCCTAATCCTTGGTATCTAGGCATAGTGAAAACAACTGGAAATGTGATTTCCACTATCCTGAAAGATGGGCTTGTGGGTTCAATGAACTCCTACCACTCCTCAAATTTCTCCTCTCAATCATCACTTTAAACAGCAAATTTCACACCTTTCATAAGGTATTCCAAGATCAGAATAATGATGCCTTACTGACTTAGCATATCCTTTTTTAAGCAAATGCATATAATGCCTGATAACAGAACTTAACAAGCATTTACAAAAGCGTATCTTGATCATCAGACTATACAGTCATCCTCTGAGGGAAAAAGTAGTAATGCCTAAAAATTATATAACAATATGAATCTATAGAATGAAATTAAAGTATCTTCCATTAACAGAGTGCTGTGGAAACTATGATACTTCGACTACAATACATGATCTACTAAGAAGTCTAGAGAAAAAAAATAAATTTTATGATCTTTGAAAAAAGATTAAACTATTGCAAGATATACTCTATACTCAACAATTATATATCATAACCAATTAACCATTAAATAAGTATAAAGAGTACTGAACATATTAAATTGCATTAAATATTGTTCAATAAGATGTTGCCTACTTCAATGAGTATTAACCCTGATCTGATCTGAAGACATCAATAACATATAATACCAAGTGGTATGTAATCCATCGAGGCATCCAGGTCATTCAGGTATCTAACCATATGCCCATAACATCTTCAAGCTACTTGCTTGTTAAGGTTTCCATGCTATACTTGGGTTCCTCAGGGTTTAACCTTGAAGTTTGTACCGCATTCAAGCTTAAATTGATTCACATATAAATGCTTCCTAAGGGATATGTGCAATAGCTGTAATAGCATCCACCTCAAATCTATGCCATAATTTGGTTTAACATTCAATGGCATGTTCCTTCACGACATCCATACCTCAACTAGGTCCTCTTCGGTCTAACCTTAAGTTTGTAGTTTGCAACACATTCAGAGATGAGGCACATATTCGTGCTCCTAAGGGTTTCATGCAACATCTTGGTTCTCCAGGGTATGATCTTAGGTTCATACCACACTTATGCTTTGTGTCCACATCAATAAATACCTTATGGGTGCATACTGCATTTTCTCCACCAAGGATTCCGACTTTCCATATAATGAACAATCTTTGGATCCATGTTTACATGTTCTTGAAGGAATTCATACCACATTTGAGTCATAAAGGCTTCAAGTCTGTACTACATCTCCAAATAGTCAAAGAATCTTAAGGGCATCATTCAATTAACAGCTTCAATCTATTTCAGGTTTATCAAAGTCTTCATTGCCAAACAACTCTTATAGAATTTGATGCTAGCTTTATGCTTTACAACGTTGTAAAGATATGGCTAAATTTAGTCGTAGTTGATATCAAATTATCGTGATCATAAATGTTAACGTACCACTAGAACTCAAAAGCTCAAGCTATTAGGGAAGGGGTCAATAATATATATCAGGCCTCGATACCTCCTCATGTGCATCCTGAAGCATGCATATGAAAGTATAAACACGTAAGACTGAGTCAAGATAAAAATGAGTCAAGAATGACTCAACCAGGAAGGAGTCAAGAGATGAAAGGACTCAGGAACAAATGGGTGGTATAATGAAAATTGGCTTGAATGGAGATTCGAACTCATGACCCTTAGCTTTGATACCATGTAAACTGATTACTAGACTCCAAAAGCTTAAAATCTTGGGAAGGGGGCAACAGTGTATATCAGACCTTATCAATACTAATCTTGAAAGAAGCAATAACAATAATAGAACAAATTAGCACTGCCTACAATCTTTGCATGAATGATAATTTATGTGGATCAATGAGGAAGCAACCACGTACATTGATGTCCAATTGTTGAAAACAATATAGATTGAAAAAGATAATACAAAAAAAGAAACAGGTTACCTCCTTGGTTTTGCAACTGCCACCTAACTTCCTCTATCATTTCCTCCTGAGTTTGCAGCATGCGGCCCAGTTCTAATATGCAATCTGATCTGATGGATTTTTGTGAATAACATCTAAAATAGCATTGTCTGTCCCAATGTGAGGTGGCTCATTTGAACAGCTTCCTTTTGCAGAACATTTAACAATAACTTTTTCATGAAAAAAAAGCGTATTTGAAGCAAGGCATTCATAGCTACATCTTTTATAAGACTTTGTATCAGCAAATTAGCAGGAATCAGTTTTTCTTCGTGTTCATAAATGGATGATGTCCTACCCCCCCCCCCCCCCCCCCCCAAATTGCGAGTTAAAGCCAGATTTTATGCTGCTCAAACATTCACTGGTCTGGGCCAGGCCATCCGCTATAATCTGCCTTGCAGTAGACTGAATATAACAGCTTGCAGTAGACTGAATATCAGTGTGTGCTCCAAATTGTGGATATTCAACATAATTGAAGGAACAGTCATTCTTTATGCTTTCAAATCCCTAATTGTTTTATTAATTTCACGATCTCATTTATTGATTCATGAAACAATATCTTGACCGCTGAATAAGTACTTTTGATGTCAGATATTGGGGCACCAATATATTTTTCAGTATCAGCGTATGAGGTATGTAGGACTTTGTTAAACTCTACAATACCTTGGACTGCCATCTCCACTTGAACGCTCAGTTATTCCAATGCATTTGAATTTTCTTCAGCATTAGCTTTTTGAGCTTGGGTGCCAACATTTTCAACTGAAAGGTATATTTTCTCCTTTGGGTTTTGGTTTGACATTGTTTCTCTCGGCATCCATGGAAAGAATTTGAATTTTGGATTTGGCAGGACCAGAGCCTTTGTCCTGGTTTATATTCTCTACCTTAGAATTTCCATCAAGAAGTCCATTGACTGTTGATTCGATTATTCCCACTTCCAGAGATTCTGCAGTATTCATGTCATACAGCTTTTTGATCACTAATGGGGCATCGGCATTTTTTTTTTTTTTTTGCTTCTAGAATACGATTTTCCTTGCATTTCACAATATTTTCTAATTCCTTTATTTTTAATACTTGTTCATCCAACAATTTTCTTAAATGGAATAACTTTTTCAAGTTCTCACCATTCTCAAGCTGCTGAACTTGAGTTGTAGCAAGAGCTGCTCCCCTCAATAAGTCCAAGTTTTACTTCAGTTCCACCTCTATTTGCTGTGCATCTTTTAGCCTCTTTTGCAGGTCCGCAATTAATGCTTCTCAACAAAGACCTTCATAGCCTGCTCCATGTGTTTATGTATTTCCTTGAAGAAATGAATCCACAATGTTTTTGATGTACTTAGATGCATCTTGTAGTGATTTGCAACCATCCAGAAGGAAATGTGTCAAATCAATAATTGTCTTCTCCCGCTCATCAGATGATACACTGATTTCTGCATCTCTTGCAGCGACAAGATTTGAGAGTTTCGAGTTTTCTTGGATCAGAAAACACACTTGGTTATTAATTCTTTGATTACCTGTTCTCGAGAGCTCAGAGTTCTCTGCTGAAGACGAGTCATCTTCCTCAAAGCCCCTTCTTGCTGAAGTGTAGCAATCTCTTTTTGCAAGATAAAGAACTGTTTTAACTGTATCCACCTCAACCTGCTCTGGGACCTGCTCCATCTCATGTTGCCATGTTTTGAGTGTCACCACATACTCGTATGCGGACATTATCTACATGGATAGCCTTTACTGCAATGATATGCTCTTCTGACGATTCTCTACCATATTCATGTTCTCTAAGATGTGTCCCATCATGTACTTTGTAAGAGTTCCCAAGTATCTGTTGTTCTCTTGCTTCAGGTTATCAAGCTCTTCATTCAATGTAACTTGTGATTTCATAGCTTTAATCAAGATTCTGGCATCCTCAACTCCCTTTCAACATCACCAAAAACTGCCAAGGTATGTCCCCCTTTCCGTCAGCTGGGCTTTTATGTGGAAACTTGTAAGTGTGATTTTGAGATGCAATACCAACTTCGAAATCTGCTTTAGCTTATATCTGCTCCACCTATGAAAGTTGAATTTTGTTAAGCTATGCCACTTTAAAATTAGTTTGACCATGCAAGGCAGCCAACAGCAGCTGTACTATTAAATTATTTAGAAGGCCTGACACAGATTGTTTAACTTACTGGTGGATGCATATATAATTCTTGTTTCTGTAATTTACACTAGGGTGTCTCCAACTTGAAGGGTAGACATACAAATCATTGCATTGAAGAAATCATACTTTAAAAGACATATCTAGTATGTAATGTGATTCTTACAAGCGAGAATTGCAGCTTGTTCAGAGTCCAAGTAATGTAGTTTGCAATGCAAATCAGAACTTCCTTGTTGACATCCAACATGAACATTAGTCCATGGATTTTTGTCTGCAGAAATGTTGGAGCCAAAGTGCTAAGCTGAGATGCCATGTTCACTTTATATATCTTTGAGGGTGTTAAATTTTCAGAAATAAATTACCTAAAATGATTTTTACGGTGATTCTAAGGCTCGATAAGTTGCCAAATCAAAAATTTATATCCTCTCAACCTCCATTTGCGGATATTTTCAAAGGGCAGGGAGATCTCAACCTTTTTCTCCAAACATCAGAGAATTAAAACCTTGTCGACAAGTGCAAGCAAGCATGTACAAATCCCACCAGTTCTTGCATGAGCACGGATTTTTATTTGATCTTAAAACATTTGTTGCTGTCAGTCTAGGATGTTTAGAGCTACCTGTGAGCTGTTATATGAACCATGAAAAGTGTATGCTGGAAGTATCAAGATACAACTTAGGCCCCCTAACAACTCGGTTTCAACCAAACATGTCGTAGCAACAAAGTCAATTTGGGCATGTAGTTGTTGTCAAGAAATTTAGATTTTGTTTCCATGAAAAAGAGAGTTTATGTTACTCTAACTGTTCAATCTACAGTGCTGAATTTGGGTCAATATGAAAAGCTGCACGTCTCATGATATACTGAAGTGTAGATATGAATTTGTGACATGGTTGACCTTTTGCCTCCAATATATAAATTTATAATCAATGTTTTAAAAAGCAGATGCAGTATGCGGGCGGTCAAGAGACCGCATAATGCATATGCATTATGCAGCGGCATATGGGAGCACATATATCTTTTAAATATTTTGTGCTGAAAAGTATTTAGTATTTTAATATTTAAAATAAATAAAATATATTATAGTAATAACAATATTTTTTATAAATAATAATGATATCTAGCAATTAATGCTTATTACTTAGTACTCGATTCTAAGTAGCGATGATTATAGAATAATCAATACATTGACATTTGACAATGTTAATATACACATATCTGGCTGGGTTGGAACCCAACTAATCATTAGCTTAACATGCCTATTTTGCATGGGCCTCAATTAGAGTGGCAACAAATATGGTTGCCCAATGCCAAAAGGGCCATGTATGTGGTCATATAATGATAATTAGGCTGCATATGCAACCCCACAGTGCTAATTCTACTACATATATGTCTACAAAGTGCTGAGCGGACCATTTTTCAGCCCACATATGGGCTGACCACATAGGATAGCGGCATATAGGGTATGCGTCTTAGTTAGGAGACTGCGGCCGCATATGTGGCCGCATATGCAGCCTTATGCACATTTTAAATTAACAACTTTCCTAAACTAGTATCTGATGTCAGATCATTCTGTCTTTTCATAGATCTGCTTTTGCATTTTCCCTGTACTTTTTTAGCATAAGCTTCTGCCATATGATCTAGAAATAATTTACTGTCCTATTAGCAAGCCTATCAAGGAAATAAATCCTATTACGTATCTATGGGAGCAACAACACAAAATTTCTGTGATTTTAAAACATTACAATTTGGAAAATTCTAGCATATGACCATCTAACAGTGAATCAGACTAATTTTGTTAGCAAAGAATTAGACATTGGTAGCTACCAAATTTACACTTGTAACCTTGTTCATCTACTTGCTAGATATTTTATTCTAGCACATAAAAGCTTTACATGCTGCATGATGAAAGTTTGAGACATGGAAATTTGGATAATGGGCAATGACTGTCTACCTAGTTAGTCTAGCACTGTGTTGTAGACAAGCATCCAATTGTTGCTTGCAGCTGTCTAACTCCTTTGAAGTATCGTCACCCTGAAGGATTAAAAACAAAAATTTTACCGAAAAATGAAATAGAACTCCAAGAAAATGTATGGATAAAATTAAGAAGTAGCAAAAACTTTCATTCTGGGGAGCCACCATCAAGCAAGCAAATGGTAAAATGGCTTTGATCACAATCTATGGAGTTTCTATTTAAAATAACACAAATTGTATTGGACCTATTTGAAATTATCATTTATAATAAAAAATTTTGCACTCCTTTGTGAAATATTTGGCAATAAAGACTAGAGCTCTACACGTGTACTGTGTAATGCCAAAATTATCAAATAGGATTAAAACCGAAAAAGAAAAAGTGGTGGAGTTGCGTAAGCCTGAGGTCCACCAGGTTAGATAGTTCAAGAATTTATTAGAAGTTGGCATTATTCAGGGGTGGAGTTGTACCCTAGAGCATTAACATTATAACACTAGATATATTGCACTTGCGCAATCTCCTTGCTGCGAGTGATAAAACTCTAATCCTCTCTTGTTCAATGGAGAGAGTGGGAGTGGGGCGTTCAGCACTCGGGATGGGCAGTCTGCGGTCTACTCTTGGCAATCGAGTAAGTTGGTTAATTCTTCTTTTTGTTTCCATTCCTTGTCTCCAATCTTGATTCCTGTTCTCCACCGCTTCCTCGGCTTCAAGGTACTTTTGCTGGAGTTTGAGATCGCTTGAAACCCTAATATTTTAGGATGATTTATTTATAGAAATGTTAACTTTGTTTATTTGGTAGGGCTTGAAATAATTCAATTAGTCCCTTAATGAACTCATTGTTGTCCATGATTCGTTTATCTTGGGAAAGTTAATTTTTGATTACCAAGGTAGTGGATATCAATCGAAACATGAATAATTGATGTTCAATTTCTATTTTTGATCAGATATGGGAGTGAACTTTTGGATGTACACATCCAACAAAGGAAATATTATAGATCTCAACATATTATTATCGTAATTTGTTGCTTTAATAGTGGATGGGAGATGTTGTTATGATCCCAAAACCCTATGGATTGCATAGGTCCCAAGAATCACACTTGATTTCTCTGGAATAGGGTGCCAGTGAACTGGACCTTAAGTGCACTCTTCATCAGCTTTGAAAGCAATCTTTCATGATCAAAATCAGTTCCTTAAAAAAAATCAACTTGCATGATGAAATTATTGCTCTAAAGGAAAGTCAATATTTGATTTTTACCAATTTATTAGGTCCCTGTTGTTCTGAATCAAAGAAACTGACATTTGCTTATTTGGGCTATATTTTTTATCCTTTGATAGTGATTCAATTGAATTATAAAGCTTTGATTTTGCGGTTTGATGGAACATATGTGCTTATGGCTATTCACATGGAAAGAATTTAGATCCTCTCTAGTTTGCTTATTTGGGCTATATTTTTTATCCTTTTATAGTGATTCAATTGAATTAGAAAACTTTGGTTTTGCGGTTTGATGCAACATATGTGCTTATGGCTATTCAAATGGAAAGAATTTAGTTCCTTTTTAGTTTGTGTTTGAACTAGACATGTCCAAGCAGCGAAGGATCGCCCAATAAGAAATCCAAGCACACTTCTATCAAGCGCATATATAAAAGTTTGAAAATTTTATTTTATTTGAAAATTAGAAAATTTTATTTTTATATGGCCTGTAAGATTAGAAATTTGTGGACTCTAGAATTAGAATTTTATGGGGACTCTGGTATTTTATTTTTATGCAGACTCTTATTATGGTTTTGGATTGTCTATATAAACCTCTTTTTTTGGTAATATATATAAACTCATTACCATGGTCTGCCGAACTGGGCCGAACCGTCCAGTTCGGGCAGTACTGAGCTGACCCGATGCGAAACCAGGTTGGTTCGCTTCTATTTTTCGGCTCCATTCAAATTTCGGTTCGCACTAAGTCGACCCAGTTATAAATCGGACCCTCTTTTGATTTGTTTGTGCCTCTATTTGTTGTTGGGAAGGCTCGAGAAGGCCTTCCCAACTATAATTGAAAGCGGCGGAGAGGTTTCCACTGCTTCTCCTTTCCAATAACTCAAAAATTACACCGATTCACAGGTGAGTTTCAGTTTACGCATGCTACACAGTATAGGAACCACGGTGCACGGTATGGTAGAGTCTGCGAGGATACGATTGTATATAGGGGACAGGCTCCTCGAGGTCATTCAGAAGGACATGATGCAGCTGCAGATGACCTCGCACGTGGAATAGAATCTATAGACGTATCAGATTTCGAGTTGTATACTGGATTCTATTATCCGCAGCCATAGACAATCTATGACCCATATGGATACGCATATGGATATGGATATGGATATGGTGTCTGAGGCATGTTTCGGTGGTTACTATTCTACGCAGTTCGGAGCATTTTACGGGTCGGATTTTGTTATCGGCATATTCGAAGGGCTCCTCCACAGCTGTATTATCAGACAAAGGACACATCTCAAAGCCAGAGTTTTAGCGAGAGATCCGAGAGTGCTTATAACCAGCGCGCGTTCTTTATGGGATGAGCGTATAAGACTACAACGCCGCTTGGTTAGAGGGGTGGGCTAATGTGCCTTTTGACTATGTTGATGATCCGGAGATCTATGAAAGGCATCGCCACTCGACCCTATTTTAGATATCGATATGTATATTGTACTTTAAATGTATGTAATTGATTATATTATTTTTTAATTTTCACGTCACTACTTGATTTGAGGATATTTTATGTTGTTCATTGTAGCATGCAATATTTCACTAATCATTTTATGATTTGTATCATTTTAAAACAATAAGATGCATCATTTAAGTTAAATCAGAATCATAGAAACATCAAACAAACCTCAAAAAATATTAAAAAAATATTAAATTAGAATTAAAATCATTGAAAAAGTTCAAAAAGAGGGATTACCAATTAAAAATTCTTGAAAACTTAAAAAAATAGGTGTGCCGGTATGGAACTGGCACGCCCTACCCATACCGACACGGCATGGTGCTAAACCGGTACCGAACCGTACTGGCCGCCGACCGGTACCGGTTCGGCGGGCATTGTCTATTACTATATTAATTGAGAATACGGTTTGCAGTATTGAGATTTGAGAATGGAGGACATTGAATTACCCTCTCCCTCTACCTTTTTCTCCTCCTCGTCTCTTCCCTCCTCTCTCTCCTTCTTCTGTCCTGCATCACCAAGTCATCATCGCCCCTTATGTATTGTGCAATAACAGATGATTGGATAGGACTAGGATGTACATGTACTACACTCTTCACTCACCTTCTATTATGTGATACACAAATGGTGGGTTATTGAACTAGATCCTCCATCAATGGGGATCTGAACTCAAATGGATATGATGTTATGCTAGACTTCTTTGATACCTTATTCAAGTTGCAGTGAAATCTGTCTTCCTGCACTGCCATTTGGAATTTCTAGAAATTTATGGCAGACTTCCACACTAGGTTCTATGTTGACTGCATCATGTAATCTTCTTGTTGCTGGGCTGAATTTCTAACTGTTAAACCTCTTCAGTTTAGGTATGTTAGTAGTAGAATTTGTTAAAGTTATTGGCATGTATCAATGATAAATGGTAGAGGCAACCTGTGCGCATTGGGATAATGTCTTATGAAGTTTAGCAAGTGGACTGTTAGTGTTTTCTTCTCTTACTATGATACAAGTACAAAATAATGTATTATGTTCTCTGTTTAGCAATCACTTGTTATGGGTGTTATTCTAGGATGGTGAACCCTAAAAATCTGTAGGTAGGTAATCATAGTACAGGTGGATCTCACTCCCCTTCTCTCAAAAAGTTATGTTTTCCCTATTTTGATTTGGGTAAGCTATTGTTATTTATGGTCTAATGTTGGCAACAATTATAATTAATCTGCACTGTTGATTGTTATACATGAAGTGCAAGAGCATATAATTGTTGAAGCCCTTATGTTATGGGGAAAGCCAACATAAAGCTGCTACATTTAAATAGCTTCAATAGCTTCTCTGAGACAATAGCTCTTCATGGTCATCCTATCAATTCAAAAGATAAATAAAGGAGCCTTCCCTACATTTTTTAGCTGTCACTTAGTTTCACCAGTTTATTACTCTATCATCCTTTTAGCTTCTATAGGTATTAGAATGTTGAATTTGAAGTATTACTGGTTGTCAATGATGATTCTCTGTTTTAGATATGATTTTTAACTGCAGAAGCATGCCATTTTTATTCGCTCATACTGATAAGCTAGTTTGAAGCATCTGAAAGACTGCAAAACTAGAGTTGCTCACCACTTTAAAATTTGTAAATATTGTCATTGAGCACATCAATTCTTCATTTTGATGGATATGTAAGATCAGCATGCTATATCATGTATTCATTGTGTTATGGAGCATTGAATTGCTTATGCCCATGATGAGTGAAAATAGACAAGTGACAGCGGTGCAGGAAGTGATCAATTTATCCTAGAACACATGCATGATATTTGCTGTACTCTTCTTTTTTATCTTAACTTGTATCATGCTGTTCTATACTCGTCTAGGAGGAATACTTAATATATAACTTATATCATTTCTTTCCATGTTTTCAGCTTATGGGAAATTGGTGGACCACTTCATTTAAGCAGGACATGCTTCATGCTCAATTATTCTGTATCAACTTTGTCATTTTTTTCTCCTCTGCCCTCCTGTCACCTTATGGAATGGGTGATGACTTGCGCCGATCTCATCCACAAATGTTTGGTGTCTACATGTTTGCAGAGGTTCTTGCTTTGCTTTTCTCAATATCTGCACTCATAATTTTTGTCAGGCTCCCCTGCCTCTCTTCTGCTCGTGTTCCATATTTTGTAGCTTTGCTTTCTGTGTTGGCTCTGGGATCATATCCTATCCTTCTGTTAGTCTATGAATGGTTTCTCTTCGCGGCGCACCTTGGCATGCCTCTGCTGGCTTATGTTGTAGGCACTGCTTCCTCTGTTTTGCTGCTTGTTTTCTGTTTCGAGCTCCCCATACGTGGTTTCATCTCCTGTCTGAACCGAGAGCATTCTGGTATAGACCAGACAGCGTTGGATGTGTTGATATCTAAACTGGCAAGTAGAGGTGCCATCATCACTGTGGCCATGTATTCCCTGAGCCTTGGGCTGCAGTCTGTTGCTCGTTTTTCTGGCATTCGCAATTCGATGTCAGCACATGTTATCATCATCCTCACCATCGTATGGCTGCAGAGTGGTGTCCCAAGTTTGACCCACCCTCCTCAATTTGAGAGTGTTGCAGCACCTACTCAGATGTCAGAGCCATAATTGAGTCCTCGCTGTGAGTGATGCCTGTGAAGAACAGTTTATATTAGAGTTCTATGTTTTGTATTGTTGTGAACATTTGCTTTCTGTTGCACTCTCGTTTCAGGATGCTGTTTACTGTTTAAATTTCAATGTGGTAAGTTTGTATTATTATATTGAGCTGAGTCACTGTTTTAAATAATGCATTGCTTGCAAATATAACCATAGAGGTGTTATGATAATGTTGTGTGATAGTATTGTTTTTGGGATATCGGATGTGAGAATGCGAAGATATGCTCCAAGATATTTTTCTTATATGCAGGGCAAACTCGTTCAGAAGATGTCAGCAGTCCGAACTCCATTCCAGGGAGTAATGTGAGAGAGGAAAGTGGGGGAAAGTATGTTTAGCTTCAGAGAAACCTGTTAATATTCTATCATGATTGATTAATACTTTAGTTTCAGAGTGCTATTCATCAGACTCCATGTCTTCGCAGCAATCAAACAACTCCCATCTTAAATGAAGAAACCTGCTTAATTAGCTGAGTGTTACTTTGAAACAAAGATATAATATATGCATTTACATGTTAAAACTCATTTCGGAAGAACACATCTATTCTATTTATAGTGTAGCTGAGAATGGAGCCACCCACCAAAATGGAGGAAGCCAAGCCTGTATAAATACCCTGCCTCCTAGTGGTGTGGGGAGAAACCCAATCAAGTGTGGCCTCGGCCTCGTTATCAGGCTCCATGCACCACCCATTAGGAGAGGAATTGGGAGGGGGGCAGGGGTTGTATCTTTTCGGACAAAAGAAAAATTCTCCTTCCTTCACACAAATCCACCATTGGATCACACAATAGTCGTTTCAAGATAAGTTCAAACATCTTTTGGAGAGAAATACGAACTTCAAGTCCAACTAGAGAATGTTGGCATCCAGTTCAACGTAAAAAATTAAGCCATTAAATTTTAAGCTGAATCATCTAGATCTACGTCTCACTAATTATTTTATATTGGACCGAACCTTGCACAGAATCCTCAAAAACAAATACTATACTTAGCTTAAAATAATTTTGATGTTCGCATATACTATGCGGAAGAAAATCTGCATAAAAAGTATATGCAGACGTGTGCAACTGAGATTTGTCTCTTGATCGATGGTGGATAAACTACTTAAAGAGTGCAACAATGTACTAAATCTGACCTTTTGCAAGGATGCTTGCATAAATTTCTAATCTAAAGAACATCTGCTAAGAACAATATGCGGAAATCCGCAGATGGACTAGCAGGCGGCGACAGTAAATCGCAGCCATTTGCACTTTTCGGTCCGAGCTGGAAAACAAATATGTTGAAATATTTAGAGAAGAAGAAGAAAAAAAATAAAAAAAAGAAAAAAATAATTTTATCTCTTTATTTTATCATATTCGGTACATCTCAGTGGTTATATATATTTGTGTACATATTTTATACATGAAAAATAATGTAGGTTGATATAGTATCTCATTAACAATAAAAAATATTATAGGTAATATAGGTTGTCATGTGATCCCTAAAGTCATTCTAATAAGATTATGCTAATAAAAAAAAGTTAATATAGGTTGACACATAATAATGTTAATAAAAAAAATATTATGAGTTGTTGTTATGTGATTTTTAAAATAGGATTATTAAGGGAGCAACTGGCTTTTCTTAAGTACCTGTTTTGTGCTGCGGTTATCACTGCCTTTAGCCGAAGCAAAATGGTGACAAGACCGCCCCATCTTCCATTGATTAATTTTAAGCAACTATTAAATTAAGAGTTGGAGCCCAGGTAGAGGAAATACAAGTAACCCATGTATTTAATTTTAATTTCCTTTCAGGCGAACAATTTTATTATTTATTTTTTTTTCCAACATACGTGCACAACTTGTTTCCTTCAAATCGAAGGGAAAATAGTCAAAGAATAAGAAAATAAATTGAGGTACCCACAGTGGTTAGGATGTTATAAAAAAGGTCCTACGAATTCACAACCCAGCACTTCTCCCTGATCTCCCCCTGGCTTCCAGTGATCACCTCGATAGAACCCATCTTCACCATGGCAGCTGCAAACTTGTCAGCCCAAGCGGACTGGTCCTTTGCATAGTACCACACAAGCTTCGCCGTCTCGGAGCTAGCTTGCAGTGTCTGGTCCGAAGTCAGCACTCCCCTGTGCTTCAACAAATTCCAGTAGTACAAGTTGTCAAGACGAGCCGGCGTGACGGCATCGAGGACCACCGTCGTCGGGTCGGTGCGGTTGGCCGTCGACGGCGGGCACTCGGCCTTCAAGTGCGCCGCGAAGGCTGGATCCATGGAGGGATCTTGAGCACCGTACAGTCGGCTGGTGAAGGACGAGCAGTGGGAGCGGCCAATCGAGTGGGCTCCTGAGAGTGTGACCATCTCGTCGAGCGACATGCCCTTCTTCGCAAAGTTCTTCTTAAGTTGGTCGGCCTTCAAGTTCGGCAATGGAATGTTGCCGGCAGTCTCGGATGCTCGCGAGATTCTTCCGTCACGCCTCCCAGCCGGCACTTGGTAGTCGATGCCGCCGGCTAAGTAGGCACTGTCGCGCGCGGCGAAGGCAAGGATGTCGGCGCACGAGACCTTGCGAGGGCAGTGCGCTTCTACCGCAGCTTTCGCCGCATCGATCACTTCGAAACCTCGCAAGCTTGGGTTGTTTGGCGCGGCCTCTTTCTCTGCAGAGTTCCCAGGGGTGGAGTTAAGAAGCACGGAAGCATCGCACCCCTGGAAGCCATGCACGGAATTATATCGGTCAAGCCACCTTTCAATAACTTCAAGAATAGTAGAGGGGAAGTTTAATTTACGGTGAAATCTCTTCCATGGATAACGAAGTTTATCCATATATAGCTTATAATAGCTCATCTTAATTGAATTAATCCTGATGAGTTCTAGCTTAACCATGTGGTTAGCCTTGTATATACTGTATGTGCATGGTTTTAGTTTACAGAGATGACAAGTACGTACATACCCTAACGAAGCAGTCATGGAAATGCATCCTAATATATGTTCTTAGTTTCGAGCCTTATTGAGCTGAATCCCAATGCCCTAAATCAAGTCTAAATTGAAATTAATTTTGAACTTATCAAATGGGTTCAAACTTGGATCGCCCATCAAGCTTGGTTCGTGCTTATTTCAAGCTGAGCTTTACTCAAATAAATAGACAGCACAAGAATGAAATATGAACAAGATCTCATAGTTCTTTGATTTAAATGGTAAGGCTCATGCGAGACTAGTGTGTACTGCTGATGTATAAAAAAAAAAAAACAACAATATCTCATAGGCCTCATAAGGGGATTTTTTTTTTGAAGAAAAAAGAAGAAGAAAGAAACAAAGCAAAGCAAGAAATAAAAAAAGAAAAAGGGATTTTTTTAAAAATCAATCTTCCCCGTTGCCGATCAGCGATGAAGATGGAACGGCCAGGATTAATCATTTGCAACCCAACGCAGTGTTGACCAATGATCGCCTATCTCAAAACCCTAACTTCCGGAGACCCATTCCTTCCCGGACCTCGGAGGCCCAGATCGTAACCCTAGCGGCGGCTATCCTCCACCACCGGAGCGCCGTTGACACTGCCAAGATGCAGATCTTTGTCAAGACCCTCACCGGCAAGACCATCACCCTCGAGGTCGAGTCTTCGGACACGATCGACAACGTCAAGGCCAAGATCCAGGACAAGGAGGGCATCCCGCCGGATCAGCAGCGCCTCATCTTCGCCGGAAAGCAGCTCGAGGACGGCCGCACCCTCGCCGACTACAACATCCAGAAGGAGTCCACCCTCCACCTCGTCCTCCGCCTCCGCGGCGGCGCCAAGAAGCGGAAGAAGAAGACCTACACCAAGCCGAAGAAGATCAAGCATAAGAAGAAGAAGGTCAAGCTCGCCGTTCTCCAGTTCTACAAGGTAGACGACACCGGCAAGGTCACGAGGCTCAGGAAGGAGTGCCCCAATGCCGAGTGCGGCGCTGGGACCTTCATGGCCAACCACTTCGATCGCCACTACTGCGGCAAGTGCGGCCTCACCTACGTCTACCAGAAGGCCGGAGCTGAGTGAGAGATCCGTTTGGAGATCGGTATATAGAGAGAGGCTTTCGATTCTAGATCTATTTCTAAGGGTTTATTTAAATGGTTTGTCTCTTTAAAGTCTAAAGTCTTGAAGGACACAAAAAATACATTTGAGATCTAATTTTTGGTTAATGTTTTTATGACATGGATGGATTATGTTACATTTGAAACTGGAATTTTGTGATTGCCGGAATGCTTGATTGTTGGTTTATCTGACGGCCAGATATCGTGCTTTTAATTCTTGAAATTATTTTCTGGGGGGAATGTTTGATGATATCTTGTTTTTGTTATGTTAGTTTATTTATTTTTATAATGCATTTGAATAATGAGTTACCCTAGATTTTTTTTTTCATTTATTTTCTTAAACTGATGACAAGCAGCAGCGTCTCTTGATGTAGAATTTTGTAATACGGGAGATATGATCAATATAAGAACTACTGTAAATGAGATCAGTTTTTGGCTTGTCCAAAGTCTGTCTCAACATAGTCTTTAGATTCCTGTTTCTTCTTTTCTGATGGAGAGTTATTTGTTGTTAGTTATGCACCTAATTCCATCTCATTCTATTTAACACTATCCACTATAGATGAACCATATTATGCACCTAATTCCATCTCATTCTATTTAACACTATCCACTATAGATGAACCATCTATGCTTTCTCTAGGACACTCAGTTATCAAATTTTGTATGCATTCATCTATGCTCTAATTTTGTATCCCTTTCATGTTTGTCCATTTTCAGCCTTATAGCTTATCAAATGTTTACTCCAAACTCAGAAGTGAAAATATTCAGTAGCTTCTTGGTTGCAGATAGTGTCTTTTCTTATGTTGGTGGATGATGATACATTTCAAGTTGTATTTTCATGGTTGCTGTGAATTTGGTTTGATGACTACTTGCTTTTGTTCCATGCTGTTTGCTTGTGTGTATGTAAAAGGTGGTAGTGATATGTAGTTTATTGATCTGGTCCCTTTGCGTTCCTGTTTGTATATATGCTGGGGCCATGGATCATTAGGATGCATACTTATAGTTGATGGACTTTTTCTTCTGTGGGCTTCCTTCGGTGTCACATTTGCTCTGTTTTCCTTTACTCCTTCCCCATCCCTGTTTGCAGAAAGGGATGAGGGCTTATTTTAAATGGATCAAATATTGGTATGTGCATAGGACTATCAGTTTAGTTCTCTGGATATGAGTACTGATCATTTGTTAAAACATATTTATTTCTAATATACATCTAAATATCCTCGCTTGTCTTTTTAGCTTTTACCTTCCCTGTTGTGCATAACTTAGCCGTCTAATCATACTTCTGTGTCATTTTCACAACAGAGTAATCTTCGGTCTTCATTGAAAACTGAGGAAAATCTGTGAGATTATTTCACATCAAAGGTTGTTTTTCTTTTATTTTTTTACAATTTACCTCTTAAAAAGGAGGTGTGCAAGGCATCGCCTTGGTTATTGGACTTTTCTGCTTTCGAAAAGAAGTTAGAAGCTAGATTTTCTTGCTTTTTTTCGAAGTTTTTTTGTTGACCTTTCTTATAAACACTTTTCAAATAACGCTACCAAAAATTTATTTTCTTCAGGAAGTATTTTTTTTCTTCTTTTGCTTTAAAAGTCATAAAACCACTTTCTTTAAGCAATACCAAACACTTCTTTAGTCGTCGTTGCTAGCATCATCTAAACAACTGATCGAGAAGTACCAGTAATCCATCTTGCTCCGAGATGGTTATGTTTTCATCTGCTTCTCTCTCTATAAGATAAAAGATGACAAACTGGTTTTTCTTGGCAATTTTCTTTTGGCCGGTGTTTTCTATTCGCCGTTCTTCATTTTAATTGCTTGTTTATGCAATCTAATTTAAAAAGCCTTCTTTCTTGTTGATCTCATAAGAAAACAACACACTGTTAATCTCTGCAATAATTCATAACTGTACCAGTTATAAATATTAATGAAGATTTTTTTTTTTTTGGGTATGAGTTTGAAAAAATGTCTGTGTTAAGAATAGTTGAAGTTTTATTTTTGAACCTGAAAATTTTCATTGGGAGGAGGCTGATTTTGCATGAGGATTTGCGCTTAGTGCTTTAACTGCTTCCAATGCGATACAAAGAGGATGCCAAGAAATTTTCCAAGTTTTTTCTCAACTTCCATATGTTAGAATGATGTGCATTATTTATAGAACTTAAGTTGATTTATATTTTTTAATCAATAAGGTTTCTCAATCCCAAACTAGAACTCGCTGGTGATTTGGATAAGATTAACATGTTTCAGAAATTTGGCTTGAAGAAATAAGAAACTCACTCCTTCACAAAATATATGCGATGGACCGCGGAGGAGATATTTTCACCAAATGGCTGGGGTTCAAAATGATTGGGGAATTATCAGAAACAGTTATGTTGTATATAGCTGGCAACATCCTTTAAGCTATACACTGTTGATCAAAACTGCAAGGAAAAGATTGCTGGAAAAGAAAAGTAAGAGAAGAGATATTTTAGATAAAAATATCCAAGTGCCATGGCATGAAGTTCAACTTACAGAGTTAAATATCTCTCTATAACATAAAAAATCATAATAGTATTATGACAATTGTCTTTGAGTGAGGAAAAAAAAAAAAAAAACTCAAGCTGCTTGTAGATAATATGACTAGTAGGTGCATAGATGTGTTTTTAGGACTGCTGGTTTGTTTCTAGAAAACTTTGCATGGAAAATCAAAATATGGGCACTTAATTTTTCCAATTGCATGCAAAGAGAATTTGTTGAGGTCTAAAGCGAGAAAATATGACTGGTTTCCTCTTCGATAATGATGGTGAAGCAATAGAGCTGTCAGGTATTGCAAAATGGCAATTGGATTCCTCCCAGGTTGGCCTGACTCGTGCCTGCTTTGCTTGTCTACACAAGCCGAGTTGTGAGGGATCTGATATTCTGATGTAATGGGATATTTCCATGCATTCAACTAGTTTATTTGTGGTGGGTAGGTTGCTTTTGGTTGCTTTAAACCCTGTCAAGTGAAACTCTTGGGAGGCTTATGAACATTTCATTGGCAGTTAAGAGAGGAATGAGGATATCAAGCAGTTTGTGTTCTAAGTTGTCTCAACCGTCATTAATCAGTTTGTGAAATCTTCATAGCCAAATATTTTGCCTCCTGCCAAAACTCTTCCACTTAAGTTTTCAATTAGAGTCACGTTTGCTTATCATGGATAATTCTAGTTTTGCGTTCATAACAAGCCTTCTGAAAATATAGGTGCTAAATGCTGCCCAGGTTAGTGGAGAGGGTACGAGTTTATGACATATCTAATAATTGCCAACCTTGATCAACAATTTTTGTGTGTAACATGAGAATCGTTGGCTGTGCTAGGAAAATTGGATACTGCAGTTCGGTTTTTACCACTTCCAATCCTGAAAAAGAAGCTTCATGAGAGCAAGATGTAGGTTTACGCTAGTTTTGATCCCTGAGTTTGCATCCCAGTTGAAATCCAAGTGATGCAACCCGAAACTTTATAACCTATTCCTTGCGGGCATCGGGCATGCTATTTTTCCTGGCAAAAGGAATAAAGGAACAACTAGGGTTCTAAAGCCTCCATCTTCTAATTGGCAAACCTACCCGAGCTTTTCTGAAGTCAACTGCCCGGAAATGTCCGAGCAGTCGAGCTACTAAAACGGTGGCCCGTCAGATACGAGTTTGAAATTATCCTGGCAATCTATCGCACCGATTCTTTGTTCAGTGTTCCAAGTCAAACATCCAATGTAGGTCAAAAAAATCCAAGTCAAGGATTTTATGTCTCCTGACGACCCCAGGACATGAATAACCTAGCACGACAAGAAACATAGAGTTGCACCGAGATACTATAAATCAGCACAAAATAATGATACTATAATGATACACCAATTCCAGCTAATCCAACCCTAAAATTATGCACACAGCCGACAGCCATCCGAACCGAGAACAACCTACAAAACTCCTGGCCGCTCTGTGACCTCCCTAAAGCAGCCGCAGAGCAAGAACATTTAAGTTAATTGTTTTTCATCATCATCAACATTCATCTCTACTAATGTACATACACAAACCTCCCTCCGCTCCTTTTGCTCTCAATCGCCACCTCCATCATTGTCCATCCAGCTTCTCAGATTACAAAGGGCCTCCGCCGACAGGCTCTTGCAGTACCTCAACCTCGGCGGCTGTTGCTGCTGGTCCTGAGAGCAAGGTGATGGTGGAGAACTCCGGTCCTCTGAGGACAAGCAGATCACGATCGCCGTGAGGTTGTCAGATGTGTTGAGCCTCAGTGCTTCCTTGACGAGCTCCCTTGCACTGTGCCCGGGGTCGTCGTGCCGCCGCAAGCCCCTGCGCACGATGCTGACTGCACACTGGCTTGACATCACATCCCATATTCCATCACAGCCAATGATTAGAAACTCATCATCCTCCGTCAGCATAGCCTGTCTGAACTCAGGTTCCGAGATGAGGGGTGAGGGAGAGCCTCGGGGCATCTTCATGTCCCAGTCCCCCAGGGCTCTAGTGACAGAGAGGACTCCGTTGAGGTACCCATCATCAATGTAGCCTCCAGATTCTTCAACCCTTTGGCGCTCGGCAGCATAGATTGGTCTATGGTCTTGAGACATTTCCACTGCTTTGCCCTTCCGACAAAGGACAGCTCGACAATCCCCAACATTGGCTACCAAGAGAAGCCTGCACACAACAGAGCATGAAGATCAGAAACGAAACTACTACTTCTAAAATGGTTTAGTTTTTCTAAATATGGAACATTAATGACTTCAGTGAAGCATTCAACTGACTGCAGAACGACAGAGTACCACTGCGCCGAAAGCAACGATAGGACAATAGCAACAGAAAGGAAAAGGGGAGATGAGGAATCTAAATTGCACCTTCCAAACACCAATGCCATCAGTGCAGTGGTCCCAGAGGAACTGCTAATGGTGCAGTCATCAGCCAAAGCAAGGTCTGCAAGGAGGAATGCCTTCCGAACACAATTCTTCACCGAGTCCAAGAAAACCTTATCAGGTTCTGATGCTTGTGGGAAGTCGGTATCTTCAAAGATGAACCTAATTGCATGCCTTTTGATGTAGGCTGCTGCATCCGAATCTCCATGACCATCAAACACCTTTACAAGGAAATTCATCAATTATTTCATCGAGGTGTATGTTAGCACGAAAAGGTACGAAGATAACATGACAGATTGATTAGTTACCCCATAGAAGGCACTAGGTGTCGGGCAGCTAAGTAAAGATCCCAGATGTGCTGAAAGATCGTCAATGCGGATGTGCTCATCCTCCATGTATCTTCGAGGCCCAATGTCAGCAAAGCTACCAGAACGAAAACTTGGGACAAACTGAAGAGGTTCCATGGGCCCATTTGGAATGGCATTTAAGGCTCTCAAATCCTTAAAAAAAGGGCAAATTGAATATGTACACCGGAATTTAGTACTTCTAGCAAGGAATTTGGGCCACAAACAAACAGACATAGAATATCATTTAATCTAAAATTATTACATGTACAAAACTGATATCTGTATGAACAATGGAACTGGGATGGACCTCAAGACTCCTGCCTATTCAGCAAAATTCACGATGAGAGCAACCAATCAAATGAACTAATAGTGTCAGAAACAACTCCAGCTCCAAATAGCTGTCCCACTAAAATTACAGCAATTTTGATGTTTAAGATGTCATAAAAGGGAGTTGGATATGAACATAGATATGTAGGTCTTGGAAAAAATCATGATGCCCTTACTCAATCATGCAGTGAGATTTGCAGACTTTATAACTTCTAACATCTCATACAGAGAGATACTAAATCACTAATTTATATTTAAAAAAACCTTAAATACAACCCTCTTTCATCCTGTTCAAATCTATGCAGATGGACAACAATGAAACCTTTAAAACTTTTTCCCTTTCCGTTTCAAAGACAAAAAGAGCCTGAAAACTCAATTGAACTATCTCACAGCTAAAAGAAAAACAGAATTCAACACAACTATTTTAAAACAAGTAATTATTCTACCAATCATTTCATTCAATTTTCTCTTAACGAAGAATAAGACATCGCCAAAAGAATTAGTCCTATATAAACATAAAATTGGTATTTTAAAAGAGCAAATCTTATGCAATTCCAACAATGGGATTGAACAGCATATTTATTGCCCTGTTAGCATCGCACAAAGAGATTCAGGAATCAGGACCTCACCCATAACCCCCAAATGTCCTACTTACAAACAAAAGAAGGTGGTGGGGGGAAGACCTATAAAAAGTTAATTACTGAAAATTCAACTCAACTAATTCACAGCAAAATTAAGAATAGAAAAATTCAAGGTAATCAGTTTAAACCAAGTAATCATTTCATCCAATTATTCCTCTTTTCAGAATCAGTAAAAATCCAAAAAAAACATTTACAATTTCACATTAAGGGCCACAATTTCTATAATTCCAGTTCTATCTACTTCCTACATCACCCAACCGAGCTAAGGAGATAATAGGCATTCAATAATTAATTTCTCAAAATAATTCCTACATCACTGCAAAGAGATTTCAGGAATTCAGATCAAAACGGAAAAAAGGAAGAAGAAAAACACCCTTATTCGGCGAAAATTTACGCAGGCGATATGTATTCAACCCTTGCTAGATCTGGTCAACCACGCGATTCAATCACCGCCTAACCAAAAACAAAAAACAAAAAACAAAAATTCACAAGAAAACTACAACAAAAAACCAGAAATTCACCAGCTCTAAGGCTGCGACGTCCACCGCCACCGCATCTGGCTCCAGCGCCACCTGGAGACACCCCGGCGAGGAGGGCGGCGACGCCACCGCCACCGCCGTCGCGGCAGAGATGTCGACTATCTCCTCGATTCCCTTGGTGATACACCGGTACTGCACGTCCAGCACCGGGATGCTCTGGTGAATACCCTCCGCTTCTGCCACCATCTCTTCTTCAACCCCCCTTCAAAACTGGTGCCAATCGAATGCTCACGATGCGAAGATATCGAAAACCTCCTCAAAATCCCTCCTTGGCGCGATCCGTTTCGAAGCACAGGCGCAGAAAAATTAGGGTTTTTTCCTAGGGTTTGTGGCGTTCTTCCTTGGTTCTTCGCTCTTAGATCCCTTCTGGAGTGCAAGGCTTCATAAAAGAACTGGGGTGACCGGCCGCGACCGATGGCGTGGCTCCCATGACTGCCACGTGTGGGTAATAGGCGCTGCAATAGGTGTTTCTTGACTTTAAAATGACTAAAATACCCTTACACAGTCTTTTGCGAATCGTGCTTGAATTATCAAGTCAATGCTCCGCTATATGATAGCCGTACGATTCACAGCTTCCCACGGTTGGATCTGCAAGCAAAAAAGTCAACGTTCACGGAAAGTACTTCTGTCCGTTGGATTATGATACGTTGGTGGGATCTGATGGAGATTAAGGAGTTGGAAAGGGGTAAACTAGGGAGACTAGGTTTGCCCACCCAAATAGGCGCCTTCGGGACGCTTCTTTCCGCACGGCAGTCTCAAGAGGATATCTCGTTAGAATTCCCTCCAGAAAAAAAGATAGTCTCTTGAGAATATTCTTCGTTCCACGTTGACGAAGATGCTCACTTAATGTGAACTCCTTATGAGAATATCCTTATGGTAGGTGATAAGGTAGGTTAAAATTAATCTGACATTCCAGAAAAGCTTTTTTTTTTCTTTTTGATATACTGGCTCCTTATGAGTATAGCCATTCAGATCAAAAAATAAAAGCTGGCCAAACGAATAGAAAACATCCGTCTAAGAAATCACGCACACAGCACACATAATAAAATGATATGAAAAAAAAGTCACCTACTTTTTTTTTTATTTCTCCCTTCAATTAATATAAAAGAGATACCTCAATAATATTGCAGAAGAACACTAATATTCCACAAGAAACATATATTTGGCCATAGATGCAGCGCACTTGAAAAATTGGATATATGCAAGGTGCATTGTACAAAGTCCTAGTAAATTTTTTTAACAAATTTTACAGCAAAATTTCAACAATGAGTTTATAAGACCAATTTGACTCTGTCCAATTCACAAAGTTTGGAAAATAATTGGTTTCAAATAAACGAGGTTATACTACAAAAAGGCTGCGGTCAAATACGAAATATAGGATAAGCTTAGAGGCTGCCGAAGCACAAATTCAACGGGCGGTCGATAGGATTAAAAGCTTCCGGAGACCAGAAGCTTAGGGTTTTCTGAAAGCCAAACCGTTGGTTCCCAATGTTTTTAGAAGAGCAGTGACGGTGTCAAGAGATACAGCATATTTAATTAACTTTTGAAGATGTAACTCTGGTAAAATAAAATGGAGGTACTTAAATCACTTTAATAATCTACTGGGGGTTTAAAGTACAATAAGTATTGGAGTTAACAATATACTTATTACTCTAGAGCATAGACTTATGTAGAGTACATTAACTAGATCAAAAATTACATATGAAGTTGCGCGTGTGGCCAACAAATTAAATAGGTGATTATAATTTCCAACTAATCTAACTAGACCAATTCATTAGGACAAGCCACACCAAGCTTGCACTTATTCTTTTGATTTGGTGAAAGAGCACTCTCTAGACAAGTCAAAAATTTACAAAATCATCGAAAGAGAAGCTTTAATTTTTGTAAAGCTAATGGGGCTGCGGACTAGGTGGCTACTTATGTAACCAGTCACTTAGGTAATACCTAGTGGACTGAAGATGGAGAATTGCTTCTGGCACTCCTTAGTATTTTGTTTTTTCCACCCGCTTTATCCAAAAAAAAAAAAAAAGCTTTAGTTGCGTGCTTATGTTGGTTCGAATAGTTAACTTAGGTCATGAATCGCAGAGCTCAATTTTTTTGGAGCCCACATGGTTTGGGTGCATATAACTGCATTAATTTTATACCTATACGTATGCCATTAAAATGTGCAGTTGATTTTAAGAGGGGCAAATCTAATTTGCATTGGCATCATTCTAAGGTATTTGGTGATGCGAGCCATTAGTGTTCATGCACATTGAAAACACCGGTTTAAGATTAAAGTTTTTTTTAATAATCTTGTAGCTTTTTTATGTGACACCGACTTGTTTGAGTTTGGAACGAAGCATGATCCAAGCATGACAATCATCACTCCAAGGTGATCGAGAACCTCCTCCTTCTACATTCCACAAGGAAGCAAGGAAGCATTTAAAATATTGGTCGAACTCTTTCCTTCTCCCTACCTACTGTTACAATTGTCCTTTTGTTGAAAAAAATTGGTGCTTCCACCAATCACAAACAAACTAGTCTTCTAGTTTTCAAATTGAGGGAGGACTAAGGAGATGCTCTCTTGTGGTTGCTGGCTTTCTCCTTTTTTTTTTCCTTTCCATTGCTACCCCATCAGTGCCCCACAATGGTCACCATCCGGAAAGTAGGAATCGCCACGCCTTCCACAATGGGATCATTGGCTTTCTTTAAGGCCGCGTTCAAACAAGAAGTAGGTGGGAAGAACTGCGAGGGACTGAACGTAGCCAAGGCTAAAGCCCTTCGTGATTTTGACCTTTTCAATATATATATATATATATATATATATAGAGAGAGAGAGAGAGAGAGAGAGAGAGAGAGAGAGAGAGAGAGAGAGAGAGAGAGAGAGAGCATAACTCGAATATATCCCTACTCAGCTTTGATCAAATCTATATTAAGGAATGGACGTCCCATATTAATTATCTGAGGTTTTACTATCTTTAAACTGTCTATGCATAAAAAAACAGTTTTTGCTTATGCATCAAGCGATATATATATATATATATATATATATATATATATATATATATATATATATATATATATATATATATATATATATATATATAAAATTTTATTTAGATTGTCTAATTTTTTGACCACTTGATACGTAGGTTAAGAATCTTCAAATTACATGATTTTTGGTATATAAATAGTAAAAAGATGGTAAATTATATCTAACAAGTTAGATCATCAATATGCGACCTCCATCATTCAATGTAGATTTAACTGGATCTGAATAGAGATCTATCGGAGTGAAGCCATGTTTAGTTCTCTTTTTCTCTCTCTCTCTACATGGTCTTTAATCAAAGTAGGTGGAGCTAGATGGATGAGTGAGAGATGGAGTTGCGGGTGTAAATAGAAATTGGAAAGTCATCCTTGGTGAATTGTGAATTCGTGAGAAATGTGTGATCCGGCGGCAGCTCGTCTGCAGCCCAATCCCTACAACCCATCAACGTGGAATATGGAATTTTACTAACTTATCTCTAAAATTCGGATAAGGACCAATATGTGGCTCCTACTCCAATATAACATGAAAAGAGTATATGGAAATGAGTACAACAAATTCTAAATCACTTAACAAATACAACAAACTCTGAACTATCTAACAAGCACGGCAAATTCCGCAGGGACGCATATAAAAAGTTTTGTTTGTGAATTTAGATGTCAAAACTCGGTCTCTAACACTCCCCCTCAAGATGAGTGTGCAAGCATGGAAACGCCTAGCTTGCCAAGTGACTTCAAGTGACTTGATGAAGATATCTAGCGATCAAGAAACCTGAGTGATCTAGCTAGTGATATAGTTGGCTATGCTGATGCGAGAACAGTGTGAGCAGCTGATGTACCAAAAAAAAAAAAAACCTGAGTGACCTTTAATTGTTCTGGGCCACTGTAGCATCACTCTTGTTTTTGGAGCTGGGAGTTCGGCCATTGGAAGTCTGGAATGGGACAGCTTGGGACCGAGACAAGTTCGTAACTTATAGCACAAATTCCAGCTGAGACGAGACACCCCTGGCTTGCTGTTTGGGCTACATTTCTTTTGAACATTGCACAAAGCTTGTCCTATTTAATTTTAGCTAAAAAGTCCTATTCGGCCCGAAATGAAGGGGGCCCAGTCTGGTACTCGACTTGGACCCGGTCCAGGCTCTGATATTACGCGGAGTCGGATGGGGCCTGAGTTGGTGTCCTTCCCTCGGCTTCAATTCGAACCCCCGGTCTTTCCTTGTCCCAAATTAGATTCAGGCTTTGCACGCTTGCTGGGGAAGCCCAATCATGCTCTTCCTTCTATATGTTTGACTGAGGTTTGATCTGGACCCGATTCGAATCTGACCCGGATCCAATTTTTGTAGATTATGGCTAGATTATATATGGATTAGATTCGATCCGAATGATTTGTTGATCAAAAATTTTAACTGTAGACCTAATTCGATCCAACTCGATTTTTAATTAAATTAGGTCTGGTCCAATATTTGGATTCGAACTAGAAATCGAGTTGGGTCGGGCGACCCAGTCCTTAAAAATCCGGCCTTGGTTCTCCCTTCTTCTCTCTTCCAACAAGTCATCAAACCTCGCCCCCGAAGAAAAAAAGAACCATTTTTTCTTCTCCCTTCTTCTCTCCTCCAACTCGTCATCAGACCTCGCCTCCGAAGAAAAAGGAACCAAAAAATTGATCGAGAGAAAACGAGAGATCAGAAGAAATCCAACACGATCTTTGTCTGAATCGATAGTGGAAAGAGGAGGATTGATTGCTCGGTGTCTGTGTCGCCGTTTCGTTGTTTTGACGTGATTAGGCAGATCGGAGCGGTGATCTCCAGAGGCGTCGGCTGGCTCTCGTGAGGATCTCCTTTTCGCCCACATTTGTTTGATTTTCTGTGGTTTTTGGAAGAATTATTTGCTTGTTTGGATCGGTTTATGATTTTTCTGAGCGGAACCGTGTTGCGTTCTTTCCGTCTTCCGTGGATGTCTGACCTTTGTTGCGGTTTTTCGTTAGGATTTTCCGATTTTCCATACTAAACGCCCCCCCTCTCTTCTCGTTTCAAAGGAAAAGAGTGATCCCCCCCCCCTCTCTCTCTCTCTCTCTCGTTTCAAAGGAAAAGAGTGAGCCCCTCCCTCTTTCTTTTGTTTCTAAGGAAAAGAGGGATTTTTGGATATTTTTCGATCCTTTGATCTGAATTGTCTGCTATGGTTTTAGGTCTTGTATCGTTTGAATCTTTTTTCCCCTTTCTTGTCCTCCTCCGCATCGTGGGGAAGATTTCTTTTTCCTCCATTTTTTGTTGTTTTTCTTTCTGTCTTTGTGATTTAGGGCGGTATCTAGATTAGGTTCGTGGTAGCATGCGATCTTTGCAGCATTCCAGCAATTTCAGGCGTCTTTTTCCTCATGCCGCTCTTCTGTCGTTCGTTTAGTAAATGTATACAATCTTTGCGAGGATGGTGCGAGAATAGATCACTCCAACAAGAAGCAAAATTTATTTAAGTACTTCTGAGAAACTCATCGTGGACTGAATGGAAAATTGGGTCGATTGGGGATGGATGATATCTTGCTAGAATTGAACTACGTATACACATTCCTATCTTAGTAGTATTAGTATGTATGAAATGCAGATATTCTGGAATTCAGTTTGAAGGATAATTATTGAACATTTTTTATGCTGGCTAATTTCAAGCATATCGTATTGTCAATTTGAGAAATGTGGTTGCATGGTCAATAAGGATGCAAGTAGTCAAGCTTTGCAAGTTTGACATCTGATGGCTTTATTCGATGACATTTTGTTGGGTTAGAAATTTTAGCTGGGGATAGGATACCTAATGGCAACTGATTCATAATTGGCTAAGGCAAATTTTCTTATATACGTGGTAATAAGGAGTGGACAGTATGAGTCTTTGCTTTTCGACAAAAGATATAAAAAAAAGCACCATAATAAAACCATTATATAATTTTATATTATATTTCATTATTATATTATATTATATTATATCGTAAATATATAATATATAATATATAATATATAATACATAATATATAATATATAATATATAATAAGGAACGGCTAGGATGAGGCTTCGTCCACCTTCACCGCTGCCAGCTTCCACGACCTCGCCTACCTCTCTTCTTTTCCCTTCATTCCTCTCACCCTCCCTCTCATCTCTAAAACCCTAACCTCCCACGAAGCCAAGACCGCCAGATACCACCGCCGCCACCGTCTTGCACCACCGTCGCTGTCTCCGGCGAGCTTTCCTCCCTCTCATATTTGACCTATTCTCCAATCCTCCATTTTTTCTGAAACCCTGATCTCTACTAGGTCCGTCCACCGTTCACACCGTTGGTTTCTAGCATAAAGATCACCAAGCTTTAAGGTTCCGAACGTTGGTGGGTGGCCGTCGTCCTCCGCAAGTCTATCCTCCACCCATCAGCAGACTCCTAGCTCCCTGGCATCGCTCCTCGCGACTTCTAGAAGGTAAGTTCTTTGGCGATTTTGATCCAGTAAGGACGGATCTAGCTTAGGTTTGAACATTGAGTCGGTCTTTTTCGTGGATCTAGGTTTTTTCCTTGTTTTTCTTGTTGGTTCCGGCTTTGCAACTTGTGGGATCAGTGTATTACATCGGCATATATGGGGTTCTGGACTAAAAATTGGTGTTTTTGGGTTTAGGGGTTTGGATTTCTTGTTTTGATCAAGGAATTGTGTCAGTTTGGATCAGTAGTATTGCTCTTTTACCATAAATTTTTGGTTAAGCCAAAGACCCCTGCTCGGCATTGTGAAAAAATAAATATAATTTTTTAATGAGAAATCTTGTTTAACTTTCAGCAAAAAAATTGAACACAACAACCATGTTGTCGCGAAGATCTGATTTGATAGTAGTGATTAACATCATAACATATGTCAACTATTGCCCAGCAATAGGAAAGAAGGATAGTTTTAACTTGATGGATGATCATCAATATATTAATCAAGTTTTGAAATGTATATTTGCACTTATGATCTCTCAATGGTGAGAAGGTCACTCTAACAAAAAAAAGTGGGGGCAAGGAGACCATTTAAAAATCATTCTAAGAGCCTTTACAAATATATAAAAATGAGTGAAATGGGATTCTCTATAAAAAAAAATAGAAATAAATAAAATTATCAACAATAGTAAACATAGATGCCATTAGAATTTAAGCGTGGGCTTCCATTATCCAACTTCTAATGCAATCCACCTTTAAGGTTGTCTAACACACCATATACTCCCGTTCATTAGGTTGAGACATTGATCATACCAGTTCATCATTCATGTGGCTTTGAGTTATATAGGGCTATATTTCATTGGCGTCGATCCCTCAGAAATGAGTTATAATACATCCGAAACAAAGTTTTGATAACTCCCAAATAAATTTGGAATTTGATTGGAGCCAACTCTATAGGAAATTTTAGATGTGTGGTATGGTCTTGGATATAGAATTGGCTGCAAATGTAGCATAACTAAAAGACATGAGTAAATCAATTACTCAAAAGTTCTTTAAACATCTGAGTTTTATTAATTAAAGTTAAAGGTAAGTATGGTTAAAGATAACTATGATTTAACTTGAAAGGAGAATAATGGACTCTGACCACTCTCAAATCCCTTTCTATATATATGCATGTGCCTACAAGCCACCTTTCTCTCCCTTCTTCCTAATATGCCCATCCGCCTTTCCCATTGTTGCTCACATTGTCCTCCATCATCATTGCCGTCATCCCCATGACCGTTTCCCTTTACTCGCCCTCACTCTCATGTCTCCTCTGTTATTCACCACCCTTAACTCCATCCCCTTTTTCTTTGCTCCCACTTTTGTTGCCCTCCTCTATCCTCACCCCTATCATCTTCTTTATTCCTTTTCCCTAGCCCTACCTCTTGTCTTCCTTAACCTAACCTGCCTGAGATAGTTTTTCTTAATAAACATAGACCATATATCATGTTTAAAAATAATTTAATAAATTTGATATTATATTTATTTTAAATCCATAACAATCCATGGGAGCTTATAAAATCTTTCACTTGACATTGACTCAAGCTCTGACTTTGATCTAGTTCAATCAAAATGGAAACATACCTTGATAAAGTAAATCTAGCCTAAACCACATACATCAATCAATCTTATGGGAGTGCACGTGTACCATAAACTAGGGGTCCACATAGGTTTGGGTCAACTCGAGAATCGAACCTACCAATCTTGTTGGGTTTGTTTTGTTCGTGTTCGAAATAGGATTGGGTCAGTTAGAGTTTTGATTTTTAGAAATCCAATTAGATCAATTCAAGTTCGAGTCAAGGGGTTGGTTGACTAAGATCCAAATCATGGTATGTCGTACCGTACCGGACGGTACCGGATTCAGTACCGGTACGGATGGCGTATCGACTTTCGGTACACCAAAAAAATTTCGTATTGTACAGACACTATGCTAGTGTGGCACCGGTACAGGATTCGGTACCGATGCGGCGAACCTTAATCGAAACCAACCCAATCCCTATATATACACATTTGCACATGGGTATCTAAAATTGATTTTAGTATTATATTAATTATATATTATACAATGTATGGTTATATTTTATAGATTTTCACCCGTAATTTTGGTTTGCTATTGCTTTTTTGTATGAAGTATTGGTTTTGTCATTATTATAATGTGTAACATGTTATATTCTATATTTATAGATATCTTTGATTTTGTTATCCTAGATGCCTTTGAATATATTATATGTTATGTTTAATCTATCTTCCATTATGATTTATTGCTCAAGTAAAACCAAATATTTATTTACTATTTTTTTAAAAAAACTTCTGGGTAACTCGGGTACCGATCTGAACCAATCCGATCTTAATTGGGTCAGGTTAGGTTGATTCCAACATTAATCGGTTTGGTTCCGGTATCAAACTTTGGTAATCGATTGGGATTGTCAATTCTGGTCTAACCCAAACCAACATGACCATGTGCACCCCTGCCATAAATGTACCAACTAAATGGATCTTAAGAAGAGATTAGGTTAGGTATGACCAAGGTCCAGTTGGATTAGTGACTCCACTGTTATCATTGTCACCACCATATTACATATGGCCAAACCCCATAGGTTCTATAAAGGAGCAACCTAAGTACATGCCAAAAATTTGTGTTTGACACAGTTGAACTTACAACAGTTCATGGTTTTTGTGGAGTGGACCTAGCTGTTATGCAACCCCATTGTTATGAAATACTCAAAATCTTGAAATTGTTAAGGAATTGCAACTTTGTTTGGGGGCAAGCCTGATCCGATCAACTAAAATCTTATGTTAGATCAATGTGTAACATCTAATGAAATGGAGATGAGGGCACTTGAATCGAAAATTTTCCACAATCTAACCCTATCAAAATTTAGCTTAAGATGAGGTTGGACTAAGTTGGAGAAATCCCAATTAGTTTTAGTTGAGTTATTGTTGGTCAGATAGAAATGTGTAGGACTAGGAAATTTATTATATATTACCATTTTCAGAGTATATATCACTTTGATTTACATTATTATTTGATTATGCAAAGGATGAAAAGTAAAATATTGGATCTTCTTACAGTTTTATATAGACTAGGTGGTGCGCGTGTGCCAATGCACATGCCCAAGGACTTATTGCATGTCAACCTATAAAGAGGAAGTGCATTCTATTCTAATTAGAAAAGAGTTAGAGTATTCAAATCAACCAAAAGTCATATTTTACACTTTAAGATGGACTGGTGTGTGCCACTCATCTAACATTTACATCCTTAATTACATGTGAAAAAATTACAAATTCTAATTAACAAAAAATCGTATATTTGTTGTAGTCCACCTTAAGATGGAATGGCTTGGGTATGTCTCCTATCTGACATTTCAACCATTCGTTAAAGGTAAACATATTACAACTGTATTTTGCATATCCAACAAATATTAAATATATTATTACATTGACCATGGCAAGAGGGCAATTCACATATAAGTCCACCAATCTAAAAACCGGATTGAGGAATGGTAAAGTTCATGGGAGTTCCAAATTATATTTTTCTTATTCTAGAAAAAGAACAGTTAGGGCATGTTTTGTGTTGCTTTTGCTTTATAAAAGGGGGAGGAATCAAAAGCTAGGTTTTCTAGCTTCTTCTAAAAGCACTTTTTTTGGTCTCTTTTCTTGTAAAAGCACTTTCATATGATGTCAAAGTGCTCATTTGCTTAAAAAAGTCATGAAAGCACTTTTCTAAAGCAGTACCAAACATGCATTTAGAAGTTTTTCGAATTTGTAAGTTCTTAAAATTCATTTTTTCTTCAATTACAATGATTTTTAACTTAGATTATTTCTCACGCAGCAATATTTCCTCATATTTTTTGACAAATCTGCTAAAATTCTCACATTTCTATTTTCTAACCATCGGTTACAAATTTTATTTCAGGTTCCCTTTGATCTATATATCCATGGTGGCGACACAGTTATCAGGGGCTGGTTTATTGGTGAAGAGGAGCTTAGCTTCCTTGGACGGTCTTTGCCTTTCACCCCTTAAGTCTAGGGTTTCTTCCTTTAATTGGGTGGAGCTCAATCATAGGCACTTTGAAGGTTGTGTCCTAAGGTTTCCTGTCACTGTCACCCCGAAGGTATAAATCTGGTTTGAAACTTTAGCTCATTTCCGTGTTTAGATTTAGTGACAAGGCCTAGTCTATAGACCACTTTCAATACTTACCTTCTTTTCATGTCAATCAAAATTTCTTGCTCTCGACCGGTCATATTATTGGGACATGACAAACTTGGGAATAATTTAAATTGGGGTTAGTAGGGTTACTAAAGATCAACTCCACTCTTTGTTTTCTTTGCCATTTAATGCTGTTGAGAGGAAGTATATCATAATAATGGGTCTAAGGAGATAGAGATGATTGAAAAGCAACTAATTAGCGTTAGGACTTTGGAGGGTACTTAGAAAATAAAATATGCCCCTTGGTTTGATTGCTATTCAATGTTTGGGCCTCATTTTCTGTGGAAATTTTACCATGTCTTGACAATATAATTGGTCAAGAGCAAGAAAATAGGATTCAACTACTTGGCCATACAAAGCATATTTTATTTTCAAATTTTAGATATCCTTTTAGCAAAATAACTTCTAAATGTAACAAAAACTGATTTAACTTTTTTAGTCATTTTCTTTTTCATGGCTACAAATTGAATGCTGTTAGCATGCTTTGCATCATCCACATTCTTTACATTCTGATAAATTTATAGTTATATGTGACATTGCATATTTCTAGGAGCCTAACGTGTTGACATGTGGTGACTTAGTTGATGCTTGCGAACTCATCTTTTCTTTAATGGAAGCAACTCTAGTTAACATCATAATTACTCAACTAACCAGAGGGAAAACTACATGAATTGTCTGTAATAAAGTTAATACTTTGGTGCATCGTATGTTGAACCGGCCCGTACCGGCCGGTTCAGCACATACCGGACCGGTCCGGTTCAAGTGTGGAAAATAGTTCCAGGGTCGGAACTGATCAAATCGGTCGCGTACTGGTGCGGATCGGACCGTTTCGCACCGGTACGAACCCAGTACCATATTGTTTTTATTTCAAGGCAATTCATCTAGTTTTCACTTTGTTGAGTGATTCTAATGTTACCTGCAGTTGCTTTGACTTTAAGAAAAGATGAATTGGCAAGTCTCACCTGAGTCATGATGTGTCAACATGTTAGGCTTGTGGAAATTCGCAATGTCATATGAACTATATAAACTTATAAATTAATAGGAATGCAAAGAATGTGGATAATGAACTCCTAAAGCATGATGACAGCTATGGAACCAAGATCAAAGCATCCTTCATCGACGAGTCGCTTTGAAGAAAGGCATTGGTTTGTTAATAACTCTTGGTACCATAGCCAGTGCTTTACTAGTTCTTCAGGGAGGTGACAGTTTGATTCCAGTTGTCGTTACTGATTATACTCTGCCTGAGTTGTTTGGTAGATCATGTTTCTTTTTTCCTTTTGCTTATTTTAATATCTTATTCTATTAACAGGCTAGATTTGTTGCTATTATTTTTTTATTTGCAGCTTTCGATATCCATGTGTGTTAATGCTAGGAGCACACGGAACCCTGGTATTGACCCTGATACTTCTATTAAGCATTCACTGGAGGATCATCCAGAGAAGCTTAGTGATGAGCCAGTAAAATCATTTTCTTCTAAGGAACTGCATGATGGAAAACCAGAGATGGACATGCATGCCCAGAAAGAGGGATCCATCTTACACAAACAGACTGCAAAAATCCATGATTTTTGTCTAGGCATCCCCTTTGGTAAGCAAGTTTTAATTCAGTAAATTTTCCCTGCACCCTACATTAAAGTATTAATCTATTGACAACTCATTGAACGGAGCATGTGACTGTACTTAGGTGCTTGGTTTTCCATATTGATCTTCAATTAATATCTTGTGTTCCAACTATTTGAATTATAAAGACATGCCAAAAATATAGGTAATGATAATTTGTGCTGATTATTAATAATTTGTTATACCTTTAAGATTCTCACCTGTTGAACTTGTTTAGTTTGACTTTGTTTTTGTACCATCAAGGTTTTATGCAATTTTTTTAGTGATAGTTTGAGGCAAACTTGTAGAGATTTGTGCATTGGATATGGCCAAACACATTGGAGGTACAAGATGTGCAATATTGAAGCTTTAGCAATGAAATGTGATTATGGATCTTCAGTCCATAAATTCATGGAAGTAAAATCTATTTGCTTTGTGTCTCATATTTGTGTATTGATTTATATTTATTTGTCAATCAGTAACCTTTAGGCCCCCATGTGGTTCGCCATCTCAGTATCGGACCCTGTACTAGTATCGTCCTATTACAATGTTTGTATGTGGTATGGTACGAGACGGCAAGATGTAGTGAGTGTCAGTATGGTACAAGAATGCATACCGGTTTGGTACCCATGTAGTAAGGTATGCCTAGACGGTACGGTACTGAATGTTACGGCAAACCTTGGGCCTCCATTTTGTTGGCTTTAAGCCAGGCACATGAAATGAAGTTTTCAAGAAAGAATAAATAAATGATGTTTTCTGCTGATTATTAATAATTTGTCATACCTTTAGGATTGTAACATGTGAAGCTTATTTACATTTGACACTGTTTCAGTACTGTCAAGGATTTATGTGTTTATTTAAATTAATGGTATAGTTTGAATCAAGCTTGTAGAAATTTGTGCATTGGATATATAGCAAACAAGATGTGCGACATTGAAGCTTCAGTAATGAAATGTGATTGCAGATCTTGGGTCCATAAATTAATGGAAATAATATCTATTTGTAATATGATTTGTTCCCATATTTGTATATCGCTTTGTATTTATTTGTCAATCAGTAACCTTTAGCCCCCTTTTTGTTTGCTTTAAGCCAAGCACATGAATGGGGTTTTCAAGAAAGAAAAGATGATTTCTCTTCTTTTGGTAAAAATTCTCTTAAAACCATCAATACGAAGGCATCATGCACTAAAATTTTTAGCTTTTTGCTTCCAAATTTAATATGTCATGCACCACTACCCATTCATAGAAAAGGAATTAGTACTTTCTGTTGGTGATTTCATTGATATGAGGTATGAATTACTTCCATGTTCATCTGTAGTAAGTCTTTCTGTTCACCAATCTTTCAATTGCAGTAATATTGTTTGTGATCACATGGTTCAGCAATCTACTTGTCAGCTAGCTTTTCTTGGTATTGAATCTCTAAAACGAGCAGCTTTTTTTTGAATCTAGCTGATTCGTTCTTTCCATTTTAAGCATGTTTCTTACCTATATGATTGTTCGAAGCAAGATGAATTGTTGTGCCCTTGCAAACATCAGATCCCTGCTTTGTACTGTATATGGCCTGTCAAAGTGGTAAGACTAATTATATTATCCAAATGAAAGGTTTGCTAATACATGGCAATGGCCTGTCTCAATAAGAGCACTTTGTGTCAATCAGATATAAGAATATTTTTGTCCTCTTTTTTCTTAAAGATATATTTAAGGAAATTATTACTCTTCATTTCATAAAATGTTGTTTTCTTATTGAGACAGGCTATTCTTTTCTGTTGGTTGTAGTTGCCCTTTTTGTTGTTCATACTGAATTCTCTCTAAAACTTTTAAAACGTATGATCGCCAAACGGTTTCTCTTTAATCAATTATGCTATTTAAATTAGCTTTTTTTTTCCTCTCAATATAAAAGACAATAAGTAATATAAACTGTCACACCTTTATAGATTTCATAAATTGGTAATATTTTCTGTATAGTGTTAGACATAAAGAAATTCAGCTGGTGGCATCCTGGATGATAATCATAATGTTTTATTTCACAGGTGGATTTGTATTCAGTGGAGGGCTTCTTGGATTTATTTTCTCGAGAAATCCTGCTAGTCTAACTACAGGTGTGCTGTTTGGGAGTGCTATACTGGCCCTAGGTGTACTTAGCCTAAAGGTCTGGAGGAAAGGACAATCCAGCTTACCATTCATATTGGGGCAAGCAGGTATCTAAGTACTGCTATCTTTATCCAAGAATGAATATCTAATGATGTTAGTTTTTAATATGGAATTCAGGGGTAACCGTTCTTGAAAGAGTTCAATCTAAAAAAAATTCTTAAATTTAGTATCCTTTGTAGATTTTTCAATCAAAACTTAATTCTATAAAATGAGTTAGAAACTTTCTTGCATGCTGTGATCCAAGTTTAATTGGTTTTGCCTAGGAAAGAGCTAAATTCCTATTGACCTGGTACTTGGTAGTTGTTCTAGAGTATCAACTAAATCCACAAACAGAGAAGTTCTTGATTCTATGGTTGCGCAGTTATATCCTCTACAATAAGCTAGTGGATTAATTGAACTTATTTCAGTTGTGGTGCCTGGATATTGTTAAAATTTCATAGTAACATTTGAGTTGAATCACAATTTTCCAAGTAAGTTGTATCATGTCAGTTGACTTTACTGCTACTTATGTTGCAGCCATTGCTGCTGCACTTCTTGGCAAGCATTTTCGGTCATACTCTTTGGTAAGAAATGCTATTCCTCACCTTTGATCATCTAACAAATTATCCACTTTTAAGTCCTTGGATGTTATTTTTCCCCTCCTTTGGTGCAGACAAAGAAACTCCTTCCTTCAGGACTTTATGTTTTCATAAGGTATTCCTGTCACATGCTTATTCTAGATTAATTGATATTTCAGGAATATTACTCATTCATGACAACCTTCTTTGTACCTAATGACAGTGCTGCAATGATTTGTTTCTATTCATATGTGCTGATTGCTGGAGGAAACCCACCACCAAAGAAGTTGAGAGCAGCTCCCCCAACACAGCTGTAAAATTCATGCATAACTTCATTGCTTTTGAGAGCATGTTAGCACTATTGTTGCTTGTTTGCACACACACTCCCATGTTCTTCCCCTGGCTTATGCCTGTCAGAGATGAGAAATGTGGTCCTGGATTTAAATTGCGGAAGACCCAGTTATTTGATGTTATTTGACAGTTCAGCAGCAGTGCGTCGTCCTGAAGTATTACAACTGATACTGCTTTACATAAATAGCATGTTTAAAGTTTCAAAACAAGTTGCAAGGTAGGATCATGGAAAAAAATTTGATGTAATACAGACGGCTTACGCGGACATTCCCTGTGTTAAACCTGCTGGATGTGAAATAAGTGGTAAATTATACTTTTAGTGCTTGCGAAATTGTCAGAAAGCTGGCTTTTATGTATTTTTTGTGATGTAATAAAGTGCGAATTTTATGCTATGTATTTGAAACGTCACCAAGCATTTCTGGGCCCCAGTGTCTGAAAAATCTTGCGGAACGTACTCAGTTTTTCTGCCTTTAAAGTTGAACTTTCTTTATTACCAAAAGAGGGTGAAATTTCTTAAACTATTGATTGATTCCTCTGCCTGGAACCCCATCCACAGGAGGCCAAACTTGCCGGCCGGTCTACCGCTGCTTGCATGAAGAGAACTGTTACAAGGATGAAAGAGCACTTGTCGCGCTTTATTTTTTGTTCATTTGGATAAGGGTCTACAAGCCCATCGCCATGAGGCTGGCCTAATGATTCCGTCGGCAATCTAATAAAATATTAGAAACATGTTTTGCTAAAATTTTGGTTATTGTTCCCAATATACTCACCACCTCATGGCGGTCCTTTCGGCCTCCATCCTGGGGGGCTGGGTCAAACGACACGTTAACCACGGGTTGACGACCGGTCCATTTTTTTATCAACCAAACCCACTATCGTCCGGTCCAATTAAGCTACGGTCACCGTCCAAATCTGTAGTAGACAATGATTAAATTAGCACAGTGGTTACCGTACCTCTCGGTGATGGGATTCGAAGCCCATGACTCATGATAGGACAGAGGTGGCGGTCGGTGTCAGTCCACCACCAGATAATGGGCTCTGTGGAATAGTTCCGACATGTGGGGCCCACACCGGAAATCTCAGTGTTTTTTACGGGAAATACCGTCCATGACCCCGTCCTCGAACAACGGCCGCAATAATTGCAGTGGGAAATTGGGTGCGGCAGGGGTCCACCGAGGCGACGGTCCATGATGAGTCGCAGGCTCAGCGGCGCGGCCGTCTCCGCCTGACATCGGTGGTCCCGATCAGAGGTCTTTGTGGTCCGGAGCTCAGGCCACCGCTGAGCCGTCCGATCCTCGACAGCGACCGGTGATGACCAAAAAAAATGTACTTCCCAGGGCATAACTGTAATGAAGTACACTTATATGAGCAAAATCGTCATTTAACATGCTTTTAAAAAATAAAATCACGGCAGTTCGCGAATGCCGAAGAGGGGAAGCTATATGATTTTGATCGGACGGCTAGCCTTGTAGAACCGGTCGAGAGTATTTCGCCAACGGACGGAGATCTGATCACCAAGGTAAATCATAAGGCTTACTCCAGGCGTGTCACCGCGGGTTGGCAGCGAGAACGTGGTGTAATTCTAGCTTCGTACAAGGGCATCTACGTAATTAGGTGGAAAGCTAAGCCCAATATAGCGGGTAGTTCTAAATACACCCCCCCTATTGCTCAGGACACCCCCCAAAAATTAAAAAAAAATTAAATACTCTCTACACCCCCCCCATTTGCTAAGGACACCCCTAAAAAATTAAAAATTCCTAAATTACCCCCACCCTCCCCACCCCCCACCTCCCCACCCCCCGCCTCTGCCTCCTCCTCATCCTCCTCCCCCTCTTCCCGCCCACCTCTGCCTCCCCCTCATCCCTCTCCCCTCCTCCTCCGCCCCGCCTCTGCCTCCTCCTCCTCCCCCCTCCTCATCCTCCTCCTCCCCTCCCCCTCTTCCCGCCCACCTCTGCCTCCCCCTCATCCCTCTCCCCTCCTCCTCCGCCCCGCCTCTGCCTCCTCCTCCTCCCCCCTCCTCATCCTCCTCCTCCCCCTCCCCCTCTTCCCGCCCACCTCTGCCTCCCCCTCATCCCTCTCCCCTCCTCCTCCGCCCCGCCTCTGCCTCCTCCTCCTCCCCCCTCCTCATCCTCCTCCTCCCCCTCCCCCTCTTCCCGCCCACCTCTGTCTCCCCCTCATCCCTCTCCTCTCCTCCTCCGCCTATTCACCCTCCTCCTCCTCCTCCCTCCTCCCTCCTCCTACTCCTCCACCCCTCTACCTCCGCCCCCCATCCCCATCCCCTCTTACTCTGCATCCCCCTCCGCCTTCTTCCCCTTCTTTGCCTCCTCCTCCACCCCCTATTCCTCCCTGCTCCCATTCCTCCTCCTCCTCCTACCCCTCCTCCCCCTTCTCCTCCACCTCCCCCTCCTCCTCCTCCTCCTCCACCTCCCCCTCCTCCAACTACCCCTCCTACCCCTCCCCCCTCCGCCGCCTCCTCCCCACCCTCCTACCCCTCCTCCCCTCCCCTCCGCCGAACAGAAGGATTCTGTTCGGTTGAGGGTTGCCGAACAGAAGCCTTCTGTTCGGCACTGGATCGCCGAACAGAAGCCTTCTGTTCGGCACCGTTCAGCCGAACAGAAGCATTTTGTTCGGCGATCCAGTGCCGAACGGAGCACGAAACGGAGGAGGAGGAAGGGGGGTGTACTGAGAAAATTTCAAGGGCAATATGGTAATTACACTAAAGGTTAGTTTGGGTATTTTTTTTTTAATTTTTGGAGGGTGTCCTGAGCAATAGGGGGGGTGTATTTAGCGGAGGGTTGAGGAGCGTCGGTGGGGGTATTGGCATATAAGTAAAGTTGCGAAAGGAAAAAGCCAAAATTGGTTTAATCACTTCGAGTTTGAACGGTCAACATAGAGCGACCCTTAAAATCCAGCCTTTTTTTTCTCCCATTCTTCTTTGACACTCTCCTCCAACTCGTCATCAGACCTCGCCACCGAAGAAAAAAGAACCAGAAATTTGAGCGAGAGAAAACGAGAGATAAGAAGAAAGCCAACACGATCTTTGTCGTCGGAATCGAGAGGGGAAAGAGGAGGGTTGATTGCTCGGTATCTGTGTCGCCGTTTCGTTGTTTTGACGTGATTAGGCAGATCGGAGCGGCGATCTCCGGAGGCGTCGGCTGGATCTCGTGAGGATCTCCTTTGCGCCCGCATTTGTTTTATTTTCTGTGGTTTTTGGAAGAATTATCTGCTTCGTTGGATCGGTTTATGATTTTTCTGAGCGGATCCGTGTTGCGTTCTTCCCGTCTTCCGCGGATGTCTGATCTTTGTTGCAGTTTTTCGTTAGGGTTTTCCGATTTTTGCGTTTTGATTGCCTTTTTGAAGTGATTCTTTTTTGATTCTTGCTTTCCAGCGGATCCGTGGAGATGTTGCAGTTGTCAAAAAAATGTTTTTGGAATAAAATTCCATACTACCCCCCCCCCCCCCCCCTCTCTTCTCTCTTTTGTTTCTAAGGAAAAGAGTGATTTTTGGATATTTTTCGATCCTTTGATCTGAATTGTCTGATATGGTTTTAGGTCTTGTATCGTTTGAGTCTTTTTTCCCCTTTCTTGTCCTCCTCCGCATCCTGGGGAAGATTTCTTTTTCCTCCATTTTTTGTTGTTTTTCTTTCTGTCTTTATGATTTAGGGCGGTATCTAGGTTAGGCTGGTGGTAGCATGCGATCTTTGCAGCATTCAAGCAATTTCGGGCGTCTTTTTCCTTATGCCGCTCTTCTGTCGTTCGTTTAGGAAATGTATACATTCTTTGTGAAGATAGTGCGAGAATTGATCACTCCAACAAGAAGCAAAATTTATTTAAGTACTTTCGAGAAACTCATCGTGGACTGAATGAAAATTCGTTTTTGTGGCTCTGAAATTTGGTAGTGTATTCGAACCTTGAATTGCCGTTTCGGGTGACGATGTAGCGTACTTCTGTTTGTCGTTATTCATGCATGAACGGGTGGTGTATTTTTGCTTGGATAATTACAGGCGTTTACCATTAATGGATGGTGTGATTGATGTGGAAAATTGGGTCCATTGGGGATGGATGATATCTTGCTAGAATTGAACTAATTATACACATTCCTATCTTAGTAGTATTAGTATTTTGTGTGAACTGTAGATATTCTGGAATTCAGTTTGAAGGATAATTATTGAACATTTTGTATGCTGGCTAATTTCAAGCAAATTCTATTGTCGATTTGAGAAATTTGGTTGCATGGTCAATGAGGATGCAAGTAGTCAAGCTTTGCAAGTTCGACATCTGATGGCTTTTTTGGATGACTATTTTTTTTTGCTATGTATGAAAATATGCAACTGCAAGTTTGGATTATTCTTGGTGTTACATTTTAGGCATCAGAGTATCTTTGTCATTCTCTAGTCATGGGTGAGTATATTAATTTGAACTTACATTCTGTTTTGGTTTTTCTATAAACTTTAATCGTGCTTTTCAGCCTACTTTATACATGAGTTCCTGTTAATGCTTCCTGCCTAATTTATTTTTAATCCTTCATTGAATCTCCTGTGTATATTTTTATACAATGATTTAATTCTTTTACATGAAGAGAAATGAATGTGAGTATTACATTGCATCTTTTCTGTGTATGCTGACAAATATCATCATATATTTTCCAGGTAAATGAATTGGCTCACCTTGACAAAGTCGCTTGTGCAATCCATTGAATTCAGATTGTTTTAGGTATTTGCACCAGATGTCTTCAGCGAGTGTGGTGACTTCATCAGGGATGAAAAATGCCAGTGGCACTAGTGTTGGTATGGACAGATTGCCAGATGAGATGAATGATATGAAGATAAGGGATGACAAGGTAGACTGGCATGCTTTTTCATTTATATCGCTTTTCTGTGACACTAGGTTGGAAATAGACATTATCTTGTGTTTAGAAATTGGCCTGTCGCATGTATTGATTTCTAATCTGCTGAACCTGCACAGGAGGTGGAAGCAACAGTTGTTGATGGCAACGGGACCGAAACTGGTCATATAATTGTAACCACTATTGGTGGAAGAAATGGCCAGCCAAAACAGGTAAAAGCAGTAATCATTATTGGTTATGACATTCAACATAATACTGAAATTTTTGATTTTTAAACTCTTAATCAGTTGAAATGCCTTTTTGGTATGGTGGAGTAGAGCTATTAACACCTCACAGAACAACATTTTGCTTAAATTTGATTTCTTATATGGGGATTGGCAACATAAATAGCTATCAACTTCTATGATCTTCAATATCACTTCATTTCTGCACTTTATTTCATTTATTGATTGTTGTATTGACTGCAAAGTCTTACTATAGAAGTTCTCCCTCTTAATGGCAGACTATAAGCTATATGGCTGAGCGAGTCGTAGGACATGGATCATTTGGAATTGTGTTCCAGGTTTGTTTAATAACCATAGCTGTTGTCTAAAGTTATGTCATCATAGTTTGTTAGAGGAATGTGCGTGTGCACCATTTTTGTCTATTTACTGATTAGATAAGTAGAACATGCCTGCATAATGTTGGTTTAATGTGACTATTCCAGTCTTACTATATGCATCATTTACAATTTTCTTTTCTTTTTTTTATTTGACAAACTTATCTGTGTGCCAATGAGATTGAATGTACTAATTTTTTCACCTTTTGTTTTTTCCCCTTTAATAGGCAAAGTGTCTGGAGACAGGCGAAACAGTAGCAATAAAGAAGGTTCTTCAAGACAAGAGGTACAAGAACCGTGAGCTGCAAACCATGCGTCTTCTTGATCATCCAAATATTGTTTCTCTGAAGCATTGCTTCTTTTCAACAACTGAGAAGGATGAGCTATATCTTAACTTGGTACTTGAATATGTGCCCGAGACTGTTCATCGTGTTGTCAAACACTACAACAAGATGAACCAACGTATGCCACTAATATATGTGAAACTTTACATGTACCAGGTAAGAACGAGTCTTTGTTGTTATGTGGTCTTTGCATGTGATTTCCTTTTTGAGAACTTTTTGTTCATGTTCTTTTTACCCTGTGAGTCATAGTTTATCAAGTGAGAATGATGCACAATTCTGTTGTTTTTAGGCTGTTCCTGTTACATGTAATTTGGTATTAATATTGTTAGACACTTTAATAGAGGCTAGAGTTATTAAATTGATAATTATTTTAAGACTTGCAACAGGTATTGCACTTGCTGAACATTTATTTTGTTATTTGTTCAGATAAACACCCATGTGCTTTTTAAAGTTAGATTCAGTCTGTTCAAGACATTGAATTGCAAGTATTTTAGTTGATTGCTTTGGGGAAGTAATTCTGGAAATCTATGTAAGCTGGCTTTTTCTTATTCTGTTTTGATATTTTAACAGATCTGCAGAGCATTGGCTTATATTCATGGCAGCATTGGAGTGTGCCACAGAGACATTAAGCCACAAAATCTTCTGGTATGCTTACTAAACATAATGCCTATTTATTCCTCTTAGTTCATGCTAAGCTCAGCATTTTAATATGAACACCTTATTCCTACCGATAAAGACGGATGCATAAAAACGATAATTTAAACTGATCAATCATATTGAGAGTTTCATTATCTAGAGAGGTCAGTAGTGGACTGAAAATATCGTATGTACTTACTAGTGTCAAAATACATTGACAGATATGATGGCATATTTCTATAAGTTGTTTCCTTACATTAACTCGCAATTTACATTGAATAACTGGACCATGCGTTTATTCTTCAACAGGTCAACCCACATACTCATCAGCTGAAACTCTGTGACTTTGGTAGTGCAAAAGTTTTGGTACGTGTTTTTGTACATGGAACTGAGATTGATGTTATTCTTATTGTAGTGTTAGTTGATATATTTATTTTTGGAGCTAACAGGTGAAGGGAGAACCAAATATATCCTATATCTGCTCAAGATACTATAGAGCTCCTGAGCTTATATTTGGTGCAACCGAGTACACCACAGCAATCGACATCTGGTCTGCTGGCTGTGTTCTTGCTGAACTCCTACTAGGACAGGTAGACAAACACATCTACAATTACTCGCTAAAATGACTTGGGCTCTTAGTAATTTTAATTGCCATAACTCATCAATAAATATGACTGTCTTTCAACAGCCTCTCTTTCCTGGCGACAGTGGAGTTGACCAGCTTGTTGAAATAATCAAGGTAATGTTACTCTGGCCGGGGTATTTTTCTGCGCACACCCTCTCAACATGCTATATGTGTACATATACATATGCATATATGTGTGTGTAATTGCATGTATATGTATATATGTATGTGGGGGTGTGCATGTGCATTTATATTTTTTTTTTGTATATGTGTATTTAACTCACACATCTTTATTTTTTTTTTTTTACAGGTCTTAGGCACCCCAACAAGGGAAGAAATCAAATGCATGAACCCAAATTATACAGAGTTTAAATTCCCACAGATTAAAGCTCACCCATGGCACAAGGTATGAATTGGCTTCCCTTGTTTCCTACTTTATTTTGGAGCCATGTTCTATGATGGCTCTTTATTTCTTGTAATCTAATATTTTCATGTGTCTGATCAGATCTTCCATAAAAGAATGCCGCCTGAGGCTGTGGATCTTGTGTCTAGACTCCTTCAGTACTCCCCAAACCTGCGATGTACTGCTGTAAGTATTCTGAGGGAATGCCATGCAATTACTATGCACAGCAAAACACAAGCTTCTCTGCATCATCCCCCTCCCCCACCCTGAAAAAAAAAAAAGAAGAAGAGTCCACACACATGCCTAATATATTATTTATCTTTGCAGCTGGATGCATTGATTCATCCATTTTTTGATGAGCTTCGTGATCCAAGTACCCGTCTACCAAATGGTCGTTTTCTGCCCCCTCTCTTTAATTTCAAGCCTCATGGTAAGTCTTGATAGAAATAATTGTTAGTTTTACTGTAGCTTCACTATCAGCAAGAATTTGTTTGCCTGCAATGACCTCAGTGATTTATTTGTTCCATGTTGATGATCAGAGTTGAAAGGTGTGCCAATGGAGATCTTATCGAAGTTGATTCCAGAGCATGCGAGAAAGCAATGTGCCTTCCTAGGATTATAAGCTCGTCGATAGAATGATTGCCTAAAAATAGCCCGGGTATGTGCTGTAGGGAAGAAATGCGAATCTTCTGAGATTTGGGAGTTGGTGGCGGAGGTGGTCGGATGAAACTATGTTGCTATGTTGTGTGTATTTCCATCACTGCCTTGTTCTGTGAAGTAGTCCGAGAAGCTTCTGCTACGCCCAGAACCTCTATGGGTCTCTGTTAACCCTTGGTTTCTGTCATCCATCACTGTAGATTTATAACATTATATGTAGAGAGTAGAGAGATTGCCTTTGTTTTGTTGATTTATTCGAAATATGGATCGAAATGCTGTTTCCGGGTTCCAATATGATATTGTCGTGTTATTCCTGTTAGGGAAAACATCATTGCCCCTTCGCCGCTCATCTTGCATCATTCGTATCTCAAGGTTGCTCATATTGATTTGTTAATCAGGATTATGGGCCATCATTATTGAACAGCTCCCGTTCGGTTGTTTCATCAACTTTGTGCGAGGATATATATATATAAACAATACTTATCTTGAAGTTTGCTTTAGCCATCTACAGTGTTCTGCCGTGTCTTGGATCGTTTCAGTCTTTGCTCATGTTGGTTAGCCTCTTTACTGCTTCTGGGGCTTCAGGTAATTGTTTTTTATTATTATTATTTTCATAGTAAAAGTTATGTTTGAATCCTAATGCTGAAATTTTGTGAACTGCAACAAGTGGAGTATAACACCAGAGGACTGGTTAATTACCTGGTCCTGTTATAACCCTTGAGAATGCATGCTACATACCATTAACCCATGATGCCGGCCAATTTTTTCATCCGGTGATGTGGCACAAGCTTCAGTCGTACTGCTTCCATTTGGGGTCAGGCGTGAAACTATGCATGGGTGATGTAGCTAGTTCCATGAGCACTAAACGCTAGTTCTGGGCCAGTGTTTGATGTTTCTCTTCCACCTTATGATCTGCTTTCGCATGCAATCGTTAGCTTTGCGTGAGGCTGAATGATGATGAACCTGTAAATCAAATTTTGCTTGCATGCATGATCAATCTTGTGGATGACCGTTGGTCCAACGTTGTTGATATCATTAGCCACAAAATCGTCGTCTTTCTTCGCATGATTGGGTCTGGGTCAGGTCGGTTTTGCATGCATGCGCATTGCAAGGTACTTCTAGGCTCGAAAGTTGGTCTATTTGAATCCTCATGATGGTAGTAGAAGTCGCAATCTCTGCTGTGAGAGAATGAGAGAGAGAGAAAGGGATTCATTCTTGATCTCTTCAAGACCTTGGAAATGTAATTATAATAAGAAATTCCTTGAATAATTAAAAAATATTTAATAATTTTCTTAATTGAGTACTTCTAAATATTTTTTAAGAATCAAAATGAGGAATATATTCAATGATTCATGAATTATATGATTTGTTATTGCAAGAATTCATGCATTTTCTTAAGAAATCCCATCAATCATAAGGATGCTTCCAAAAACAAGACGGCAGATATCATGCCTATTAGATTTATCTACCTGCATAGATCTTGAAGCGACGTGCAATGAAGAAACATAAATCCTTCGGGCCGGATTAGATAAGATATAGATTGGGTCAAATAGAGAATAGACAAAAATAATTTATGAAATGGGTCAAAAATCTAGATAAGAACATGATTATTTTATTAAACAAATAATCTAATCGAATTTACAATGGGTTGAAACATGTTAAAAGATTACGCATACAGTTATGCAATGCCACCCCTACTCTCTATTTCACTTCGCTTCTTATCAAATCTCACCCTTATGCAATGTATTATGCCACAAAAGTTGGGATTCTAACGGGCATCAGGCTAAACCCAACTGCACGCATTTGAAGATTCAAAATTAGTGTCTTGCGCGAGCCGTTGAAATTAAGTCTAGCCCATAAACATGAAAATCCAACCTCAAGGAACCCTCCTTGCAGCCAATTGACCTCCTTGACACCCATATAAGAGAAGCGAGGAAGGGAGAGAAGGGCGTGCGAGACCGAGAGGATGCCTTTGGGGAAGTACTACTGCGACTACTGCGACAAGCAATTCCAGGACACGCCCTCCGCCCGGAGGCGCCACCTTCAGGGCCTCCAGCACCAGCGCGCCCGTGCCCTCTGGTATGACTCCTTCAAAGGTAGGAGGGTAGTATTAGCTTTCTGTCGAATGCTACGCTCCCTTTCTTTCTTTCTGACGCATATCCACAAACAGCCCTCATGCGTGCTTTGGTCTTAACATCTTTTCTTTCTATAATATATGGAGCAGCAGCGGAGGCACATGGTGGCGGGCCTCTTCTTCAACCCGATGGGAGCTTGGCCAAAGGAGTCTGCCATCATTTCGTTCGCACGGTAAAGAAATACCCATGTTCTCTTCTTTTTCACTTTCCTCGCTTCTTCTCGCGAAAAAGGTTGGAAAATCGAAGAATGCCTGTATTCAATGAGCATACATCATTCAAGATGACAACTTTAGGGGAAAAGTTTGCATCTTTATTGGATAATAGTTATAATTTTAGTAGAAATTTGAGAGAAGTTTAAAAAAATGAAAAGAAAAGAATAAATAAGACATAACTTCGATCTTTGTCTCAATAAAAAGGAATGCAGGTTTGAAAGGATTTAGGGCTATACTAGGGGGATTTTCTCCAAATATCAAATTCTGGAATTATTTTACCAGTATGTGTGTGATTGGTGTGGTAGGGAACCTGCAAGTATGGAGATGCATGTAAATATTTTCATCCAAAGCGAGATGGTGCAAATCCAACTCCAGCAGTATCCGGTGAGTTGCTTATGATAGAGTTTTGATTCTTTTTATTGTTTAATTGTATGCATTATCTGTTGATTCCTTTCAAGGAAAGATGACAAGTTAATAAATTGTTGTAAATATTCAGTGATGTGGTTGGCACTATTAATTACTCCTAGCTCTCGCTGGCAGCACGTAGACAAGTTCTTTTTTGTGGGAAAAAATGACTTTCATGATGGTTTAGAGAGTGATTGTGCTTCTGAATGTAGTTACAAACATGTTTAGGTTCTAGCAAAGCCATAATCGTGGCAGGAAAAGTGACCATATTGTCATGATATTACTTCAGAACACCTCATTCGAAGTACCAGCCATATTTTGTTTTACTAAAAAGTGATTGACTTTGCAGTGCCACTATATTATGTTTATAAATGACATGATAATTACTTGAAGTAGCATCTAAAGGACTTGAGTCTTGAAGTAATGATATGATCATTACTTGAAGCCATGACTGTTCACCATCCTGTTGGTTTCTTGATGTGTCCATAATTAACTGAACTTAGGTGAGCAGATTACCTACAGACAAGAGACTCATGGATAATTTTACGAACAGCTGCTTTCTGATGACAACTAGGAGTACAAGGACTTAATCAAATACTTGAAATCATGTTTATGCTTAGTGTGATTAAGAGAAATACAAAGTGAGGGCAACCGATATCCATGTTACATGTCAGTATACAAGGATTTGCATCGGATGCAAGCTTGGGGAAGTTTGAAAGGTGAGAGAGAATGGGAAAAGGATGTTGTTTGAAGGGCATTATCAACTCCAAACTGGATGGGAAAATATATAGATCTAAAGCTATGTAAACATGAATTATGGACTTGATATTGGAATGGGTAGGCATATGTATACATTAATATTATGCAGCATCCATATATAAATATGGATTATCCTTCTTATATCTTTATCCAAAAAAGAGTTGCATAATTATGTATCCACATCTCTATCTGTATCTGGTTCATATCTGAAGCAGATATGGATTAGATGTAGACCGGATATATCTGACTACACCCTTAGCAAGTTTACATCACCTGGCATCCAGATAGTTTATGTCAGTTTATTAGTAGTCTGTCGCTGGGGGATCTGGCAGCACCTACTAGTCGTCTACTGAAAATGAGTGTCCAAATATGAGTAGTGCTTTGTCATTGGGGTTCTGATGCTACTCTATATTGGAGGATTCAATACTTTGATGGATGCTTGAAGCCATATTTGGTTCTCTGCATTGAGTCCCCTTCTAACCCTTGATATTACTAGATTTACTTATTTGTTACTCAGATTCATTTAACAGCTCGAGTTCCTTCTGGCTGGCTCAAGTAGACATTGAATTAAAGTCTGTCCCTTAATCAATGGGCATCAGAAGTGCTCTTCAAAAGTTGAAACAATTACTTGATATCACAACAGGATGCACAGATATTTCAGAAATGTTTTTGGCATGTCATTGCCAACATCTAAAGAAATCTGAATATTTTTGAAACTTCAACAAAAAGAATGAGGATGCTCATGACTTTACGCGGCATTTATTCAATTGCTTTATAGAATTATCCATGTTCCATCGCTGAAAATGTTATAGCAAAAATTTCTGCTTTAACTTTTGACAATTATTTTTTTTTTCTTTTCGCAGGGTTGAATTTTGTTGAGACAGTACAATCACCTAATTTTTTGGGTAATCGAATTCTGTCAGGTAAATCAACAGACACTAGGTTTTACATACATGTATAAAAAATAAAGCATACCAAAAAGAGATAGCTAGGAAGAAAATGTAAATGGTGAGGCAAAAGTAAATTAAATTAAAAATTGATGATTTTGGATTCCTATCCAGGTTATCATATTTGATTAGCATATACTTTGAAGCTAAATCTTGCTATCATTTTCTACTATTTTAGAAATAGGTGCATGACATTTGTAAAGCTATACTAATTTAGATATATTACTACATGATACCTGATTGCTACTATCAGTACGATGGATTGTAGTAATGACATCTTCATTCTCACAGATAGAAGATTTGACCTTGTGTGGAACTAGTATGGTAGGATTCCTCATGCTGATACATAGATATGATTATAGCTTCTTTTGTGTTCCATATAATTCCTTGTCATCCAATTACTCTGTCACAATGCTCTTCTGTTGCCCATGAGCCCTCTACGTCGCTTTAACTCCATTAAAAGTTTCCCGGTGGATATTGGTAATCTTAACCTTTAAATCCTCTTTCTGTGTATTACTGCCTGACGGCAATGCTCACAAGTAAATTTTTTCTATAACTAATCCATGTGCATTAATTTTTTTTCCTTTTGTGGTTATACACAGGGGACATGGTCTTAGATCACACAGGAGTTTCATGGGGCAAGTTACCTCCATCACTGAGACCACCTCCAGAGAGGGGTTATTCACCTCTTGCCTTTGTGGACTGGGGATAAATCTCGTTGAAATCTCAAGAAGCCTGTGGCCAACTTCATAGTGTGCATGTACATGAAGAATTGAATCCACGACAAGTGAACCCTTATACCGAAGGGCATATGCTCAAAACATTCATGAAGTTTATTAACTTGTAATTTTAAGTGATCTTGTCATGACTTGCTGGAATTCCATAATGATAATATTATCAACAGGGTTATGTCCATATTTATGTTTTCTGTTGATAGTGCTGATTCTTGTTCAGAACTTCAGAAAAAAATATTTGCGGAATGAAGCAAGCAACAATTATTAGAAGTATGGAGGCGCCGGGACATTTTAAAGAAATGATAATGAGAGTTGATGAAGATTTTATTATTCATTTCCTACGATGTTTTTTTGTAGCCAATAATCTCCTTCAATGCTAATGAAGACACTGTTATCTGCTCTTTTATTTTTTGAATATGATGATCCTTTTTCTGTTTGGCACGGAACATGGCAACGGTTAAAAATTTAACCAGGAAGGAGGAGCAGCCGAAGAAATAGAAAGCAAATGTCAGGTGAAAACAAGCATGACATCATATGCTTGCATTACATGCCATGGAGAAAAGGGTTGATCGCAAGAAGCTTATTGATTTAAATGGAGACTGGATTAATTTGAACATCATCAGGGTATGGCATATCAATAGTTCTGCTGGACTCTTGACAAGGTTTGTGGTGAATTTGTTAAAATGGATGCTGAGTACTTCTATATGATGAGTTTGAACTGTCAGATGAAAGATGCAAAGAAGGGAAATTTTTCTACTTGAGAAAAAAGTTTGGTTGCCAGAGCTGAGGTTTGATGGTGGAAACACTTGTTATATGGACTTCACCAAACAACATATCAGCCAGCCACGCCCGACTTGCCATAGAACTGATTTGAAAAGTCATTCTAGCCTGCAAGACTTGATCCTGTACCACATTACCTGAAATTTGGCATTCTTCTTGTTTAGATCTCAACTCATGTCTTGGCTAGGCACAAACTTGCATTCATGGATCTTGTACATAAGAAATAAATAGATGTAAATGCTCATCATCATAAGGTACCAGGATGGTAGCACCACCATTCAGCCCAAAAAGTTAACCAAGCGAAGAGCAATCTATTAGGGTATCTGAATTTAATTTAGATAATGTGTCTTATCATGAATAAGATCCCATCTGGATGGATGCTATTAAAACTTTGAATCTAATGGCAACAAGTTTGCTGCTTTCTAGCATTCAAGCTAGTCTGTGAGATAATGAAGGCCGAGTTGTTGAAGTGCTACTCAATTTGTCATGCTATCACAAGAAAAAATAGTATCCAATCTCCATGAAGCGTTGATATAAATCAAAATAGATGAAACTGGACAAGGTGGGCATGATGATAGCAGCGAACTTCATGCCAACCATAATAACACCCACTGAGATGAGTGGCAACAGCAATTTTCTCGAAATTTATTAGAGCAATATATAGACTTCTTTACAAGATTCATGTCCTGCAAGAAAGATCTAACGAAAATACATACACACAAGCATTGCTTTGCATCCTACGAAGCATACAGGAATTTCATCAGCCATCTTTCTGCACATACGAGGATGGAACAAACACGAGCATATGAACTTCTCCAGTGGATTTCATCAGCCATCTTTGCGCACATACCTTCAAGACATACAAAGACTTGGACTACCAAACAAATGCGCATTTTCTTTAGCCTAAAAATACCCAACCGCTTGAAATGTCAAAGGTCCGAATGGAAAAAAGAGCTTTCTGCAGAGGGACCTTTCTTCGTAGAAACGAGAGAAGTACTAGTGCAAGGAAGCAAGTACCTCCAAAAGGGAAGCAGCAAACTGCATCTGGGAATTCTCATCAATTGTCAAGAAGAGAGGAACATGTACAAAGAGAGATTTGATTCGGTGTTGCTCTGCAAACCGGAGAGATTGATAGTAGACATAATTGCACACAAATCGACCAGCATCATCTGAAGGCATTACATCATATCCCATCTTGGCTAAGCCATTGACAATTTCATTAACAGGAAGTGAAGTCTGTGAAATTACCAAGAAAAAGGAACCCTTCTTAAAGCTTGAAAAATATGTGAAACTGAAAAAGCAAGATTTTCTCTGATAAATTTTTCAAACCACAATAATAAAGATAGTGAAAGGGAAAATTATCAAAATATACATATGTGATCATATATATTCATAAATAATTTTCCGGTTCGACCTTCTTGAATGATCTTCCAAACAATTTTCTTCTGGTAAATTATGACTTTTATTCAAAGGTAGTACCAGTATCAGCTAAATGCCTAAACCAAGTGTCCCATAAATGTCTGATAGTAATTGTTGATATTACATATGTTGGCTCTTAGATAAATGTCTTTATAATCAAGAAGAAACATGGAAATCTTTTAAAAGGAAAACTTAAGGGAAATCATATCACAAACATGGTATTCAATCCATATATCTTCACGATGGCGCAGACATGGACAGGAACTTGGAGTTCAAGACAGGTTGGACAATTTGGCAAGTAAAAGCAAGATATCAAGATCTAGGAACAAGACCTTACAGTGCATATTTATCTAATCAACTAATATAGATTAAAATTATAAAATCTTCCAAAATAAAGAAAGGAAATATAAAATCTTCCAAAATATAGATTAAAATTATAAAATCTTCCAAAATAAAGAAAGGAAATATCTTCCCTGATTAATTTTCTCTTCGTGGCTACAATGTCTACATTTTCTATCATGCTTCAGAAGTACATTGTTTTCTTTACATATCTAATTGACTTAATTACGTTTATAAATTTTGACATCGTGGACTTCCAAGAGTCAAATATCAACAAGTTGTAACCAGGGACACATGCTGACTTGGATGGTTCCGGATAAGCTTATTCATTGTCACAAACTAAGGTTGTTGGAGTGGTGTTAGTAAGCCCCATGTACTCAGGCACGAAAGATGGCTAGTTCAGAGCAGTATCACCATAGTACAATATTCCATCTTGACACTCAAAAACTAAATAACGTTCAGCTTCATAACTTCTCAAGAGAGAAAAGAATCTCCAAATAGAGATGAGTAAGGACATCAGCAACCCAATCACACAATAACAAGATACACCAGAATATGAAGTCAATAACGGATGGAAAAAAGAGACAAGTAAAAATATCAAGCTTCAGGACATAATGAATGCAGCACAGAACAATGATTACATGCCTCAGTACCAGTCATTTCTAACCAAGAAATGGTAAGACACACTAAGTAACAAACAAATTTATATTATGAGTAGGATCATGAGCAACTCACCCCATCCTATAGAAGTTTTAGATCTGAGTGACTAACATAAAAGCATATGACAATGGATCAGCTAGAGACCTTGCATAATAACAATGAGAAACATAAGTAACCTAAAGGCCTAGACATATCGTAAAGGAAGTTAAGATCTAGCTTCTTGAATAATGATCTTGTTATAAAAAGAATAAAAAGGTGCGAAAACGGATATAGGGAGTTCTTGTAAACAAGGAACGAGGAGTCTGTATGAGACTTGAAATAATACTATAAAGTTGACAACATGATGAAAGAGATGAGTGAAACTGTGATAGGCTATTTAGTAACTTCAATGTCTTCATACAAAAAGTAAGTCATTCTTTAGTTCAGCCTTCAAGCCAATAAAAATGAATGATGGCCATCCAACAACTTGGGAACAACAGTTATCTCAGCAAGTGCGGCAAAGGTCCTCATAAATTCCTAGATATAGACCCATTACATCATTTGAAGCTTTTAACTACTCAATTAACCATTAATCTTGTAGATCCATTGAGATAAAGACTTGCTAATATGAAGTGTGACATGAGGGAACCAACTGGCTGAGTTGGTCAAGCCACTGGTTGTCGATACCAGTGACATTGATATGAATCATGGGTTCGAATCCCACCCACATCCGATTTCAGTCAGGCATCCTAGTTCTCAAGAATATGGGCAAGGATGAGCTGCAGGCTCCTCAGACACAAGCTCATGTCACTGCAACATATGAGAAGGCTAAATGAATGAGTTTGTGGCTCCTGATGATAATGGATGTTACAAGAAAATTATAAAGCTTTGAGGAAAAGTAACTGTTGGCAAGAAAAATTGATCAACAGTTGCGGTACAACTTCTGGAAAAGGGAATTAAACGGCCAAATGTCTGACACAACATTTATTTATATGTTTCCCATTAATGCCCACAAATTAATCTACCATGATAGAATATGATAGAATCTGGAAGCCTCTCAATGGCCATATATATGTCAAAAAAAGATCATTAGAAAATTATTTTGAAAAGAAATTATCTATTACCTGACAGTATGAACTAGGCTCCACCAAATCTTGTCAACATAAAAGAAACAAATATAAGTGCCATCAAAGCAAGCATACCTGACGTGTTCGTGAGATGCTTCCATCAGAAGGTACAATGGGAAGCCTCTGCAATACAAACAACAAAGAAAAATTGATATCAAAGAATTTAAAATATATAAAATTAATGTAGAAACTAATGATAAAAAGAACAACATTGCAAAGCAGATTTAACCTGAGGTTTCCATCCTAGCTCATCTGGACAACGAAAAGTAGCCTCATTGAATGCTTGATTCTCAATGGCAAACCTTGTTGCACCACTATTGACTCCAAAATGGATCTGATGAAGCATCAAAACAAGATAAAAAAAAACATGCATGAAAGAAATAAATTGGAATCGGAGGTAGGTAACCATGTTAAAAATAAGCAATAATCAAGTCTGCAAGGATAGCTAAGGGAGGATGAAGCAGAAAAAACACGACTAAGTGATAGCGAAAGAAATAGTGTACATGATGAGATGTGAATGGATAGTGACTGACTAGATGCAGTACGTGACTGAAATCACATAAATAAAGAACTATAATGCATTGTTGACAATCAAGTGGCCTATTAAGAAAAATCATTACAAGTTTTGCAGCAGATTCAACCAAACTCATCAATTAGAGTGGGTCAGATACCAAACTGCTAATAAAGAAAATAGCACCCACTTTCTTACTGATATAATAACAGTCAACATATCAAGTTTAAGAATCAGGTTAACTGAGCATTTACTGTAAAATTCACGAATCTTATAGAACCTATCTGGCCATGAAATCTAGATGGAATGCATTATATAGATCCTTTGAAATAGAACTAAAGTTAAGCTTTTCTGGCGGCTCTAAACCGTCACAATGCCATATCCAAGCTAAGTTGTCATGTCTGCTGATGTTATTTGGTTACAAAATCACAGCTCAAAAGAACAAGATAAGGAGGAGTAACAGGATTTGTTCCCCGAGAATAATAACACTTGAAAGATGTTATTAGATTACTTAATACCATCCTGGTACTAGCCTCCAATGATGCATACTTTTCAGAGCACCTTGTTTTGTCATCTAAAGTATGATTCAGTACATTAATATGAATCCTTACCAAGAACACTGATGTCCAACATATTAAATATGTAATGCTGCAAAATGAGGTACTTGGAGAAGTTAAAAATCCAAGAGGGCTATAAAGAGAGGATTTTCTGTTATGAATTAAAAGGTGGACAGTTATTTTCTTTATATGCTTCTTTGGATAATTTTAGACAAAATGTCTATTTCTTGCACAATTTCCTCAAATAGTCACTAAATCACATGATGATTGATCCTAGGAGAGAGAGAGAGAGAGAGAGAAGTTGAGCAACTGACCCAAATGACTGGCCCCACATTCGAAGATTCATTGTCTCGTCCACTCACAGAAGACTCAAATAGTTCATAAAGTGGACCAAGTGCTCCCTGTCCAGCAGTGTCAAGAACCTTGCAGTTCCCAAGAACAAGGCCTTTTGGCAATCCTTTCTTTTCCATGAATTTCTTCAGATTACTGACAATTGTTTCTGTTGGATTCTCAGAAACCCCATGAAATTTCTTGAATCCAGTAGCATGAACAGTTATCACTGAAGGCCCTTCCGAACCCATTTATCGTAATTTCAGGTATATTAAGCTAATGAATCCTTAATTAGTTCAATTATATATGCTCTCTTTGTACCAGCAACCAAATGTAGTTGATTGTTCTACAAACTGCTTCAGATAAGAAAATAATAGATAATCAATTCAAGTAAAATGATGAAGAAACAAATCAAGTCAGAGACAGTATTGATTGTGAATATCAAATGCATTCCACTGTACAAGAAAAAAAAAAAAAGAAATTCTTGCTACCACTTCAGTTGACTTGGAACCAATAACACATGCTGAGATCAAGCAAAAAAGTTAGAAGGAGCTCAGAACAGGCCAGTTAGAACAAATCTTCATAAAGAAACCCAAAACAGTGGGCGCTCTAAAGCCAAACAAGTAGAATTTAGATGGAAAAGACATCAAAACTGAGAAATTTGTCAGAGCCAAATCCTGTGAATGATGAGATACCCTTGCAGTAATAACTGCATCTCCTTTTTGCAACCCAAGACCAGTTGCCAAAAAATCACCAAAAATAGAAGGGAAGAGGTACCATCTCAGCAAATATTTGCCGCAAATATAAGAAAAAACGTAGTATTCTTACAGAAACTCCGAGACAAGTCATATGCATAGAGACAGAAACTTGATTAAGAGTACAAAAAGGGAAATTCCAAAAAGGAAAATGAAATAACACAAAATAGCACAGCACTTGATTGAATGAAATTAAAGGGCAAGCAAAGAAGACTATCAACATACAACTAGGCATCAGAGATAGTTCAATAAATTGGGCCATCGAAAGCCTCCATTTGATCACAGCAGAAGACTAAAATCCATGAATGGACTAACAACTACTCCCTCTTTAATGGATTAGAAAGCATGAATCCCCTCAATGATCAAAAGCCCCAGCAACCAGTTGGGAAGTTTCAAGAAAGCCTAATACACCACTGACATCGGAATTAGACGATGCGAACTAAAGAAACTAACCCAAGATTAGAAAACAATAGAATCATGAAAGTTTTCAGCTTTTACTTACGATAATTGGCGGGAATCTGCTCTAGTTATGAGGATGGGCATGTGAACTGATTCATGGAAATAGAGACACAATTCGATAAAATCAAAGATTTCAAACGCATCAAAGGACATCACACACGAAGCAGCCTAGCAAATCCAATCGAAGATCAAAAAACGCAAGAAACATGACGGAAAAAAAAGTATTTTGACAGAAATTTTCAGCACCAGTTCATCGACCAACCCGTCAAGGTTCTCACCTTTTACCATTCAAAAGACGGAGAAAACGAAAAACGATTCGAAAAAACCGATTTTTATATGAATAAAATGGCCGTCGTGGGTGACGATGAGCGAGATCAGAACTCGCCTTGATGGGAGATAGGGGAGGATATAAAAAGCGAGCAGACAGAAGATGGTGTTGGGTCTCTTTCAAACAGGATAGCGATTGCAGCAGAGATCAAGGACACGAGATTAGATAGCGATAAAGGAAGAGGAAGAGAACAAATTAACCTGCGAGTCGCATTTGTTATGATTCCTTGCTTTTCTTACTTCCTTTTCTCCCTTCTTTTGTTTTAATTCTTTTTATATATATATATATATATATATATATATATATATATATATATATATATATATATATTCATATCCATATATACATATGATGCATAGCCTCCATATAATTAGTGGATCGCACTCTCTAAAAATTTTATCTTAGCTATCAACCATATATTAAATTAGTATTGATTACAATAAGTCTATATAAAAGAATTACTATTGGTAGATTCAAGAGAGTGTCAACAAAAAAAAATAAGAGCCAGGTGTTAAAAATTATTATATGATGTCAGATTAGAGTTTAGTCCTACAAGAGCAAGTATATCAAGATGTCAAACGAATATTAGAAAGTAATTAAAGTTGGTGAGTCCTTGAAGATATCATGGATGAAAAATTTATCACAAAAAAAAAAAGGTATGGAGCGGTAATAAACATTAATGCGTCAAAATTCCACCTTTAACTCATCAAAAAATAATAAAAAAAAAAATCTCTCTTTGTTTTTATGCAAAATCTTATTTTTTGCGGCAACAACAAATGCATAGAATAAGAAAGGTAAGAATATATTGGTATTTATAAGTGAAAGCCATACATACTAAGAATCCTGATATATCACTTTAATAGATAGATGCTGTATATATTTATTATCGGTTTCTACGAAATAATTGACACGTTATGGAGGTGATTATTAGATACTCTATAAATTTTTAAAAATAATATAGTATTAAAGCATTGCTCATTTGCCGGCGTTTTTATGTATGACAACTTTTGTGGTGGCAATAAATAAAAAAAATAATTCACAATTGCCACATTTTCATGATAATAGTTTCGCCACCTTATTTCAAACGACTATAACATTTGAAAGAGTGACAAATAATCATGAAAACCCTCTGTTTATTTGTTTTTTAAATGTTAATTATTCCCATCGATGCATCTGTGAACTTTATTTGTACATAAGACATCTAATATATGATAGAAATATTTGAGTATTCTTGAATAGGATAGCAAGACAATGCTAGCTAATAAGACATGAAGCCCACTAAAGAGGGTCAATTTAATTATTAGCCTTACCTCCATGTAGTCAATTTTAGCCAGCCATTGAACAAAAATTAAATAAAAAAAGAGAAAGAAACCGAACTCATTTCCGGCCCTTCTCGCCACCGTACCTTCTTCTTCGGCGGCCGCGTGGATCCTACGTAACCCCATTGCCGGCGTCCGCCCCCTTCAAATCCCGGCCGTCCATCCGCCGTGATCCTCACGCTGGCCACGAATTGGTGGTCCCACGGTGACGTGTCAAGATCAGAAGGTCGTAATTTCCATGAAACGCCCGCAGGCCGCACGTAACATCCTAATCCGTGGGCACCCGAAACCACCAATCCCGCCGAAGCCGCCGGTTTCTCGCGGGGTTGCCAATCTCGTGTTCACGGCCGTCGAATCGATGGATTTTTTTGTTTTTTTGCCCTTTTGTGCTTTTTGGTAAACCCGCCCCCAGAATGAAAACTCTGCGGCCGGACGTAGCGGAAAACCCGACAGCGGACTGTTGTCTGCGAACCAGGAGGAACCCGACTCCAAAGGTGTCATCGCCGCCTTTCGCTGCGGCCGCGCCCACCCGAACCTCGGCGAGATCACCGACGTGCGGCCTTCCTCGCTCCGCACGGCCGCCGGTGAGCTTATCCGCCTCCGGCTCTCTTCCTACTTCCTTCCTGAGCTATTCTTGTTTACGTTCAATCCTACATCGGTCGTGCACCGAAAAGATCCTGATACTCAAACGGCACTTGAAACCTTAATTAATAACTCATGACTAGAATTTTTTTTATAGATAATAATGCCTTTTGATGAAATCATAGTACAATTAATAGAGAGAAAATAAATAAATAAAAGGTCCCATAAAATTATTTCTGAAATTAAAAAAAAATTAAAGAAACAGAAGTTCAAGAGCTATCAGCCTGCTTCTATCTACTTCCGTAAACATTAGGAATAGCTGTCTGTCATTTGCTCACCTTTCCAATATAATGTTGCAATTCAAAAATTTTATTAGCATTGTAAGTTTTTCATTATTTACCATTCTTTTCTGCCAGTAATGACTGTTGTAAGCTTTATTATTTTAAATCTACATAATCATTGTCCAAGCTAGTTTGAGAAAATAACATATGTTACGATGATTAATAATGATTTTTGTGGAGAATTATCCCATCGGTATGGCATCATTCTTTTGAAGCATTGGCTTCTAACTCCTCTTTTTTTTGTCAGAGAGCCCCATATCACTCTTCTCAAAGCTGCTTTTTTTTTTTTATATAGCTTGTAATATAACTCATACCCTCCACCTTTGATGCACTCAACATCATGTATCATTCGCAGCTTACTAGACTGGCTTTGTAATCATTCAACATAAAGCAAGGAGCACAAGAAATTAAAAAATAAATAAATATTACTTTCAATGAAATATAATCATTTGATGGGCAATGGACCACAAGATTAAAATCAAAAGATTTAACCATTAATCAAGAAAGCAAGCATGGCCTTATGCCAATATCCCCGGCCGTTATATAACTGGATAATTAGCTTGCATGGACTCAGGTATTTCTTCAGAATTTCAGAGGATTCAGCTTGATAATGACCCATCACCATCGAACAATATTTACAAGTATACTACCCCAACATCATATTTTTGGCTTAGATTTTTGGTTCGTTCTATAGAAGAAAATCCACAAACTCATTCAAATATGTGCCTGATGGATCAAAGTTGTTAACAGACCACAGCAGGAGAAAGAAAATGCCAGATAGACTAGGAAATAACTCAGCAATTTAGTATCAATATTTCGCCTATTGATATAAAAAAAACAGAGAAGAATTCATCCTGTAAGCTTCCAAAATGAAATTTCAGATCTGGATGAAAACAAGTGCCCAACACTCAATACCATTTCCCCGAAACACTGATCAATCAGGGCAATTAGCAATGCAGTAAACAAGCAGCAAATAATCTCCACAAAAGTTCTGAGATTTAGTGGGGTGAATAGGACCAACAAAGAAAGACAAGCTTCAGTAAGTTGACTGACAACCCTGTTAAAGGCCCCACTGAGATGATATAAAAGAAGACAAAAGCAATTAGCCTGCTATTGCAATCCTTGATTTCATTTCTTTGGCAGATGAATGTCAGCCATCGATCCCTGCATATTACCTTTTCGTCCTTCAGGTTCAATAGGAAGAGTCCCTACACTTGTAAGCCTGGAAGATGATTCACCAAAGCCCTTCACCTTGATTTGCACTGAACCAACTTTGACAACATCCGTTGGAGTGGCCTCGGCTGCCACCACCCTAGAGCTTCTAGAATCACCTTTCCTTGGATCAATAGAGAGGAACCCAATCTTCATTACAGTATTCACATCCTTTGTATCTCCTGCCTCATCATGCTTAGCACTGGTGGTATCGTAAGATGATTTGGAGGAACCCCACTTTGCTGTCAACTGTCCGCTCTTAGGACGTAACTCACCTGAACTCCTAGCATCCTTGGTCTTTATAGAACCATCTGGTGTTGAAAGCTGATCAACTTCATTCCTTGTCCCATCTTCCTTAGGAGGCAGATGAATAGTACAACTTTGTTTTCTTATGTCAGCTTTCCGAAGTTGATCAACTGCAGCATTTAATTGCTTTCCATCAACTTTAGCATGTTGATCAACAGTAGCATTTAGTTGTTCTTCATCAGCTTTTGAATGCTGAGCAACAGCACTGCTTGGTTGTGTTCTGCCTGCCTCCAGATGTTGATTGGAGGCATCCCTCAGACATTTTCCATCGGCTTTGGAAGACTGTTGTCCAACTGCTTTAGGAAGCTGATCCATTGCAATACCAAGCTGTTTTCCATTTGGAGGACGATTAACTACACCATCAGTTTGCCTCTCCTTGTTAGCTGGAGGTGGAGGCCAACCAGATGCGGTGCCAGGCCCTTCATTGACTGCTTTTGAAGACTGATCTGTAACTGATAGCTTTTCACCTGCTTTCAGGAGGTGTTCAGCTGTACCAGCTGGTTCGCTTGCAGGAACAAATACAGGCACATAAGGAGAACCACTGAAGCTTCTTCCATGATGCCTGTATTTTTCTTCACGCATCACCTTCTGACGCTCCTCATAAAACATAAAGTGATCAAGTATCGGCATCCTCAGAGGGCTACTTTTAAATATATTTAGCATATTCATGCCTGAGTTATATGGTATCTGCACATAAATGAGGCAAAATAATGAGTTCAAATTGGAGTAAATAGGAATTCCACTTTAAAGATAATCATTACAGATGCATCAGATATGAGCTAACAGAAAGTAGTAGTAAAACATTCAGTTCTGATTATCATTCTACAGTTAATGTAGCAGCTGAGAGTCATTACGGACCAGGTGATGTGCTACAAGTTTAATTGATGATAATAGAGCAAAAAAGAAGCAAAAACAAAAAGGAAAGAAAGAAATGAACAAATATTATAACAAAAATATACAATTCACTACGAGCTCTCTCCAAGTAATAGAACCAACAAGGAACTTGATATGGAAATCTAAATGGAAACTGAAGCACCAAACAAAGACCACCTGTCCAATAATCTTTCAACAACTAAACAGAAGCAACAAGAATATCATCATTCAACCTTCCATCCAAAAATGGAAGAATGATGCTTAACTCTTTGTGATGGAAGTTTAAATTATAAAAAGACCAGGTTGATCAATAAAGAAAAGCCTAATTAAAGTCCTGCACGTAAGAAACTCTATGCACAATACCCTGATAAGACAAATTATAAAAGTGTAACAAAAGCTACACTTGCTGAATGTGACGTCTAGTTTTTCACTTGGCTAAAATGCAAGAGTAGGGACAAGCATCAAACCATATGTGTACTGATGCTCACAGTCTTGGCAAAGAATTCAAAATTCGACAAAGCAAATCATAAAGAACTTAAGTCTTTCTCATTCATTTGTCACCTCTAGACTCGTATTTAATTATTTTTAGAAAAAAATTAATAAACAAAAAACACCTGAGAAAAACTAAGAACACAAAATGAAACCTAAAGTCTCAACATAGGTCCACATGCATTTCAACATATTGACAAATTAGTTGCACTGATCAGCCATGTCTACTCATGGACAACCTATGCCATGTTATTGGTTAATCAGAAATACATGATATGGATTATATGTGAACTGTTTCTTTATCTCTGCTATTGCAATTAATAGAAAACAATATAACATTTAACTACATCCAAATACTTACACAAAATTAACAATTTACATATGTGAAACATGTCCAGAATCCTTAGTTTTGAGTTTGGAGAATTCAATGACCATAAACTGTCCAAGTGTCCAGAACCTACTGTCACACTATAGCTGGTTAACATTGCCATAGAACGGAACACTTCAATATGCAAAAATAATTTTCACATGCATGCACTTGGCCAACATTAAATCAATGCTGGAAAAAAGGCAGCAAATAGTAAAGCAAGAAGGTTTTGCCACAAACCTCCTGGGTATCTCTGCTATTAGTTACAGGCTTGTTTTCATTGTTCTCTAGTATGATGTGACGAAAGCTAGTGTTTGGCACATCCTTTATGATGTGCCATTTCACAGGGAAGCTCCCAGACCACTTATCTTGCTGCCAGAAATCCATGTCCCTCTTGAAATCAACAGGTCCCATCATTTCAGCGACACCACAAAACTGTCCACTTGCATTAACCTACACACAGCAGAATTCTTTTTAGTTAAGGATCACCATATCACCCGTCAACAGAATAGTGCCTCGGACAAGGCATCCAAATGAAAAGGCAGATCACTCACAGAAAAGAAGAGAAAGACAGGACACTTTCCTGACTTTCCCACAGATATTCTGTGTGCATCTTCATATGCACTATCCAACCTCTTGTTTCCATTAGGAGTGCTTGACCACACATTATACTTCATACTCTTGTGCACATCATCTTCACTATAAGATTTGATGACAAAAAACTTGGCATCTGGATGATCAACTGGGAAGTCGTCCCTATTAAATTGGCCGGCATTAATCGTGATGTTTCCTTGTGCAGTACTAGTACTTACTTTACTCGGTTCGGCTCCATCAGAACCTGCTGAAATCCACCTACCCTTTGACCTGTTTGTCCTAGGTCCCTTATTTTGCTCAACTAATACATTTGGGCTTCCACTCTCATTGTTTGCAACCCCATTAAAATGAAACCTTGGTCTATATGTATCCACTGAGGCACATCCACGAACATTGGATCCAGTGTTTGTGAAGTCATTAGATGCAGTAACTTTTATCGGACCAGTAACAAAAGCAACTCCATGTGAGAAGCAATCTGTTCCTTGCATCAAACCAGAAGAAGGACCATCCTGTGAACAAATATATTCAAACACAAGCCCCAATATAGTAAAAACAAATGTGGAAAAGGTTAGCAATATAATCTGACGGGACCTACAATGTGGAAATGCACAAAGAAGAAAGAGGAAAACAAAACAAGGACCATGAAATGATAATGGCACTGTTAAAAATAAAGTAATTGAAGCCCTTGACTCATCATTTTAAGTGGCCAAATAGGTCCCTTGAAAAATCAACTGCACAAAGGACCTTTAATGGACTTCCGCCCCAACTGAAACCAGAATTATCTTAAATTTTAGTAATAATACCTGATTTGTAGTACAGACACTACCATGCATCATGGAGTCCTGCAATAAATGTTGATTACTTTGTGGTATATTAAATTGTGGCCCTTCCGATGGTTTTGTTGTGGTACGATTCCGATGCGAGGGCCGGTAAGGCACAAACGCTGGTGCCAGACTCCCTAAGGCAGCTGTTTGAGAAGAAGCAGCTGCACCGATAGATGCTTGCAGAAGTGAAGATTTTGTGCCTGCAGTAACAGGTCCGCTCGCAATTGATGCACCAGTGCTGAATAACAGAGGGTCTGCAGAGCTACTAGGCATAAAATCTGAACTAGGGCGAACAAGGACTGGAGCATAAGCAGGTGAAGAAACAGGAGTCTGGTATGGACTGCTGAGATACTGCTGGCTTCCTACAAATGGGCCATCAATTCCTACGACAGCACCAGGTATGTAAGGATTATATTGACCGTGAGGCATCTCCGCATATCCATAGCTAGGTGTATAATATCCAGATGGCAAACTATCAGTTTGCATACCCTGTAAGATCAAGGAGCAGAGATATTACAAGATCATTGGTGCTGAATAAAACAAATATATCAGTCATTCTAATCAGAGTTCACTTAAATTAAACCTTACTGAGTAATGAAGATCTTGACCATCCAATGCAAAAATCCTATGATCCTCACCCCATTCACCAGGCGGTTCAAATCCTGTTTTATGAAGTAAACCAGTCAGGCAACTGACACACCCAATCTTTTTCATAATTATCTAAGTCGATGACCTAATAAAATCACTGAAGCTAAAAAATTTACCTGTACAATAATACCCATAATTGTTGGCACCTGGATAGTTTAGACCCCGATCAAAAATATATTCTGGTGCCACTTCATTACCCATATAATCAACCCCACCAGGAGGTGGAACAAATGCTATACGGGGGTTCGGACCACCACCAGGCATCTGTAAGCCAGAGGACAGGAACAGTTCTTACTAATAGATGGAAAGCTTATGACCAAAAATACTTGTTAAAATTATAATAAGATCTGCTTAGCATAGAAAAGCAACTAAGATCTCATGCAAAAAGAAAAAGAAAATGCATGCTGCGATTTCCTGCATGTCACAGGGTCTCAACCTGTCGTGGTCTGTATCAACCCATGCCATTTCGGCAAGGATAAATACAATTTGATGCTGCTCAGCACCAAAACAAAAAGTCTTTAAAAAAAAAAATCAGCACACCCTATGCTGGCAGCACTTAAATCCTTGATCTGAAGCTCTACAGATCCTTGTTTTCAATCAATTATGTAAATATTTCATTAGTTTCTGAAGTTTAATCATTCCATGACTAATAAGGAACACTGATTCATTCAAGACTCACTGAAATTGTGGATATCAAGATCATTTTTTTCTGAATATTATAAGGCATAATGCAACTAAATGCTGTTGAGAGGCAAGAGTACCGTGTATGTCTCTGTAGGTCCACGTTCAGAACCAGCATGCATCTATGCACCAGCTCAGCTGCCCCTATGGAGGAAACAATAGGAAATATGAAAGAGTATGGATTTATAAATAGTCATGTCCATCAACCGTAATATATAATAAATTAATCAAATAAAATGTATTCACAGGAAATCCAATTCTTGGAGAAATCTTGAAAAAAATCAAACATGACATAAGTTTTAAAAGAACCTTGTATATACGAAGAATTATTGAAAATACATTCAACTACCTACAAGAACTTTATCATCCAAACCTAATAAAACTAAAGGGCAATAGGGCCCTCAAGGTTGCATCATTTAAATGATGAAAATTGTTGAGATGAATTTTGAGGGCAGCGAAGGATAGAATGCTACAAGTATATTACAAGGAATGGAATTGCACAAGTTGCAGACAAAGTGATACAGAACTAACTAGAAAGGTATTGACATGTCAAATGAAGATCTAAGGAGATCAGATATCTTAGTAAGAAGAGCTGCTCAAACTTGTGTTGATGGAACTTTAAAAAAGGAGAGGAAGACCAAAGCCACCATGACCAGACTCTGGTTGAAAGGATTTGAATAATTCTGCAGTAATACTAGAACCATTTGTAGGAACAAATAGAAAATTATTGTTCGTGAAGTAGAAAAAAGCAATCTAGACAAGGCATGCTGGTCGTGATTGCAGTATCTAACAACAAGATGATTTCCCCCAAAAAGTAGATAATGGCTATTAAAGTGAAACCACATTCAAGAGTTACCATGGGAGAGGAAAAATGATTAAATAGTTGGCAATCAACACCTGCAGAAATTAATTCACTCAATATAAAAATAGGTGTAAAATCAACTATGGATGATCATTCAAATTCCCTTGGTATAAAAATCAGATTGGCATAAAGCAAGCAAACATAAGAATCAGTATCTTTTGAATATACTACATTATGTATACCTACATAGAATTGTCCTGAAATTGTCTTGGCTGGAAATTAATGTGGAATGCAATGACATTGATAAGCATAATATCATTCTTCTCATAAATTAATTTAAATTTATTCACAAAAATATGTATTTCTATGTGCGGCCATCCATTCTCTAGCTTATGGCAAAGGATGCACTTTCCAAAATCTCACTCAAAAGAAAACTTTGTCAGAGAATCAGTAATTCTGCATCTGATAATACCTATTCTCGAGTAAGTTATCAACATGTACAGCACAGCAACATGAAATATCCACCTGTTTGCTGTACTACCTATGATGCCATTTAGATCAAAGCAGAGGCTAACTTTAACATGATGGAACCTCTCTAGTAACCCAAAGCATCAACTTTAACATCATAATACGAAACCGTCCATATATCATAAGGCAAGATTATTCCTTTATCACCAAAAACAAATTATAGTCATATATCAAGCAATTAAAACATCATATTCATACTTGTTATCCTTTCTAAAAGATAAAAGCCGGGACACAAGGTCTGCGCTTATATAAGAAGCTAACATCAATAAATCAACAAGCCACAACAACAGACAATACAACTTAATAAGATAGAGCCAAAACGACTTAATAAAATGCAATCTAAGAGCACAAAATACCATAAACCCAAAGCAATATCAAATTTGCCCCCCCATAGAAATTCAAAATCCCATAAAGAACCTAAGAAAACCATGAAATCTTCCATTAAACACCAAACACATAGCAAAACACAGCATAGTAAGTGAAAAGGTGATATTTTGTCCATGGATACAAGATAGGAGGATCAAAAAAGAAAGAGAGGGAAGCTTACCAGCAATTTGAAAGACAACCTTAGCTCAATCCATGAATGACTCCGAAAGGGGGAGGAGAGGGGTTAGGGGGAGGGAAAGATGGGAAATTTCTACGGCGGCAGCGATTTCGTGCACCATAATTTACCAATTCTGGTGCAAAGAAGCGCCTCCAAAAATCCCTAACCCGCCCTAAAATTCATAGAAACAAAAGTGGCGAGCGAGGAGCCTCGGACAGAAGGCGATTTGCAGAGACGGGAAGGGGAAGGTGAAGGGGCAGGGGCAGGGGAATGGAGGGAGATTCCCAAACGGAAAGCGTCATGGGGGGAGCGGAGAGCCTCCTTTACTGCAAACTGAAAATCGAAAATACCCCTTTGTTCTCCCTGTAATTACAAGGGAAAAATGACTATGAAGAGAGGGCGTGGCGTAAATCTCTCCAATGGAAAGGGTACATTTGTCATTCGATGATGGAACTAGGGTGCGCAGCTTCTTTTCTGAGTGCTGCAATCGGAGTTGCACGAATCTCAAAGCGATGATTTTTTCCCGTAAAAGGAAAGTAGAGTCCCGAAAAAATGGGCGCTCGTACTCCAACCGACCGTGTTCGCGCAGATACCACAGATGGATGAAATATAGGTGCCTGATCTGATCAACAATGATAAAGATGTTCTTCTGATCTATGGATCTATAACTAAATTTGGAAGGTATAGAATGGTAAATTGCATGCTGCCATTTACATTGATCACATTGGTTATATAAGTTGGTGGCACATGATTTTTTTCCCCCTAATCCTGTGTGTTGACTGTGATATACTATTGAAAGTTTAGGGTCTAATTATATAATTTATAACTAACTTAAGAAGTAAACATAGGATTGACAAAATATATATTAAAATGAATTTAAAAAAATTAACGAGTCTATTAATAAAAGTTCTTCAAGGTAATGCTCTTTAAACTTATGATTGAATCTTGATTTTTTTTTTTTTTTGATAAACCAGATTTGTTAAAATAGTCTAGAATAAATATCTTTAAGGGAATCGAAAAATAAAATAACCGACAATTCACAAGGCATATCTATCATGGCCATCCATAAAAATAGTACCAATATAGTTAACTACATATGTCACAATTTAGTCTGCAGCATTATTAGTTTCTTTATAGTTTTGCGTCATTTTCATAAGACTGCAAAATTGTCCTCATTCTTTAACAAAATTCTGTCTTTAATTTTTTATAGGTGCTAGATGAATTTTTTTGGAAGTGGGAGGGGGTGTGGTTCAACATCCCACCCTCTCGTTAGTAGCTTAAATTTAAAGAATTTACGTACCTCATTTACCAATGGATGAACAAGTCAATTAAAAATATAATTATTCATCTAATCATGTTTTTTTACCCCTCCGACGAGATTGGGCTGCAATGGTGTTGAGTTAATATGGGCCATTCCCAAATAGATGGCCCAATTCACGGATTTAGAATGAGGTGGTGTGGGGATTGGCAACACCTTCTTTCTTTGTGATTTCGCATGTTAAATTGCCAGTCATCCCATTTTTGGGACGCTCCATTGTCGTGGGGTTGCAGCTTCATCTCAAACATATGTTCAAGGTTGTTAGCTTAGCTGTAGCTGTAAACTAGCCGTTAGAGCTTGTACTGTAGTTATAGCTGTAGATGACCTATACTGCAGCTGTACATGAGTTGTACTGTTGTACACGATAACCATCTTCCCTTATAAAAGAAGGGCTATAGCTGTTCTTCAAGTAAATGAGATTGCGAAGTCTCTGTGCTCTGCTGCTGCAAAGCGGGAGTGGAATTCCCATTGTCTCATTATCGCTGGGGAGCGACATAGAACTCGTGGGTGGAGGTGGTTTCATATGAATTCGGCTGCAAACAATAATCCCCTGGATTTTGGTCCAACCTGTGGGCTTTTTCTCTTGTCCAGGTCAATAGGTTTTGGACACTTCACCCTTTTTTTTCAATGCTTGTCTTCCTTTCCAACGAGGATCCTCAGCGATGTGCTAAACATCCTTCGATGGCCGCCATCAGAAAATGAATAGCCATCAAACAACACGCACCATGTATGACATAGCATACACTCATAGATTGCCTTATTTCATGGTCATCCATCTTTTTGATGGCAGCCATCTATAGCTGTATTGCGGTGCTGCTAGTGCAACATAGAGGACCCATGGCGAGCAATCACCATGTCAGGTTCAACCAAAAATATTTCATGGGTGTGAAGAAGGTACGGGTGGCAATTAGATTGGATATAGGTCGGGTTGGATGCAGATCGAGTCAAAAATGTATCAACCCAAATCCGACTTGTTCATTGAATAGATCAAAATGTCAAATCTGAATCCAACTTTTTATTAAACAAGTAACCCGACCATACCCACATGAGCCGTTTATTAAATAGATTAAACGGGTTAGATGGGTTATTCATGGATTAAATAGATTTAAACAAATTAAACAAATTAAGTGAGTTGGGTTAAATAGGTCATAAACAGGTTAAAAGGGCCGAGTTATGATCCGATTCAATTATCAAACGAGTCAAAATAGGTTAAACGAGTTAAAAATTTAAATCTAAACCCAGCTCATTTAATAAACATGTTTAGATAGATTGATTCATTCACGGTCCAAATCTATTTATATCAAACACAAATCTGTTTAAAGTAAGTTGTTTATGGATCGAGTTGACAGGTCGAATCATAAATTGCCGTTCTTTAAGGTAGGCTATGTGAGTCGTATTCATGAAAAAGGTATTGCTTTCGATGTTGAGGTGGCAACTGATCTTGGCCGCCAAAGATAAAACGATATCTTACTACTTGGTCATATTGGATTTCTTTAACTAGGAGGCAGGGGCACATACGTTGGAAGTTATTTGGGTTTTGTCGAGAATTTTCTGAATGAAACGGGTGGTCACGTCATCGAAAATCTAGTCCTTTACATTAAACTCCTGTATTTATTATTATTGCTACTCATAGTTTATGCTGTGGGCTTTTTATTAAGTTTTTTCTAAGTTATCCCACCTTGAAAGTTTTTGATAAGTTTTGTTGGAAATAGAAAATATCTGAGAAATCAGGGCATACATAAGAAGGTTCAGCGGTTGGTAGATTTAATTATGGACTAGAAAATGTTGGTGCATGTGTTGCCCCCAATCTATCCCTCGAAGAAACATGGAAGCATATTCTCATAGAAGACTTTAAGGGAAATTATTATTATTATTTTTTTAAGAACAAGGAATATTAGATTCTTAGTGATTGTTTTGTATGTGGATGCAAAAGTCTTTTACATTTTACAGTGCAGAAAACTTTTGGTTGAAGATAACTCTAGCATTGCCATTAATTGGATCAACAGAAAATCTTCTTCTCGATCATCATATTTTCTTCTTCTCGATATTCTCCATCTCTCTGGATCTTTGGACTTCTTTGATACCAATCATGTTTTCAGAGAATCTAATTTTCCTACATATTGGCTAGTAGGTAGCGATTTTGATTGTGATATCCTCTCGAATGTTGTCATGCACATAGAGTTGGCTGTTTGATTACAACTTGATCGTACGAGATTTTGTTATTGGTGGTCACGCCTGTATCGTTTTTAAGAGGTGTTCTTTATCTCTTTTCACTCAAGATGATAAGGAAGATGACGACGACGATGATGATGTAGCTTTGCTATCCATCTACTTTGATGGGAAGTCGTGGCCAATATATGATCGGGCAGATCACAAACTCCTTCATGGTTTAGAGATTGAATCTACGTGATTGACATTGATTTCATCTTGACAAAAGAACAATGAAATCAGGGATATCCCTTGAGAATGGTTGCCCCTGGCTTCTGTTAGTATATATAATTTTACAATCAAGGGGCTGCCTTGGATGAAGTGGATGGTGATTTGTGTTTGTCTAATACAAGATTAAAAGCAGATTAGGTGGCTAGCATGTTTATTGTTGCGCAAATGTTGTCACCACATTGATTAGGGCATCACATATAAATGTACACATGACTCTTGCATGTCAAATACCAGCTACGCTAGTTTCGCTGATATGCTATCCAAAACGTGATAGTTTGATGACATGTTTGTTCCCATTGGAATACATTCACTACCAAGTATTTTAGTGAAACTATAGTTCATTACGGCAATGGAACATTATGAACTGGATAAATGCTTCTAAAGGAGGTATCAGGTTGCACTGCAAGCTGGTTGGAATATGAAATACGAACAGAGGTCGTAGGAGAAAGGACATTGTGAGTGCAAGATGTATAGATAGTGGATATCTCTCCTTATTCTTTGAGCACTTCACAATTTTAATGCTTTAATGGTCTCGATATCGGTTGTCAGTTTATTGCAAACAAGAAATCATGGATGTGGCAAACCATATGTGAGAATGTGAATGAGGTTTGCCGATTTGTCGTGGTACAAAGTATGATGCTAAAAGGCAAGGTTTTAAATCTCGGGGGATGGAGTTGTCTAAGTTTTTCACATGAACCCTATTTCGACATCTGGGATAGAGGAAATCTCAAGATGCACCGATCCAGATGCTGGATGATAGCAACATATAGGATGGTACCCCATTCCGGTGTCCCGTAGGTGTTCCGTGGAGACTTGAATCCTTGCTAAAGGGCATTTAAGAGGTGGTTAGTACAGATCGCCGAAGAATGCATGATAGGGTCAAATATTCATCGAGACGATGTGACAAAAATACTAGCCATAACATGGTATCTTTATGTAGTATTAATCTAGCAAAAAAGTATAGAGAATAGTAGAAATTTCACAGACAATCTGGTAAAATTTTGGACAGAATAGTAGAAAGTTAATGCCACAATGACAATGAGTTGAGACACATTTTTGTGAGATGAGGTGCTCTCTAGTGACAATGGTTAGACTGATTTTTATCTTCGGAACCAATTTTTATCCTATGTGGCCCTGCTGATACTTGGCACGGAATAACCCTCTGATAAGGGATATTGACAAGAGGCTCAACCATGGGCTAATGTTAAATTCTTTTGGCAGGTGCATGAAGATTGGCCTTATCTTATCGAACATGCTGTGCTGAGTGACGCAGCTGAAAAAATATGAAGGCACATCAATTTATACTACATTCGGTTTTCCTTTCTCTTTAAAATACTCATAGAGTACGTTCACCCTTGCAACTGAAAGAAAATAATGAATGTTAATTTTTGTTAGTTCTTGGTTGCACTGCCACTTCCAGGGCTTCGTGAGATATTGGACTAGGTCTTAAACAGCACAGCCAAAGAAGTTTCTAAGTTCGATGGTTTAACACTTTGACTGGCCACTAAATGAACTTAGAAAGGGCCGGCAATTAGGGGTAGTTCTCCATTGCCGTAGTTATTTGCTGGTTAATTTGGATAAAAAGGAATGAGAGTAATGTAGCTAAATCTCATCTACCAATCGTAAGCTGGCATATGGCATAGCAAAAACCAGCTTCAGTCAGACTTATATTTCTGGGCTGATCCGGATAAGAAAAATCAAAAGATAATTCTTCAGTTGGAACTTTAAAGAGTCCAACTTTAGCAGGACTAGGACTTTTCATCTAGAAAAGAGCTCAAGACCCTAAATATGAATAAAGGCAACAAACTCTTTACTTTCCCTTTTTCTTTATCTTTTCTACATCTCCAGTTCCTTAGAGCTCTATTTGCATCAAGTATCAGAAGATCTCTGATCGGATTAGCTTCGGCAACCTTATTTACTCTTCTCTTTATGTGCATATCAGTGCTTCATCTTTCACTAGAATAGATCAATCAGTGCCCTCCATGTCTCCAATCATCATATCGGATTTTGGTGACAATAGACAGGTTGTTCGGCAAAAAGATTGGACAAGAACCACCTCTGATGTGGCCATGTCGTAGTTATAAGCTTTCTTCAATCTGCTGGTAGTTTAATGTTCTTGTTTCTTTCCTTGTTTTGTAATTTTTCTTTTCCTTCCGTTCTTTGTTTACTTTTAACTAGGGTTGCAAATGGGTCGGGTCGGGTCGGGTCTTGAGTGTCCTCCATCCGATCCGATTTCTTGTTCGGATCCTAATTTTGGACCCAAACATGACCCGATTGAAAATCGGGTCGGGTTGGATTGGGTCGGATCCATGCCTACAAATTTTGACCGACGGGTCATTCGGATAGGGTCGGATCCGGGTTTATATATTTTTATATTCAAAGTTCTACTATATAATAGTAAATAACATCAAGCAATTATTGTCCTAATTCTTTTTGGAAAAGAAAATAGATATTTTATTAGATAAGCTATATTCACATGTTCAAATTCAACATTCTCTAAATTCAACAAGTTGGTTCCAAGCATCAATGCAACATTCTCTAAAAAAAAAACTGACCCAAAAAAAATAGGTCGGGTCGGGTCTGGGTCCGGATCAAAATTGGGTGGACCCGACCCGACCCGAAAAATAGAACGAGTCCAAATTTAGGACCCGACCTGGCCCCGTGGGTCCTAAAATTCGGATCGGGTCGGATCAGATCAAGTCACGGGTTGACCCGACCAATTTGACTCGATCCGACCCGACCCATTTGCAGCCCTACTTTTAACATTATTTCCTAGTAACGCAACAGCCGACGAATACCTCTCCATTCTCCTCCCTCATCTTCTCTCCCTCTTCCCACTTCTCTTTCATTCAAGGGAAGCAAGCTTAAGGCTTAAGGGGTCTTAAAGGTGAGCACAGTGGCTGCTAAGCAATCTTCTCATCCCGAGGGTTAATATAATTCGCAACATGGAGTTCTCAAAACTAGAGATAGCAATGAATCAGGTACAATTCAAGTAAGCTATTATCCATAAAATCTTTAGACTGGGCATGCTTCTGCTCCTCCACTACTGTGTAGTCTTCTTTATAGTGGTTCAGCTGGATTTGCTCATGCAAGATTAGTCGAGTACCAATGAAACTGAGCAAAGTGCCACCCTACTCAAAAGTCAAAACCGGCGAACCTTCCAAGTCCCAACGTTAAGAGGCAGTGATGCTTTTGCAAGCGGCGACGTGGAGTGTTGCAATATCACCCAATTGGGCCATCCAACCCTCCGGGGAGTGCCATTACCCGCCAAATTTCTGATGCCTTGCATAAAAATAGTATGCGTACCCATCCGATCCGGCCGTTAATGTGTACACGGAGCTAACCCACGGACGGCAGATCTTACGTCCTCATAAAGTTTCTATGAGTAGCTATAAATTTGGTGCTCTCGGATATCGGGAGCAATTGGGAAGCGGGATCGAGAGCGGGAATCGAAGTCTTTCCTTCCCTTATCTCAGGTTTTTTTACCCTTCGATCCGGGGGAAGATTCCTCCCGTAAAATCTTTCTTCGACAATAGAACGAAATTTGGATCTCGTCTTCGCAATGGCGGCGATCTACAGTCTCTTCATCATTAACAAATCCGGCGGTCTCATATTCTACAAGGTAAATTTAAAACCCTAATTCCACCATTTTTTTGTTTTTTTGAATGGTAGTCTCAGATTTTTGCTTTGTTCTTGTAAGAATTGTTGATTCGATAAATTTTGAGCAAAAGAGTTAGATTTTTTTTTATCGAGTTTTGGGGTGCTGAAAGGATTATGGATCGGCGGGGCGGATGGACACGAACGATAGCTTGAGGCTGGCGAGCTTGTGGCACTCGATGCATGCGATCTCGCAGCAGCTATCACCCACCACCGGATGCAGCGGGATCGAGCTCCTCCAGGCCGACACCTTCGATCTCCACTGCTTCCAATCCCTTACTGGTATCAAGTCGACGCATCTCTATGATTTGTTCCCAGTTTGATTAGATTGTTGAGGTTGATGTATGAGAGGAGACTAGAAAAGGGCAGATATAGATGACCTTTAAATTGATTTTAGTTTTTTTGGTAAAATCTTGGGCTTACTGTTTGAGAGCAAACATGGGAACTATGGATTTGAGTTGCCAATATAGATTAGTGTGCAATTTTATATGATTTGTGAGCTAAATGCTCGAGAGCGGGCTTGGAAATCATGAAATTTAATGTACCTGTTTGGCTTGGTTTTTCACTTTGATAGGTTTTCTAGGACTAATAATCAATTTTTAAGTTACCTATTTAGGTCAAGAAGCGGGGTTAGTAGGTTATGATGGGAGAAGACTACCGGAAAAGTCAAAGATCTTTGTAGCGAATTCTATCATTTGGATGTCTTGCACTGGAGGGATTTATTTGAAGAAAAAGAGGACTTGGTCTTGAAATATACAGTCTCTGGAATGTCCTAATTGATTTAGTGGGAAATAACATGAAGTGTTGATTCAATTCATTGTGCCAAACACTGATACCTTTTCTCTTTTCATTTTCAGGGACACGCAATTTTTATTTCTTTTACATTTTTTTGATGCAAGAATTATTCATTTCTTATACTTAATTCCAAGGGCAGGTATCCAATGAAAGGCTAGATATTGAATTGACATGTTTATGTGTGTCTCTATTCATTTCTTTGATCTAATCAGGTACCTGTTTGAATGCCATGTTGCAGTAAGCCAAACAACACAAAGAAAAGGCAAAAAGCAATATGGTAGGCTATTTACATATTGGTGTTCATAATGGAGGTTTATTGATGAGGGACTAAAGGTTGATGCATTTAGAAAATTACAATGCCATATTGCAGCAATAGACAAACCGAAAGGAGCATATTCTAACCCAGTTGCATGGGTGAGATAAACTAATGGATGTCATTTATTAGGCGAAAGGTTGATTCCATGATGTTTTTAGGAAAAGTATTAATTGACTAGATTCTGTTGTTTCATTTTGGTGGAAATTAAATAACCTTTAAACTCTTTCTGTTTGTGGTAGCATGAAAATTTTGTTATGTTGAGTAGATAACAAATACTTGCTTTGTCTCAGTGCAATAAAGTGATTTGACTTGTCAGGAAAGTGACAATTTGAATCTGATTAATTCAAGAAAATAGTGGTTTTGCTTGTAAAACCCAGCTGTGTAGTTTCCTAAATTTCCTTCATTGTAACTCTGAAAATTTTGATGCACAACATTGAGTCAAGGAAGTATTATAACACTCCCAGCCCGAGAGAGAGGGAGAGGGCGAGAGAGAGAGAGAGAGAGAGAGAAATGAGTGGACTTACGGATACTAATTATTATGTTCAAGCAGTGTTGTAACATCATCCATTAGTTTACTAGTAGCATCCTGCAGGTTGTTGCATAATACCATCACTTCTACTTAACAGCACTGCAACTTTGGCATTTGAATTGTTCCTACTTCTCCTTATTCTCCACTGATAGCTCTCACCAATCTAGAACCATAACTCTTGAAGCCGTTCATCCTATATGTTATTTGATTTCTTCAATAGCTTCTTTCTTTCATTCTCACCTACATCTTAGACGGACGTATTGTAAGTTAGTAAGTTCCTCACAAAGTAGAAGATTTTAAAGAGATTGTAGTTTCTTAAATTGTTGAATCGCATGGTTGACATAATCTAAATTCAAAGAATAACATCTTCCATTTCCATGAGCATGATGTTGCAAGCAACCACAAATGCTGTTTGATATTATCTTGAAGTATTTTTGTTTGTGAAAATCCATATCAATTGAGGAAAGGTAAAGCCTAGAGTCTGTCATGATGGTTTTTTCTCCTACTACATTGTCCATATCAGAACCCTTCCCTATCCAAAGCCACCTAAGATAATAATTTTATGGAGGACGATGGTGAACACATTCTACAATCAGTTTTCACAATTTGATATGCAGATGTATCAGTCGTTAGACCAACCAAAGTCCTAGAACAGGCTTATGACATGCTTTGAAGAAAAACAAAAGTTGATAGTTAGATTTCATGTATTTTGGTAGCGAGGTTTTCATCCAGGCTTTTCTTATTTGGAAGCTGAGTGACAATGAACTTGGTATCTGTGGGATTCTGTTCATATTAGTCTTTTGCCCCTTATGTTAATTGTGTATCAGCCACCATATGGAGTGTGAAGGAGAATTATTTGCTTCACGCACCTGTGACCACTACTTGACCTACCAGTTCCCTTATAGGTTATCTTCTATAGTCTGCAAGCAGGAATAGTTGTCCACGTAAAAGTTAATAGCTCACATATATATTTTACCAGCAATTTCATGTTCTTATGTCAAGTTGCTTTGAGATTTAGGTAAAAGTAAATTGTCCAAAGCTAAAGGGCATACTTTTTTTAGTACCACTGCTATGGTCCCGGAGAATGCTTGATACCCAAGCCCTGCCCTTAAATTTTTCAAGGATCCTGATGAGAGATTAGATATAATCTATTTGCCACCATAGCTATCTTTATGATAGTCATATTCATGGAGTTTGAGAGAAGCTTACATTACTAGCTTATTGGTGTCCTTTTAAAATGCTTTTAACCGGCCATCATTATCAGTGTGCCTATATTTTAGCCTAAATCTGCAGTATGTTTTTATGCCCATTCGCATGTTTCCATGCTTGGCACACTCCTTAACCAGATACGATGTCTTCAAAATTCTATGATATAATCCTTTTGTCAATGTTCTTCTGGATCTTGTATCTCTTTTAATTATCAACAGAAATTTTAAATCATATTGATATGTTGATTTTTTTTCCAATAAATATATGACAGGTACAAAAATTTTTGTTGTTTGCGAACCTAGCACACTACACATGGAAGGTCTGCTAAAAGTTATCTATGAGTTGTATACGGATTATGTTCTGAAGAACCCTTTCTATGAAATGGAGATGCCAATCCGTTGTGAACTTTTTGATGTGAACCTTTCTCAAGCAATCCAGAAAGACCGTGTTCCCCTGTTGGGGCGTTGAAAAAGAAGTCCCAACTTTAATCTTTTACTTGTTCGTTTCCCAAACTCGATCGAGTTTGTTAATGTGGATAATTGTATTGTCAATCAATATGAATGAACCTAAGCACTTTTTGTTGTTGTGGATAATTGAGTTTGTTAATGTGGATAATTTTCGAAATGTTCAAGATTTGGATCAGTTAATTATTTTTAATCCTGTTCTGTCCAGCTTATACTTTTGAATTGAGGCATGCATCATTTCATTTTGGGATGGAAAGTTTTCTATTATGTTTCTTTGCAGATCAATATTTATGCACGTAGTCAGTGGCAAACTTTTTGTTAGAATTTTTGTGGTTACACTGTTAAAGCATCCTCGTTTGCATGATAAGGTGGAAACAAAATCATAAAGGTCCAGGTGCTCTTGTAGAATTTAGTCTGCCCGCTTGAAAGCTTAATTAGGCCTCAGTTTACCCACTGAATTGTTTTGCAAGGTTTTTCAGCAGACATTGCACATTTAAAACCTATATAAAGTTTTTAGCAGGTCTACCAGCATACATCAAGCAACTTTGATACATCATTATGTGAAGTTAGAGAAATTTGGTCTCATCAAGATCTACCATCAAGTTATGACACAAAAATCACCATTTGTGAAGTAGTGAAACTTTAATATATATATATATATATATATATATATATATATATATATATATATATATATATATATATATATATATATATATATATGGTACCCAAGCAGCATTCTCCACCTTAGATAAGCTAATATTTAGTAGTCTCCAAGATATTCTTTGACCTCATCATGCTTTATGATGGCTTGTAAGAGTTTTAAATTAAAAAAAAAAAAGGAAAATAACATGGCCTCTGCCATGCCCCCATCAGAGTCTTTACCGCACGCAAGCCGAACCATATTTAATAACCAAAAGAGGGGAGAGTCTACGTCGATCAGCACCATTTTATTTTAAAAATCTGAATCGTGCTGGTTTCTAATCGATCCGATTAGATACATTTTGAAGTAGCCGATTTGGTATTGCTCAACAACCTATATTAGTGATTTAATAAATTACTATATTCCAAAAAATCATGATAAATATAAAAACCTTCCTTCCCATCCCCCACCCACCGATCCAAAACAATCCTCGAACCGCCCTTCTAACCTAACCTCTATTAGCTTGGCTATCCAACAATTCTCGGTTATCCTTGGTTTGTTGGTTGACACGTGACACTATGTAGAAATACTTTTTTTTTGTAGGAAAGAGAGGGCATCGCATTACTATAAAACTTACACCATCCAATAAATTAAGTACATACTCTTTTGTATCAAACAAGATTTGATTTAGATTCGAGGACTAGTATGAATTCGGTGATCTTATCCGCTTCAAAATTTTCGCTGACCTATTCTAACATCGCAATCCAAAGCGGGTCCCAACACGGAGAAAGATTCCGAATATACCGTTACTCGACGAGTCGGCGGTCGCCAGGCTCGCAAGACCGCAAAATTCGGACTCCGAATATCATTACAAAATCCGACCGACCAAGAGAGCTCGTGGGGCCCAGTCGTGATGGGCGACCAAAAGCGGCAAAAGAAAACGTACTCTTGGTGCACATTAGCCCTTTAGCTTTCGCACACCGTCGGAAGACACGTACGATGTGGCGGCAAGCACGAATGGGAAGTGAGCACGTAGACAAAAAAGAACCTGCGTGTCGTGTTTCTTACTGGATGATGTCAGGCCGGTGATCTTTTCCACGTGCCACTCGACTGTCTGTTAGACCTCGCAAAGACTAGTTGGTTTGGACGCGTGTCACTAGCCTGAGTCAATCACAATCTGTTGACCATAGCTAAAATTTCTTGCCAACCTCTAATCCACAAAAAAAATTTCTTTAGAGATACGTATATACTCTTATTGATTAATTTGGTGGTCATTGGTGCACAAATATTACTCATGCCATGAATCATAGATGAACATATAGTGGACAGTAAAAAATTTACACTTCTCGTCAATTTAGATTGCACCGATTGCAACCTTGCATGCATCTAACCCTTGCTTTTTTGGTTTTTCCTTTGGTGAAACTAACAATTGTTGGTTATATTATCATATAGACGATCTTTAGCAAACAGGATTAGCACCTAAACAAATAGCAGTTTGGGGCAAAGCCAGTTGGTAGAATCATTGTTTTGGCACTGTTCTCCAAAACTATTTGTGACAACTTCAAAACTAAAATTCCGGGGTTTTTAGTTAGTCAGTTACCAACTGTGATGGAAGGTTTGTTTCTAATGTTTTGTGGCGAGAACTAAGAAGGATCCCTGGCGAAGGAAAAGATAAGAATGGATTAAAATATACATCAGGGATGATCACATCCCAGATGGGAATCATAGAATCCACAGTCCCCCTAAGTTCTAGTAAACCTCATAATAATCACTCCTTACTACTTATAATCACTCATACTGTACATGGCTTCAGGCCAAAGGATCCGTGCAAATCATTAATATTCATTGAGAGCAGCGCTTCCGCATAAATTTTAAATCAGAGAAGGGAGATCATAACATACACCATGAATTCCAAATTGTTAACAAAGCTCATTCATTACCCAGTCTGCCCAAAAGAAAAGAAGATCATTGATTGCACCATCAAAGAAAATTAGTTGTACAATTTTTTTTTTTCTTTTCTTTTGTCAATCCATTACATACAAACATATGTTATGTATCAATCTATTACATACAAACATATGTTATGTATCAATTACACATGTTCACAGTGACTCTGAGCTTCACTGCACAATGCACAAAACATATTCTATACAAAAAACATCCTATTTTTCCAAAAGAGATATAAAATGGAAACTGCGGCTCAACCCTGCACCTACATCCACTTCCACCATTTTCCACGTCATGCGGCCGAGGGCGCAGTGACGTAATGCACTACCCCAGCCTCCGACAGCACCGCCAGGAGCGGCTGCTTCAACTCATCCTGCGCCACCTCCACCGCCGCCGGCCCCTTGTAGTCCAGCGACTCGTCGTTATAAATATTCCACCACTTCTTCACCAGCATCTTGATGTCCTCCCGGTCCATGTTTGCCTCCTTCCCGGTGTACCTCCACGGCTTCGAACCCTGCATCCAAAATTAAAAAATAAAATTCACCCATCATCATCAGCGCGAAGCTCAAAGCAACAACCATTAGATTTATCAGACGGTCAGGAATTCATCAAACGTACCGCAGCGCAGTAGTGGACCACCTTGAGCTTTTCCAGCTCCACGTTCTCCGGGTGCCTCCACAGCATCGCGAGGACCAAATTGTAAACCCCAGCGATCGGCTTGTAAATATCCTTAAAGAACATGTTCAAAAAGTCCTGCACCCAGAAAATATATAAAAATTCGTACCAATTCACACAAAAGCCCTTGCGATTTGCGTAATAGACGAAAAAGGAGTCCGGGATTACCTGTTCCGCAAAAGAGGTGGGGGTAGTGGACTTGAGGGTCTTGAGAAGAGACTCGGCGGTGGCGAGGCTGGGCTCGTGGACGAACATTCCGGCGTTGAAGTAGAGCGCCGGCGGCGGACCCAGCTTGTCCTCCGGCCAGGATACCTTATCCGGGCACTGCTGGCAGTACCCGATCTGGTACTGCGGCGTGTGACTCCACGTCTTCTCGCAGAAGCAATCCATCACCGCATAGAAGTTTCCATCCGGGAGGTCGAAGAGGTGGTCGATGTTATCATATACCTGGATATCCGCGTCCAGGTATATCATCTTCT